>NW_022884347.1:0-346547 GCF_011952255.1 Bombus vosnesenskii
CACTGCAATCTCACGCGTTGTGCTATGACGATCTGAATCGATAATGACCTTGATATGAGTCTCGCCAACTTCAACTGGACGAGCAGATCGTTGAACATTTTTCATTGAAACATCACCAGAACGAAATTTGGCAAACCAATTTTGACAGTGCCTTTCTTTCAAGGCTTCATTCCCATATACGGCACATAACTTGTTGTGTGCTTGGGATGCGTTCTTGTCTTTTCGGAAATAATACAATAAAATATGCCTGAAATCCGCGTCTTGCTCTTCCATTTTTAAATTGGGATAAAAAGGAAACTAAATGACTAATCGATACAATTTTTCTACTGAATTAAAGGTGGAAGTCCAAACAACAAGAAAACAATATAGGTTAGGTGCTTTGAACACGTTGACAGAATAAAAGAATGTGCTAAGGCCACCTATTGACAAAATCAGTAATAACTTAGTTGCCAACCCAATAGATGACACGTAGATTACCTCAAAGATTCAGAATTTAAGTAATCGAATAAACACTTTATGTTATATTTCAAATAAAAACTGTATGTTCAAACGCATAAAAATTATATCGTTGCCCTTTGTGTAGTATGGCAACGTTCCAGTGTTCTTAAACTTATATGTACAATAATGCTGTGCGTAAGTATTTGGACATTTGATGCAATCTAGTCGAAACATTGATATTTTCACTGTATTTCTAACATTATGATAGAAGAATGTTTCTTAACTGTTAATTCTTTACTTCTTGGAATAAATGGGCTGAATTGTATTAAAATTTTTAGAATGTGTTTGGAAGTAGATATTCTAACCATTTAAAAATCTTAATATCGAACAGATACACTTGAAATCACTAATTAATATCCAAGGCGTATTTTATACATCTGCAATAACGCGGAAGTGTCCAAATGTTAATGCATGGTTGTCTACCTAGATATATTGTACTGTATCTTTAACACGTTGAATGCCACACCAGTTTTACAAGGTTTGAACGTGGCGCCACGATGAATTTCGTTATTATGCGATACATATGATGTTGAAATATTATCCACAAGAAATATGTTACGGAGTATAATCATCATTAATGAATTTATCTCACTGAGGTCACCGGTGACCCCCAGGGCGCTGTAGTGCAATTTCGCTCGATTCAATTATTTTTTGCGATTATCAAATATCTCATATTGTTTCTTCGCGTTGCTAAATAATTGTTCTATGTTGTTGCGTCCCGGGGCCTACCACAAATCATAATCCATCCCTCGGTCATACTTATTCGGACCCGCAACAATCCTAAAGAACCGTCACAAGATTTAGCATTTTTTACTTTACTGTCAAGGCCCTTAATTACCATCAGACATCTTTCAAGTCGAAACGTTCCTTACTGTTATTGTTCGTTAAGATAAAACACGGAAAAAGCGTGTTTTTCCCATATTCGACAGCCACTGGTGGGGGACGCACATAATAGATGTATATTTCACGTATAAATAAAACTATTTTTATAAGTTTTATACTGCATTAATTTCGTCACACCATTGTAGTAATAATAATAATAATAACAAATTTGTAACTATTGATATTTGTTCAAATTATGTATTTCTACTAATCTTGATGCGCCGGTCACCGGTGACCACCACGGCGCCGCGGCCGTTGAGTGCCGGTCACCGGTGACCTCCACGGCGCCACGGCCAAGTTGGGTGCCGATCACCGGCGACTTCTACGGCCAAGTTGAGTGTCGGTCACCGGTGACCTCGACGGCCAAGTTGAGTGCCGGTCACCGGTGACCTCGACGGCGCCACGACCAAGTTGAATGCCGGTCACCGGTTACCTTCACGACGCCACGACTAAGTTGAGTGCCGGTCACCGGTGACCTCCACGGCGCCACGGACAAGTTGAATGCCGGTCACCGGTGACCCCATGGCATTCAACGTGTTAAGAAAGAGTTGGAATAACTAGTTACTTGTATCGTAAGTTACTCTGAAGAAAGTGAAAAATAGCATCAATAAATATATAGTGTTCTTGAATAGATGCGAGAGTAACGAAGAAATGGAGACACTTTACACGGGAGCAATCCACGGGTTTCCCCAATCGAACGGTGGACTGTCTAATGGAATATCTACGGGAATTGCCAGCTCGTTCGATCAAGACGGCGTGTTGAGTCTCATCGTCGTTCTGGGCGGAAGCTTGTCTCTGGTTGCTCTAGTCTTTGCCTTCATTACCTATAGGTAAGTCGATTGATATTGCTATTGCCAATAAATAGTCAGCGACATAACAGATTTTTCAAAAAGAGTCAAATAATTGATTGTCATTGTTGTCGATTGGTAACAATGGATACTGTACATTGTTCATATCTTAACACTTAGCCAACCGAATAGGGAAATCTGCCCTCTGTGAAGAACATCGCTGCGTGACCGAACTGGGAGATCTCCCTTTTTGACTTTAGCAACGCGTTTTCTTTTCTTTTTGTTGTTGTTATTAGTTATTGTTTACCTGGAATTGTTCCCAAATAATTGCGCCACTTTTTCTGCTTTTATAAAGTACAGTATATAATAAGATACAGCAACTTAGTGGTGTTAAAATGAATTAAAAAGCTACACTATCAGTTATGACTAAATAAAGTTATAATCGAACGATACGACGCTGTAAAAAAATATTAAAATGCATTATGAATTTTTACGTTCAAATCACGTTATTTATCTTTGGTCATCTTTAATGTTTTCAATTTTGCCTATATTTTTGTATACTTTTAATATATACTTTTAATTTGATGTTTTGTATAAACGATATGTGAAATCGTTAAATAAAATCATTACCGCAAATATAATTAACCACTTAAATCATTTTTACACTTGTTTATTTTTTAAGTAGCGAATATTAGTCCTCGATACTTGGAAAAATGCGCGGTTGGCTAAGTGTTAAAGGAAGATTTCGACAAATCCAAGTTATTATTTTCTTATACTAATAAATTACACTATAATACAAGATAATTAATAATATAACATATATTATAATATAATATAAATAATATAATACAAGAAGTTATACCAAATTATCATTTTCCAATCGAATTAACATGCTTGAAGCGTATTTGGCTTTGTGAACAGTTAACAATAAGATTAGGGAAGCTGATATAAACTTTATAATCAGGTATTCGCTATCGGAAATTGGATGGAAATGAAAAGGCGCAGTTTCTTTCTTTCTTTCTTTTTCGATGTTGGTTATCGATATCCTGAAACCCGATGAGATAAAATAAAAACTTGAGAAAATGTTGATCATGTTGAAGTATCGTAATCGATTTGATTTTAATAAATCGACGTTTGCACTATAACAGCGCGTGAAAAATAAAACCAGATTACTATTTATTAGAAAGTAGTTTTTTTCCTATAAGCGAACATGCTTATTATTCAAGAATCGTACTGTGTTGTTAAATTGCACGGGATGCTTTAACAATTTAAATGCAATGCTGTTTCCGCGCCACTGAAATTCCAATTATCAGACAGATAAAATTTAACAAACGAAAAGAATCGAAGTTCTTTTTGAAAATCTTTCCACGTTATTTATTCCCTCTAATTTATCACTCGTTTAGCCATTACGTATAAAGTAGTCTAGTATCGTGGTCGAATAGCCTACGAGATATCGCGTGAACCATAAACAATGTCACGAGAAAGCCGAAGTGCCATCTATGTATCGTCGGTCCTTCAATCTAACAGTTACGCGGAAAAAAGGCCTATGTGACTCTGGCCACGAACGGTTGCGGAACACGTGCGTGGTGGGGCTACGAGAAAAAACGAAGAGATGCTAAGGGAGAAAGACGAATTAACAGTCAGTGTGAGTTGAGAAGTCAGAGAGCGTGCATTGTATTATCGAGAGAGTGTTGTTAGTGTTGTCGAGAGAGTGCGGTCTGCGCGAGAGAGAGCGTTGGAACCGTAGTAACGAGAGTTGTAGATTAACTATTTAGTTGTCTTAGTTGTGGCACGTTATTGTATTTAGTTCACGTTAAATAACCATCATTTCCTGTTTAACCAACACCTGTTTAATCCATGTTTAAATCAAATAATAATAATAAGATCCTACAGTAGCGAACGAAGAAACAGACAAAGTTATTTAATGATCGTGAAACGAAGAAGCGCGTCCAGTCGGTTTGAAATCCAATTACAGATAGTTACGGTAATATAAAACCGCCTTTGTTCTATTTCACTCCCTCTTTCAATCTACTTTCCATTGTGTTTCGATAGTCCGATAAATTTCAAAACCCTTTCGAAATAACACCAATCGCCTTTCTTTCTAAAAATCGTTCGCTCCTGTCGAATGTATCAAAAACATCGGTTTTGTTTCAACTTTGTTAGTTTCCATATTTCCCTCCCTCGATATTACGTATTTACTTCGATCCAGCGAATTTATCTCACAGCAGTCAAAACCATCGGCATCGATTCCTCAGGCTATGTATTGCGAAATTTTTCGGACCGTTGTATGTTGAATTTTGTCTTGTCTGTTATTCTTTGTATTAGAATTTTGTCGACGCTCAAAACCAACAATTTCGCACAAGATTATTTCAAATATACAAAGTGGTTGGTAACTGGTGATGCAAGCGGAAAGGGGGTGATTCTACGCGAAAAAAGAAGTCGAAAATATAGAATAAAAATTTTTCGTTCGAGGCTTTGTTTTCGAGAAAATCGACTTTGAATTTTCGTTCGGTACGCGTGCGATACGTTATAACATATCTCACTGTAGATCGTTGTCTCGAAGGAAAAATTTGAAAAAAAAAAAAAGATTTTTATTCTATATTTTCGACTTCTCTTTTCGCATAGAATCGCCCCCTCTCCGCTTGTACCACCAGTTACCAACCACTCTGTATATCATTAATTTCATTCCAACTTTGATCGCGCGTTTAAAATAAAACGATCATTGCGATGTATTGAAAATATTGAGTTGGCAACTAAGTGATTGCGGATTTGGTCATTAGGTTGTAATGACAAATTTCGCAATCACTTAGTTGCCAATTCAATAGGTTAAGTTAAAAACGAGTGCACGTTTAACGAAAACGTTACACGAAATACACAATCTATGTGCGATCGATAATGAACCTGATCGAAAGTACTTTTTCTTTTTGTATTTCCCTTTTGCAAATTGTTTTCACAAAATTGCTTTGTTATATGAAAGTATGCTTTTTAAAAATCATTTACATTTTCAATCTGTTACTGACAATTTATAACAAAAATTATTTTATGAAATAGGCCGTAATTCTATAAAAGTAGCAAAATGACACATAGGTGTAAAGAAAATGGAAGTCAAAGTGAATTATTGTTTGATGATTTATCTGATGCAGCAAATAACACTTGCGACGAAAATGAATTCACTGATAGCAGCAATATTCCTGAACTAATTGATGTGATTAGACGTAGAAGAAGACTGAATAAAAAATATAATACCAAACGCAAATTAAAAACGTGCATATATGCATCCTATTGCTTGCTGCGCATGCGTTAAAAAATCTGCAGGCCCTGGGAACGCGTTGAGCGTGCAGAGCGCTGTACGCAGTGTGTTAAGAAAGGGAATTATCTGGAAGAATACAGAAGTTTGTTCTTGTGAGTAGCGGTTTTTTCGCTGTTCGTGTTAAGAGGCATTTAAGAGATTGTCCTGAGATTTTCGTTAGAAACTTGAAGTAAATTACATAGAATATACTAGTTTGTCAACTAAGTGATTGCGGATTTTGTCATTAGGTGGTATATTGGTGTGGCAACTAAGTGATTGCGGATTTTGTCATTACCACCTAATGACAAAATCCGCAATCACTTAGTTGCCACACCAATACTATAAGCGAAAATAACTGAGTTTTTACCCACGAAGAAAGTAGAGTGAAAGAAATTTTGATTTTCACGTAAGTTGCGAAATATTTCATCTTCGTTGAGTATTGCATGATAACGCAATTGACTTGTAATTAATCGCAAGGGAACGAGAGTTGGTTAGATATCGGAGAAATTCGCGGCAAACCGCAATGTCACTTCGACGCTTAATCATCTGATGGTATGGGGATCGATTCAGACATTTTCTCCGAAGTATCAATCGCAATTAGTAGCAAAGCGTTTCGAGCGTAACCTTTAACAAGAACGTGTATACGATGCAAAGGTCGTACAATGAGAAAAAAGAATCAACGAAAGCAAACCCATTGATGTGTTAAACGTGGAAAACGAGGCACTGCATTCTGGCGAAGCAATTGCGATTCAATAAGTTTCGTTGGGTACGTTGTTGCCTGTCATTGAATTACATATGTGTTGAACTGTAACAAACTGCAGCAGCTCGATTGTTTTCGAACAATCGCAACACATTCGATAACTGTTTCGCCTGATTTTTTATTTTATCGTAAATTGCATGGAAGAATTAACCGTTTGCACTCGACAGCCCTTTCGGTTGCGTGTAGCAGCAACTCGAGGTGATTTGCAATGTGATATGTGATGAGCGTCTTGTGGGTAATATAAAATGATTTTATACAAAAATTAATTTAAAAAAACATTGTATTTTAATAATCTATATATATTTGCATCTTTGAACATATCACTTTTTAATATTTTTTCTGTATTTTTTTATGATAATTTATAAAACATCTGCATAAGTTGTTTCGTGTCTTTCTCCTGCTTTGTTTCAGTAAGAAAACACCTTACAGTACTTTTCTCTTCCTGTTAAAATTACATGCAGCTTTCCATTTAATCGAATTTCAACACAATTAGCAGTCGATGTGGAAGCGCGAGCTTGTGGCTGTCAAATATTTCCTCTCAACTGATCTACTGAAGTTTTTATAAATCGCAGGTGGTTAAGTGGCCTTTCGTTCTTTTGCTTTTTTACAGAGTGTATGAATTAATTAAACAAATTTCCAAATCCAAATAAAGAGCTAAGGAATCTATTTACGAACCAATACTGCGCTCTCATCTGAGGAAAATAGCCTTTCGAGCGTAAAGGGTTAATGGTTATAACAATTAAAAAGATCGATAGTATAGGAATTTTTTATTTATTTAGAAATATTGGAAATTAGGGTTTCCAATGATTTCTATCCTATATGATAAGTTTATTGATCGATAGATCTATTTACAATGGATTAAACAGGAAACGGTGGTTATTTAACGTGAACTAAGTACAGTAATGTGCTATAACTAAAACAACTAAATAGTTAATTCACGACTCACAGTTAATAGTTTATAACTCGTAATAACTCGGCAATTCAACTCACTACTATTCCACTCCAATCTCGCAACTCCACTCCTCACCACTCGACTCCCCACCACTCGACTCCCCACTCACTACTATTCCACTTGACTCTCTATAATAAAAAGCTGTTTCAGAAATTCGAGAAGTGTCAGTGCAATGCTGCGTTCTTTGGAATCCACAGTTACCTATTCTCTAGCTACTTGTAGTAGATGGCGGTTTCGCTAGCTACACTCGTAAAGGGCGTATGCGGTAGTAACGTGTCGCGAGTTCGAAACCATTCCTGGTCATATTTGCAAAGGTGGAAAATTTCATAATTGGATGTGCAAGTAAAACAATGTAAATAAACTTTAATAAATTTTATTTGTTATTCAACTTTTAATATTTTTTTTCCTATGATATACAGTGTAACAATCACCTACGTGTAATGGTACATAACAGCTTTTGCAAATATATTTAGTTTCGTTGCATTTTCCTTTTGAACAGCATACATTACTCGCTCTAGTCGAATTTATTTCTCTGCCAGTGATTATTTTTTCTAACACGTGGTCTCTTAGTTGTCTGAAAAGCCTGAGGGGTGCATTATTATAATAAGGAGCTGTTTTAGAAATTCGATAAGTGTCAGTGCAATGCTGCGTTCTTTGGAATCCACAGTTATATATTCTCTAGAGACTTGTAGTAGACGGCGGGTTCGCTAGCTACGCTCGTAAAGGGCGTATGCGGTAGTTAACGTGTCGCGAGTTCGAAACCATTCCTGGGCATATTTGCAACGGTGGAAAGCCAAATATCTTCTAGAAGTAATATACAACGGGCAAGTGGGTTCCCCCCTGCCTATCATGTTGGGGTAGTACTTTCTAGAGTGCTTGGCAAGTACTTCCCAGTTTTGAGTCACTTGCGCTGACTACCCAGCCCCGTCCGTGGGGTTTTAGCCGGTAAAAATCCGGCACCCTTGTCCCCGCCCCGTGCGATGAGATAAGGTGTCTATGAAGATTTCCCCACGAAAAAAAAAAAAAAAAAAATTTTTTTTTGCAACCAACGCCCTAGCCGCGCTGAGTGCACTCGTTCCCGTCAGTTTTCAGGACAGAAAAAAATAAAAAAAATTTATAAAAAAGCTCCGCTCCCCAGCGGCTTAAACCCAAAAATTGTATTATACAACGAAAAATGTAAGGTGCCGACACATAATACAGCATGGCTACGTCGTACCGCCGCATATCGGTACCTTTGCCTAACATATCATTACAAAAATTCACCGTTTATTGTGAACACCATAATGTATTTATAATTGTATATTGGGTTTAAATAAACATTAAAAAAAAAAAAAAAGGTACGTCGTACCGCCGCGTATCGGTCACGAAAGTTAAGCAGCGCCGGGCACGGATAGTATTTGGATGGGTATCGTCTGTGAAATCCGTGTGGCGTTGGTGAAGCGCGCTGGGCCCCCCCCTCCCCCGTGGGGTTCGTGCTTGGGCGCTGGTGGTCCGGTAGGGGAACCGGGCTGCCTGGTATGGCGGCTCCGGCGACGAGACGCGGTGTGACAATGGTCACACACCGCTCCATCAGCGGCGGTATTAGGTGCGCGGGGGAGGTCCCGTTGTGACGCTCGCACCGGTTCTCGGACCTCTCGCGATCGCAGCCGGGACGGTTATCGTGGAGGTTTTAGTCGGTTGGAGTCCGACACTACCACGCCGCTTTCCCCAGAAGCGGCCAGGCGTCCGTGCAGATTTCCTCCACGTAAACATAAAAAAGAAGCTACTTGCAGTAGAAATTTGTTGTATCTTATTTTATTTTCTGGCAGATAGGTGCAGTACATTTTATATGCATCGAGCAAGGCGCAGTTTATCGGAAAAGATGCTAACTTTTTAGACCACTTTAAAGTTTTTCTTAAAATACTGCTGTTCGCTAAATACTGATTTGCACGATCTACCCCTTTTCATGTGCTTATTGTATTGTAATATTCACGTAGGTTTAATAATATTTTGGTGGCCTAATATCAGATTCACTATCTTCTGATACAGTATCATTTTCCAAGTCACTACAATTTGATTCAAATCACTCGGACAATCTGATAAAGCATCGGTGTATAATTCATTGAAAGATTCTTCATTGGTACGTTTCGTCATCGTTGACATTTTTTTTACAACAGAGGATGCAACTTGACTGGTCTTGTAAGCGAGAGACACAGCTTGAGGTATGCTGACCAACAATTGCTCCGTATCATCTCCAACAGCGCACTGAGAAAACGACGCTGATACGGAAAAAAAGCGCATTACGAGTTTATTCGTGGCCGGTCGGTAACATTTGGCCATGAAAACACGAGTTAATTCATGATCGGTCAACAATGTGTTAACCAGAATGAAATGAAATTCCGTTATCTACTTTGTATTAATTTGACGAAGCGAGACTGCCCGAACATATATTCCGATCTATCGAGGTAGCATGTTCACAATCCATCGTACAATTGATCTTGATACCTGGCAATATAGAAATTGATCGATAGTTGGCAGCACGCGAGCAAGCAATTTGATAATCACGTGGCAGTTCTGCTCTCGCCATTTGTCAAGCGCGGGGTCATTTACGCTGACGCCTATGCGAGTTTCTTCTTTCATAGGGTAGGTCGTTGAAGAAGTATCCATCAATTTATCATTTATCATTATCGGCGATTGTGAAATGGCATAGCAAGGTAAGGATTACAGTTAGAATTACAGCGATCATTTTTTAACGCAAAATACAATGGAAAATAAATTCCGGTTTTAACGATAATGTCTCTGAGGACGTCTATGTTGAAATACAGGCCGAATAAATACAAGCTACAACAGAAATGGAAATAACCCTGCAACCTGTTGTACGTCTAGTTCCGATAGACAATCGTCTTAGGGACACTGTGAGCTATGTAGAACTATCAACGTGTATAATACGACTACTCAACTCGACTTCTCTCATTCGACTCCTCACTCACGACTTTTCTACTCCAATCTCGCAACTCCACTCCTCACCACTCGACTCCCCATTCACGACTATTCCACTCGACTCTCCACTTACAACTTGACTCCTTACAACTCGACTCTCCAATCACCACTCTCACAACTCGACTCTCCAATCACCACTCTCACAACTCGACTCTCCACCACTCGACTACCCACTCACGACTATTCCACTCGACTCTCCACTCACAACTTGACTCCTCACAATTGGACTCTCCATTCACGACTCGGACAACATGACTCCCCACCACTCGACTCCCCACTTGCGACGTAACTCCTTACAACTCGATTCTCCAGATTACGACTGCCAGATAACGATCACCCGGTAACAACTCCCAAGCCCTTTCCCGCTGTATTGTTTGTTTCACCCGATATTTCTTAGGCCATTTGTCCACGCGACTACAATCGCTAAGAGTAGCGATTTTCGTGCGAGAATTCTAATTAGAAGTCTGCTGCAATTTTTTAAGTAGGATCATTTATAACAACCTTCAAATTTACAAACACGAATGTAGGCAAAAAATCGCACATGTAAGTTTGCGTTGAGGGTGTACAAGCACAGGACTGCTGTAGTTTCTCTATCATGTACTGCGAGATGGTATTACCGACTTCAATGTAAAGAAAATGCAGACAAGCTTGAGTAACGAGTACACGTACTCAGTACTTCCTTCGTGTCTAAAGTAATCTATCATGAATAATATAATCGACTAATGGCACCATGAAGCGCGCTACGTAAATTTAGGGAAGCCGGAGAAACTTCTTATCGCTGGGGAAGTGTCAAGGTAACTTGCAAACTAGGAACGATCGCTTTTCCAATCGATATCTTGTAAATTTTTCCAGTTAATTAACGTACGTGATGTTTCTTAATACGTGATATATAATATATATAATGCTTAATAAAAATAATATATATAATAACGTAATAAGTAAGTAATAGGAGCACGGATGAAAAATGTGAAAATAAAAATAAAAATCGTTCGTAAGAGACGAGTATGTGTAACAGTAGTCTAAAACACGTGTATTTAAATTGATCAATTCGGCGAGTAGACGATTGGCAATATCTAGTCGAAAGTCTTGCGTGTAATTTATGATAGATGATGGCTTCTAGCTTTGTCGTATTGCGACGTTAATGCACAGCCGATGCCATTCGATGCCTATTATTCACGCTTCCCCTTCCGTATAATCGCGATTGAACGCCAGACGATGTTGATAATCCGGCAAATTTCCAAACGAGCGGCCATATAATTCATACTGGGACATTGTTCCGCGCAGCTACCCCCAATCCCCTCGATTGTTCGTTTATTTGCCACGTTCAATGCGAAAGAACGTCCATTTTCGTTTACGTCTCCATCTATTTGGTCGAACCGAGCCAAGACTCGTTCAAATTACTTATCCCAGTTCTTCGTCAGCCTTGTTACCTTCGTGGCGATCGTATTTTCTTGACAACTAAGTAATTTCGGATTTTGTCAATAGGTGGTACTGACAAAATCCGTAATCGCTCAGTTGCCAACCCAATATTTTCCTCATAATTAGTGCCACGTGATTTCTTGGGAATGTGTAGAATAGTAGCGCACTGGGAGAACCAGTAAAGGAGTTCGATTAGATTTTTATAAAAAGCGTGGATCGAGTTTGGATTATCTTTGCATTACATTTCAATTAGTGTGAACACAATGCATATGAGCTGTGTCGTATATGGGTCGTGTTAGCTGGGTTATTTTAAAATTCAAAGAAAAAGCGTTCCGGTGTGTTACTTGAAATACCCGTGGGAACAAAAAGAGCTCGGGTTAAGTGTACTTTATCACGCTGCATACGTCATAAAAATCTGGAACGCAGTCGCAGAGTGCAGCGGAGTGAAAAGAAATGTCGGTTAGGTTCTTCATCCTCGGAATCAACAGCCTTGGTTTCCTTCATTCTCTACAATCATTCTGTTCTTTAATTCGTTCGATCATTCTTTCATTTGGATCTTAACTGTTCGCGCAGTTGCTTTCTCACCATGTATATGTATAATACTGCATTCGTATGCGTGTGCACACAC
The DNA here is from genome assembly GCF_011952255.1 of Bombus vosnesenskii. Taxonomy (NCBI): domain Eukaryota; kingdom Metazoa; phylum Arthropoda; class Insecta; order Hymenoptera; family Apidae; genus Bombus; species Bombus vosnesenskii. Next base: position 12,196 of record NW_022884347.1, read on the forward strand.
ATATCGATATAATAGTATAATAATTAGTTTCATTTTTTTCAACAGAATCTTGATATCGCGAAAATTGGGTTACATTAAACAAAAAATTACGTTAAACAGTATTGGCGTTAGAGTGAATTGCTAGAGTGGCCTGTAATTAAGTGGATCCTGTAGTGTGAGACAGCGGGTGAGAAGGGGTAAATAGCGAGGATCGTTTAACTTGATTTTCGCGTTATCCTTAACGAAGTTAAAGTCGCTCTCACGTTCTATGGTCCGCTCTCGTTACCTATACGCGATAGAATCGGTTGTCTGACCTGCGCAAAATTCCATTTCTTTGTTCCAAGGATGTCAATTGGAATTTTACACGAATGCCAGGTTCTTACTATTGGGTTGGCAAGTAAGTGTTTGCGAATTTTGTCAATAGATGGTATTACAAAATCCGTACATTATGGAGTAACGTGGAGCAAGGAAAAGAAATTAGAACTTGAGCATGAAGATATTAATATAAGGAAGGATCTCGTTGTTCGTGCCTGAAATGAATTAATAAAGCCAACGTGAAAAACAGTATACAGAACGTCGAAACGTCAACTTTCGTTTGGCTCAGATAACACAGCTAGGTTTCGAGTTCACTTACACATTTTAGGATTAGTGAAACATGATATGTTTCTATTTTGAAGTTTCAAATTTCTTTCTCGCTACAGTATCTTCGTTAAGACAATATTTTCTATCGTTTAGGAATCGATTTACAATAGCTACTGGTGTGGTTATTTATTTAATTTGCTGGTACATTTAATTGTGATGTATTGGGTCGACAACTAAGTGATTGCGGATTTTGTCAATGCCACCTATTGACAAAATCCGGAATCACTTAGTTGTCAACTCAATAGATCTGGTTGACAATAAAATCCTTTATTATGTTAGTATGTAATGTTAATTGTTGCGTACGATAACTTCATACCGCTTTTTCTTCCATTATTAAAATTAAATTCCATTTATCGTTACTATCTATAGCGCTGCCGTCAACTTGCAAACCTAATTCTCGTGTAATTTCCATTTCTGCAATTTGATAGAGCAACGATAAGAAATACCACCTATTGACAAAATCCGCAATCATTTAGTTGCCAACCCAATATTACGCGTATCCTATATCCTAAAAAAAAGGAGGTTATATTTTCCAAGGGTGGAACCATGAAATCGGCTATAAAAGATGAAAAATGGAAGACTAGAAAAATGGGATCGATCGGCGTACGTATTGGTTTATGTCGCGTTGTGTAAATATAATTTCATTTATGCAATTATCTATCTGGAAGTAGGATAATTAAAGCTAGCTATCATACGATATTACGGTAACGATACTACAGCGTTGCCATATGTTGCCTTTCAATTTGCCAATTTGTGTACAATATAACTATATTTAACACATTGTTGACCGGCAATTGTACTGAGAATTTATCTCATGTCAACAGATATTATTTCATAACTGGATGTGCAAGTAAAACAATGTAAATAAACTTTAATAAATTTTATTTGTTATTCAACTTTTAATATTTTTTTTCCTATGATATACAGTGTAACAATCACCTACGTGTAATGGTACATAACAGCTTTTGCAAATATATTTAGTTTCGTTGCATTTTCCTTTTGAACAGCATACATTACTCGCTCTAGTCGAATTTATTTCTCTGCCAGTGATTATTTTTTCTAACACGTGGTCTCTTAGTTGTCTGGAAAGCCTGAGGGGTGCATTATTATAATAAGGAGCTGTTTTAGAAATTCGATAAGTGTCAGTGCAATGCTGCGTTCTTTGGAATCCACAGTTATATATTCTCTAGAGACTTGTAGTAGACGGCGGGTTCGCTAGCTACGCTCGTAAAGGGCGTATGCGGTAGTTAACGTGTCGCGAGTTCGAAACCATTCCTGGGCATATTTGCAACGGTGGAAAGCCAAATATCTTCTAGAAGTAATATACAACGGGCAAGTGGGTTCCCCCCCTGCCTATCATGTTGGTAGTACTTTCTAGAGTGCTTGGCAAGTACTTCCCAGTTTTGAGTCACTTGCGCTGACTACCCAGCCCCGTCCGTGGGGTTTTAGCCGGTAAAAATCCGGCACCCTTGTCCCCGCCCCGTGCGATGAGATAAGGTGTCTATGAAGATTTCCCCACGAAAAAAAAAAAAAAAAAAATTTTTTTTTGCAACCAACGCCCTAGCCGCGCTGAGTGCACTCGTTCCCGTCAGTTTTCAGGACAGAAAAAAATAAAAAAAATTTATAAAAAAGCTCCGCTCCCCAGCGGCTTAAACCCAAAAATTGTATTATACAACGAAAAATGTAAGGTGCCGACACATAATACAGCATGGCTACGTCGTACCGCCGCATATCGGTACCTTTGCCTAACATATCATTACAAAAATTCACCGTTTATTGTGAACACCATAATGTATTTATAATTGTATATTGGGTTTAAATAAACATTAAAAAAAAAAAAAAAGGTACGTCGTACCGCCGCGTATCGGTCACGAAAGTTAAGCAGCGCCGGGCACGGATAGTATTTGGATGGGTATCGTCTGTGAAATCCGTGTGGCGTTGGTGAAGCGCGCTGGGCCCCCCCCCTCCCCCGTTGGGTTCGGGCTTGGGCGCTGGCGGCTCAGCGCCACGGGGCCGCCAAGCAGTCCGGTAGGGGAACCGGGCTGCCTGGTATGGCGGCTCCGGCGACGAGACGCGGTGTGACAATGGTCACACACCGCTCCATCAGCGGCGGTATTAGGTGCGCGGGGGAGGTCCTGTTGTGACGCTCGCACCGGTTCTCGGACCTCTCGCGATCGCAGCCGGGACGGTTATCGTGGAGGTTTTAGTCGGTTGGAGTCCGACACTACCACGCCGCTTTCCCCAGAAGCGGCCAGGCGTCCGTGCAGATTTCCTCCACGTAAACATAAAAAAGAAGCTACTTGCAGTAGAAATTTGTTGTATCTTATTTTATTTTCTGGCAGATAGGTGCAGTACATTTTATATGCATCGAGCAAGGCGCAGTTTATCGGAAAAGATGCTAACTTTTTAGACCACTTTAAAGTTTTTCTTAAAATACTGCTGTTCGCTAAATACTGATTTGCACGATCTACCCCTTTTCATGTGCTTATTGTATTGTAATATTCACGTAGGTTTAATAATATTTTGGTGGCTTAATATCAGATTCACTATCTTCTGATACAGTATCATTTTCCAAGTCACTACAATTTGATTCAAATCACTCGGACAATCTGATAAAGCATCGGTGTATAATTCATTGAAAGATTCTTCATTGGTACGTTTCGTCATCGTTGACATTTTTTTTACAACAGAGGATGCAACTTGACTGGTCTTGTAAGCGAGAGACACAGCTTGAGGTATGCTGACCAACAATTGCTCCGTATCATCTCCAACAGCGCACTGAGAAAACGACGCTGATACGGAAAAAAAGCGCATTACGAGTTTATTCGTGGCCGGTCGGTAACATTTGGCCATGAAAACACGAGTTAACTCATGACCGGTCAACAATGTGTTAACCAGAATGAAATGAAATTCCGTTATCTACTTTGTATTAATTTGACGAAGCGAGACTGCCCGAACATATATTCCGATCTATCGAGGTAGCATGTTCACAATCCATCGTACAATTGATCTTGATACCTGGCAATATAGAAATTGATCGATAGTTGGCAGCACGCGAGCAAGCAATTTGATAATCACGTGGCAGTTCTGCTCTCGCCATTTGTCAAGCGCGGGGTCATTTACGCTGACGCCTATGCGAGTTTCTTCTTTCATAGGGTAGGTCGTTAAAGAAGTATCCATCAATTTATCATTTATCATTATCGGCGATTGTGAAATGGCATAGCAAGGTAAGGATTACAGTTATCATTTTTTAACGCAAAATACAATGGAAAATAAATTCCGGTTTTAACGATAATGTCTCTGAGGACGTCTATGTTGAAATACAGGCCGAATAAATACAAGCTACAACAGAAATGGAAATAACCCTGCAACCTGTTGTACGTCTAGTTCCGATAGACAATCGTCTTAGGGACACTGTGAGCTATTTAGAACTATCAACATGAATAATGCGTTTGCGTTTTAATGTAGTTTAGTAATTGACTAAGCTTCGAATTGCTTAATAATTATTGTTGCAGCCTTTGCCTAAGAATGAGTTGTAGAAAAGGAACCGAGAAAATGATAATTCGCGGTTTTAAATATTGTTAAATCCGTTGCCAACCTAACCCAATATAAAACCCAACCTAATATAGTTGCTAACCCAATATAAAAATATTAAAACTATGAAAACGTTGGTGAGGATTCGTAAAGTCTATCCGCGTTCTGTAAGTAGCTTTTGTAGAGGTTTTTATTTTAGTTTGACGAAAGAACGAAGGTGTCGCGATAGACACGGTTAATTAACCAAACATTTGCATAACTCGAATTAAAAATTAGAATCTAGCGATCGATCAACGCTGTGCTATCCAATAATGAATAATTATGCTTGTCATGTTCGCGGATTAATCCCGCTTCGTTATTCCGTAATATATTACTCATTCACGAGCGGATGCTTCACGAGTTAATTAAATTCTTATCGTAATTATATGAATGATAATGCGAGATTGCAATAATTTTCATCGAGATTCTTTGATCTATGTAAATCTCCCATCTAACGATTCGTTCTTCACATCAATTAATTATACTTATCTACTTAACCTAATTTTACTTGGGTTGTGACAACACATCCCAATCTAGTCCTAATAATTTTTGGCACATAACTTGTTGTGTGCTTGGGATGCGTTCTTGTCTTTTCGGAAATAATACAATAAAATATGCCTGAAATCCGCGTCTTGGTCTTCCATTTTCAAATTGGGATAAAAACGAAACTAAATGACTAATCGATACAATTTTTCTACTGAATTAAAGGTGGAAGTCCAAACAACAAGAAAACAATATAGGTTAGGTGCTTTGAACACGTTGACAAAACAAAAGAATGTGCTAAGGCCACCTATTGACAAAATCCACAATCATTTAGTAGCCAACCCAATACTTGAATAAACCTACATAGTACACCTGCGTCGTGATAATTTTACAAATGTCGTAACCGCATTGCAAATAATTAATAGCAAGTAAACTTCCTGTACTGTGGTAAGCTAATGTTTATTTTAAAATGTATACCAGAAAATGAACATATGGTCGTACCTGTGAAATATGAAACTAGCATTAACTACCTTTTCGAAATGGTCTCTGGTATAAGCACCGGTACGTTTGTAGAGAGTGCAAATAACTTCGTTTGAGCACGGCATTCAGCGATTACTTTGCTTTTCCGAATTACCTTGAGTCAAGTGCGACATCAACCATCGATCATCTACCCTTTTCTTTTTCCCATTAAAAAACATCTGTTACAAAGCATTTAATTGCATCTTTTTCAAAAAGTATGCTCGTTTTTATCTTTTTTTTTTTTGTTTTTTTGTTAATAACAATTATATGATTCTTCTTTGATATATTGGGTTGGCAACTAAGTGATTGCGGATTTTGTCATTACCATCTGATGACAAAATCCGCAATCACTTAGTTGCCAACCCAATACATTTATTCGTCCTGCTTTTTCCATCATTTTGTTTCAGTTAATTTCTGTAATCTTTATTTTCACAACATATTTTGTACGTGTTTTGCTACGCAAGGATTAACAGTTGCAACTGGGAATTAATTCGATAAAACCAGAGAATTGTAATCGAATGGTTGCCAGCTCATTCGTTTAAATTTCTATTTCTCACCGATACGCGAATTTATTTCATGATATTCCATTTTTTTCTCTTTGTAACCTATGAATATTTATCAGCTCGTATTATTCTCTCATCATGTTTTGTTCGCGATTCGTTGGCCGAAATCAATAATTCAATTCCGGCAGAAGACGGGTCGCCAGGCTGCTTTCGCATAATAATAGCGCGTCAGTGAGACTACAGAGACGCGTCGCAGTATAATTTACTGGAAATTCCTATTTCAATTTAATTGCTCTAATTAAACGCAGTCCGCTGTTCTCTTGCTTCGAGTCAACTTATGTCACAAGGAATATAGGCTAATAATCGAAGTTTCGAGGAATTGCCAGTTAAATCTTCTGATCTCGAGGCACTTAAATTATTTTAACGAGTTCGTAATGCGGTCATGCCATTCCTCCCTTATTTTATTATGAAATTCCTCGTCATCTTGTATCGCGTGCTAACCAGCTCCTCGCTCTTGAAAACTTGATACGTTTATAGCCACATATGAGTCATAGAACGCTTCGAATCGAGAGTGACTCATGTTGTTTTGCCTCGGAGTATTAGCACCGTTCCCATGTCCAAGATTTAAAAGTAGACGAACACAGACAAAACAGTATCGCCGTTACGTGCAACCGTCGACCGGTGTCGAATTCAAACTTTCCGTTACTCCCCGAGCAGTATAAACAAATAAACACGCTCTCTAGGACAGTTGATATCGAACATTCAGTAAGCGAACGACGATTAACTCTGTTGAAAATTGTGGATCTTTGAAGCCGAAATAATGTTATAGAAACACAAAATTTATACTGACGATTAATATTAAAATAATGAAATATTTATTTCATGAACGATTCCTTATATATTCATCGATACACACTTGCACGCGTCTCAGCACTTTTTTCTATACCCGACTGTTAACCGACTCTTAACCGACTGAAGAGTTTACATTCCTTTGTTGTCGAGATGCTGCGGACACACATACATCCACACACTGATATTCACATACAAGTACCTCTACTACGCATTTAACCTAGTCCAGCACAGAAAATTATACATATCTCAACAAACTCTGTACTCTGTACTTAAAACGATTTTAAATATATTTGATCATTACAAGTATTCGCTCGTGTCGTCATTTAAAGCAACACATTTAACCATCCACCACATGTTAATAACTGTGCTAGTTGTCAAAGAGAATTAGGTGCGGTTCGAGCTACAGTCATATGCTGAAACATTGAAGCTTTAGCTAAATTAAGTTTAACTTACTTGGAAGTGGAGGTTAAGAGGCAATTTCCTGATGTGGTATTTGAAAAGTGGCAACAAAAGCGTAACCACGATTACAAAAACTCCTCTTTCATTCTCTGATCTAGGATATGCTTTCTTTTTGCTTCTTGAAAGCCCTAATTCCCTGCTAGTCGAAGGAAGCACTTTCCTTTGGTAGCAGCGAGTTCCCCGCGAAACCGCCACGAATAAAGGCAGAGTAATGGCTTTAAAAACCCGAGAAGGAGAGATCCTGCTTCTTCGCTATCTTCTCCCTTGAAATGCCACCGCGATTTTTATTCCCGAATAAAGTAAGAGGCTTACTAGCGAGAATCCTTGCTCCATTTTGTCATACGCGTGGGATCTTAATGATCCCTTGGAAGCCTCGCAGATTGAATCTTAGGAACTTCATATTCCCTCTGGATCTGTTTCATGCATTCGTCCCTGGATATAGCTACCACCAACTGTAACCTTTGTTAGTCCTATACGAGGAGTAAAAGTAGCGCCAAACAATGGAAAAAGATGTTTTGCCAAAAAGTTTCCACTCCATTCTATCCGATATAACGTCTATTTATAATATAATGTTTAATTATATTATATTATATATTATTATATATTATTATATTAATTTAATTAATTCAATCGGTTCCTCTATACAAACATAGTTATATAGGTATCTTGGAATCTATCTGATAGGAAATTGTTATTGAAAAATGGGAGAAGAAAAGGAGCTTATGAAGCAAGCTAAAGATAAGCTGATAAGACTATAAACAAAGTAGAGGCATTATTCAAAGTAACATGATCTAGTAGGTACGCAGAGTCCTTCGACAAGAAACATTTTTCCTTCGAATAACTCGATGGTAATGTCAAATCCTGTAATTAATTCCGATTTTCCTCGAACAAAATCTCTCTCGTTCGCACGTTTATATTGTCTTTATTTATCGTCTAACAAATATTATTAACAATTTAATGCCATAGATTCGTCAACTTTCACTTTCACTTGTAACGGATGCTGGAAGAAAAGCAGACCGATATATTGGGTTGGTAACTAAGTGATTGCGGGTTTTGTTAATGCCACCTAATGACAAAATCAGCAATTACTTAGTTACCAACCTAATAATATTTTGAGTTATGCTTCACAGATGGAAGAAAATAGATATTTTTGCCGAGTAAGAATGCTTTTGAACATGATTTTGTACAAGTAGAATGTTCTCGATTATTATTGAAAATCTTTTTTTTTCAAAATTAATACAACTAATCGCTCGCATTTTTTCGTTTGCTGCTTGTTTTAGCGAATAAAATGTTTTATGGTTATTCCCTTGAAACTACCTATTATCTCGTTCTATTATTATTTCCGGACTCAGTATAGTATCCGGATTGCAAAATATTTGACTCTTATTAGGCGTTTTTCAGGTCACTGAAGCCAAAAATGAGGGTCGTGTTTTACGGAAATGGGACGTAAAAACTGTTGATGTGTGACATCCTCATGAATTTGAAAGATACCTTTTTCAAAACACGCTACTCTTAACTTACTATGTGGCTTGTTTTATATGCATCTGAATCATGATTACTGAATTAACTTTCACTTATTTTCTGTTTTTCCGATCGTCTCACCGTAATCATACGAAAACCATATTGAGATATGTATAATTGTATGTGCTAGACTAGGTTAGCTGCGTAGTAGTAATACTTGTATGTGAATATCAGTGTGTGGAAGTATATATACGCATCTCCAAAACAAAGAAATGTAAACTCTTCAGTCGGTTAGCAGTCGGATATGGAAGAAAGTACTGAGACGCGTGCAAGTGTGTATCAAGTGTGCATCAAATAAGTATATAATTATCCTAATATTAATTCCAAATGTATATTTAGTGTTCCTATACCATTATTTCGGCTATCAGGATCCACAACTCTCAACAGGACGTCTCCACTTTAACTATGATCTTCGTCAAATATATTATTCAGTTTTCCTCGTTTCATAACGAACGTTCTTTCAATTGTTTACGCTGAAAATTCCACGAAATATTGGGTTGACAACTAAGTGATTGCGGGTTTTGTCGATACCACCTAATGGCAAAATCCGCAATCACTTAGTTGCCAACCTAATATTCAAGAAATGACATTGCTGCAGAAAAACGCTATGTTTCTATTGAATTCTAATGAATAAATATATGAACATATTGAGATATGTATAATTTTGTGTGCTAGACTAGGTTAGATGCGTAGTAGTAATACTTGTATGTGAATATCAGTGTGTGGAAGTATATATACGCATCTCCAAAACAAAGAAATGTAAACTCTTCAGTCGGTTAGCAGTCGGATATGGAAGAAAGTACTGAGATGCGTGCAAGTGTGTATCTATGAATATCTTTGAAATCGTCCATCAAATAAGTATATAATTATCCTAATATAAATTCCAAGTGTAAATTTAGTATTCTTATACCATTATTTCGGCCATTAAGATCCAAAATTCTCAACAGACCAGTAAGCGGTAAGCAGGAAAATTGGCATTGCCAATGCCATCACCTGATCACGGTCTCAAGCAGATTTCTACAGTTCAGACCTTGGTCTGTCAAATGTCCATAAGGCAGAATTTTCAAAACCGTTCATTTTCGTGAAAAATGGCTCATTTTTGGTTTAGCTAAAATATTCCAGAAAAGACACGCACCGATACAAAATTTTGCACATCCTTATTTTCCTGTATCCATGCAAACGTCCATTGGGTTGGCCCCAAGGTCAACCCAATACTTGTAGAATCTAGCGAAAATTTATAAAAATACGATAAATAAATGGTTTGAATTAACGTGGTGTTGAATATTAGATGCTAAAAAGATTGGCGAGACAATGATTGTTACTGGACGTTTTTATTTTATTTACATAAACAAAATCGAGTCCGACGAATAAATTCATTGCTGAAATTGAAAAAGCTTCGATTAGTTTATAATAGATTAGATTACTAGATAATAACCTATTTTAACGCGATTAGTCTATCTTTATTAGTCAGCCATGCGCATACTGTTGAGCTTAATGCTTCTCGTCGCGTCGGAATCCCCCTACTAGTTGGAGGTGGTGTCTGATTACATTTGACATGTTGTAGCGCACAAGGTAGCAGATCGCGTGAAATTTCCACAAGGATTAAGGATCAAGGATATCCACGAGTATAATGAAAACCGTCTTCATCGTCTGTCTTTTCCCCTTCCAATTTTGTTAAAACTTCCTTTCGCCATGTATAAGATCGTGAAAGGATAGTCGTTAAAGTAAGCCGATTTACAGGTTAGGTTTAAAAGAATAAACCCCATGTTATCCTTACATAGCGAGACGGCTGGGCGGGTGCAAATAAATTCCCATAAGCAGAACAACTGAAGGGATTCTAAGATCTGAGTTGGAACTGGAACCTGTGAATTTTGAATGAATTTAATATTTATGTACATGCCATAACACATATACGTTCACATTATACGATTTATTATATAAATTTAACCATTTCAATTTAATGGAAAGGCACTTATCTTTTTACAAGGATATGCACTCAGATATCCTCGTTAAATCCTTTGTAAATTAGCTCGTAGTAAGGTGAAATTTAGTTGGAAACTTTTCGACAAAATGCCAAGAATTTTGTGCCAAAGTTAACGAGTTGGAGAATTTGCAACGAACGATGAAGCAACAGCAACAAGTTTACGTAACAGCCAAACGTTGAAACATCGCTGATGAAAAATCTGAAAAAGATCTACAGTAGAACAAGTGCAAAGTTTTGCAAAAAAAGATCGCATTTATTTTATATAATCAAACCGTTTTAGCGTTTTAGTTAGATCAATTGAATTGTAATTCAATTAACCATATACCATACTGAAATTACAGTGAAACTGATAATTATTTAAGCAACAGAGTAATATGCATATATTGGGTTGGCAACTAAGTAATTGCGGATTTTGTCATTAGGTGATATTGACAAAATCCGCAATCACTTAGTTGCCAACTTTGGCAATTTGAAGGGACTTTATGTTTGTAGGAAAACAAGTTAATCCGTGCATCATGGAAGGCATATACGCGAGTTGGTCTAATTTCAGGAACCTTCTAGGTCTGTAAATCCTAGCCACGTAGAGTGCGGTTTATGCGTGCTGCTAAAACGACAAGCAGTTGGTGGCTCGTTCGTTTCGTGACATCGTGAAACCGTAAGCGGCTTACGATCCCTTTCTTCACCCCATTTCAGCTTTCCTTTGGGATTCACCTTCGTCATCCTCTTAATATCAAGCCGTCCAGGATATTAGGCGTCGTTTTAATATCGCCCAGAGAAATTGTGCTTGCTCGACAGCTTTATGCTCCGTTGCCTTCCATTCTTCCCTAATTAAGAGATCCTTAATTTAGCAATGAAATTCCGTTGATAGCGAAAACGGTTATCTGAAATATTCCTCTTCATTTACCATTCTGCGTATTATTACTTCAAACATCAACAAAACTTACATTGCTTTTTTCTGCTTTGTTTATTAGATTTCCATCCTATCTACTGTATCCTACAAGATAAAGGATCAATTAGTTTGGCAAATCTTCAGAGTTTAACATGTTCCTCAATTTTTTACTTGGCAAGAACTTTCTATTCGCTTGGCAACTAAGTGATTGCGGGTTTTGTCATTAGGTGGTATTGACAAAATCCGCAATCACTTAATTGACAATCTAATATCACAAGAATTGGTGTTCTTTGTTGAATTAAAGGAATCGAAGAAAAGCTTATGGAAGGTTTTCCATTGAGTGGAAGCAAATGTCATTTACACTCGATTTAGGAGTTGAAACTCCGTGCCACGCAAGCTGAAAAAGAGAAAACGAGAAGGCAGAGACAAGTGATGAATTTTTTCGATTCGGTTCGATAAGCTGTCAGGAATTGATTTTGATGGATCGAGCAAGTACGCTGAAAGCAGGGTAACCGCTGTTGACGTTCAAAAAGAGATCTCGAAGGAGCGGTGACAGTTGGCCCTAAATAAAACTGAGACCACCTCTGGATCTCTCTAAGCATACGTACATGTACCTATGATGTATATAATACAACGGTTCACGTCACAAATGTGTATGTTGGGCAGCTTATATTTCTACTTTATCTGTTCTAAAATTACCATTCTTAGAATCCTAGCTTAGGACATGTTATATATTTCAAGATGACTTTCATTCGAGGATATCTTAGAATTTGTTCATAGTATATATTTATTGTTAAGAACTGTGGATCTTAATTGCCGAAATAAAAGTAAAAGAACATTAGGGTTACACTTAGAATTCATATTAAAATAGTTCTAGATTTATTTAATAAAGGATTGCCAGGATCTTCGTCGATAACATTTGCACGCGTCTCAGCACTCTCTTTGTTTCACCATCTTCCATACCACACTGCCAACGTAACAGTTATATTCAGCTGTTTTTCGAAACGCCGCGGCGCACACACATACTTCACACACTCATATTCACATACGTGTGTCACTACTACGCGGCCAATCTCGTCTAGCACACAAAAGTATACATATCTCGATATTTATATTCCTACTAAGGAAATATTTCAATCTTTGTCCTGATATTATATTTTCTTGCTGTAATTCTTTTTTGGCTCCTTCGCCTCATTTTTTTATTACTATCAACTTTCCCTCTCTTGGGTACATTAAGATTCTCATTGGTGGATCAAATTTTCTTCTCCCTCCTTGTAGTAAAATGCTTTTTCAAACGTAGCATTATTTCTGTCCCGAAATTTCACCACAGGAGGAAAGTATTGCCCAAGAAAGCTCGTAGAATAGTGAATTATCTTTCACTACTGAACCGAGATATACGTTACACGCAGAAATAGTTGATATCGGAATCTTTATATATAAGAATCTTTCGAAAGGTCTACGCTAGTGTCACGTAGGAGACACAAGAAATCACGAAATTGACAGATCACCGGTGATCTCCTCGCGTGGCAGTTCGAACGTTTCACAAATAAAGTAAAAAATTGAACTAAATATATTTAGTAGTAAAATTTATTGTACGAATCCAACAAAGTGACGGCTCAGTGTTTTTTTTTATTATTAAATTTGTACTTTACAATTTGTCCATTTGGTAAATTTTTCTAACCTAATTGCTAAATAATATTTGGGTGGTTACCTCCAGCGGGATGCCATCTTCGAGTTTGACTATTTTATTTCTTTAGTGAGGTCAGTGAGGTGTTTTCTTTTTAGTCTTCCGTTCAGAGTGTTAGAACAGAGAATGTCGAGAGCTGATTTTAGTAATGTTTATATACTATAGGTTTGGCTCCTATGGAGGGGGTGTCGCCGGGGTCCAGATCAAAGATGGCCACTGTTACTGTTTTCTCACACTGGAACACTCTCTCTATGTTGTTGTTTCGCTGGCCTGCGGGACGTTCGTTAAACGCCCTTGGTTTTTCTATCGCTAATTTATGGCTCTGTAACACTAGAAACAACAAACCACTATTTTGATCAGCATCGTAATATTCTATTTCAATTTAGAATCGTCATATTTTGATTTTTACAAGGCTATCGTGTACTTTCACCGGCTCGTGACAATTCACACTCGTGCAAATATTAGGTTGGCAACTAAATGACTGCGGGTTTGTCAATACCACCCATTGACAAAATCCGCAATCACTTAGTTTCCAGCCCAATAAATCGGCAAGGAAACATAAACCGTTGTGTTGTGCCTTAAAAAACTAATAAATCGAGCTTCCCTAAATTTCGACTTTGATTTCCCAAAGGAAAGCTGTACTTGCCATCGACTTCTTATCGATCGCGTTCTCTCTCTCTCTCTGTCTCTGTCTCTGTCTGTCTGCCTCTTTATGTTCAGTTCGACGCAGCTCCTATGTAGACCAGTGGTTCTTAATCGTATTGACATTGGCACGATATTGCATTCGATTGCTTGCGGTATTTATCGGAATTAAACAACAAATTAATGGTCCCTTGTATTATTTATTTGCTTTTATATTGTTCCGTTATATCTTGTAATTCCTTTCACATATAAAACACATTTCGTTATGCAACATTTATACATAGAACATACTTATTATACACGATTCAAATATTTATGAAAAGTAACTTATTTGTGTATATGGACATATATATATTTTCTAAAGTATATTTCGCATAATGTTAGAATTATTTAATGGAGGTATTGTATTTGCAATGGAAGAACCACTGATAGATAATAGATGGTGTTGTAGCGTCCTGAGAACACTTTGTACAGCTCGTAAAGTGTTTCACGATTGAATTAGCTAGTATGCATCGATATCTGGACGAAAACGCCCTTTGAAGGACTAGGCTGACGAGCATACACTATTGGGTGTCCTTTTCTACTATTATACTCCGTGGTTTCAAATTACTCCTTGTGGAGCGATAACATATTTTGTTGATCTCTTTTTTCAACGTAAAGTATCAAAGCGAGTTTTTACAGTCCTTCCAATGCTTTTCATGAACACACTGATACAGTTGCAAAAGTTGTTTTGCTTTAAGCAACCTTTTGACACGTATCTAGTAACGTAGAAAATTTCGCCTGAGAAACAGGAGTTGCTTCTAATCTCTGGCTGCTTTTATTTTAAACTCGCAGGTGCTCGCATCTCAATGACCTCTATGCGTCGTTTTATACTCTAAACTCTTTGCAAACTCTTCCTTTTTAAGTTCTCCTTTGCTGTTATGTTGCTAGGTTTAAATTGATGTTAGCTAGTGGCTCACAACGTCGAAAGTTGTTGCCGGTATTTTAACATCCATTTTATCCGTTTCTTTTGATGTGAAAATTTACGAAACTACCGCGATAAGTTTTTGCACGATAAGTATTTTGTAGCAATAAGCTTGGGAATTTCGCCGCGAAAATTGCCTGCATACTGCATATTGCATTCTGCATACTGCATACGATGGAAAATGTACGGCACGAGAGTTGCATTGCATATTCGAAATAGCATATAAGATTGCACTCTCGCCAACCTTATTTCCTAGCTGTGCTTCTTCTAATAAAATGATTCAAAATGCCACGGAATATCTTACTAGCTTCTGTGTCTCGTTCTCTTTCCATTCTCTCAAGTCCTTTTATATCCTTCGCGCCCCTTCATAAACATTCCAATTGTGAATTTAATCGCAAGGCCATCCTTCTCGTAGATCTATTCAATTCCTTAAGATATTGGGTTGACAACTAAGTGATTGCGGATTTTATCATTAGGTGGTAATGACAAAATCCGCAATCACTTAGTTTCCAACCCAATACATCGATATACATATGCATCTCTGATACAAAGCAATCGCGTGTTTCGCTTACATACACATACATATGTATCTATTTGCGTTGCATGAGAACGATAAATTTATTTTCATTTACTTTTCGAATATTTCTTCAAATGGCGTGTCTCTACGTTATTAAAAAGTAATTAATTATACAACCGAGCAATTGTTTGTTCTTCCAATTACTATTATACTATTGAGATACTATTGAGATATGTGTAATTTTGTGTGCTACGCTAGATCAGTAGTGACACACATATATGAGTATGAGTGCACGGCGTCTCGTAAAACAGATGAATGCAACTGTTCCGTTGGTAGTGTGGTATACAAGATGGCGAGACAAAGAGAGCGCTAAAATGCGTGCAAATGTGTATCGACGAATATCTTGTCAATCACACATCAAATAAGTCTGAAACTATTTTGATATTAATTCTAAGTGTAATCCAAGTGTTCCTATACATTTATTTCGGCGATTAAGATCCACAATTCTCAACATTTATGAATCTTAAAAAGAAATATTTGAATAGCTGGAGCAAAGTTGGTTCCTTCTGTCGCTGCGACTATTGGGTTGGCAACTAAATGTTTACGGATTTTGTCATTAGGTGGTATTGGCAAAATCCGCAATCAATTAGTTGTCAACCCAATATTTCGTTTTATCGTGTTAAAAATTTTGTTCGTCTTTGTTTATATGAAAACTCTCAAATTTTAAAGTTATTATTGAGATATGTGTAATTTTGTGTGCTACGCTAGATTAGCCGTAGTAGTGATACACATATATGAGTATGATACACAGCGTCTCGTAAAACAGATGAATGCAACTATTTCATTGGTAGTGTGGTATAGAAGATAGCGAGACAAAGAGAGCGGTGAAACGCGTGCAAATGTGTATCGACGAATATCTTGTCAATCACACATCAAATAAGTCTGAAACTATTTTGATATTAATTCTAAGTGTAATCTAAGTGTTCCTATACAATTATTTCGGTGATTAGGATCCACAATTCTCAACACATACGATTTATCCTTGAAAGACGTCTTTTGTAGGCTGACGTATGTAGAATATGATAGATCAATTTTTTTCGATAAAAGCTTCAGTACCTGGAAGCATTGCATCCTTTCCATAATACGAATGTTTAGAATTGGTTGCTTTCAAGTACGATCCAAAAAAGGTTTTCTCAGAGAAAATGTTTCTTCTTTCTAGTCGCGTTCATTTACGAGATATACAGTCTAAGAACTTGAGAGATTACGATCGCTCGTTATTTCTTATCGATGCAAATGTAATAGTAGAGATTGATCGCCTAACGTTTGGCCAAGTGTCGCGGTTTTCATGCGACGGATTTATATTGCGCGTACGAGACACGTACACATATTTGTATAGTTTTATTTCACTTCCGTTTACAATGCTTTTTCCTGACTGGTTATTCTCGCGTACAGTGGATCGTTAAAAAAACCGTGTCAATAGCTAAACTTTGATAAATCCGCTACCGATTGTATATCGAAAGATACGTTCTGTGTAAATGAAATACTTTTTTCGTTCAATATTTATTCGAAACATTTGGAGCACCTTCTCCAACCACCGCTTCAATTATTCTTCTCCGTCACTTTCGTCGAACGTTTCCCAAAACCAGCTGTTTTTAACGTTACCGTTCTAACAAAAACATACAAAAGTTGAGTTTTCCTTTAAATTTAACCGGCCATTTTCTCGCGATTTTCCAGCTTACTGAAATGTATAGGTTACGCGTCAACGAGCCTGTACCACCTAGCGAGTGGATCCGACGTACAAAAATAAAAAAAAAAAAGAGAGAAAATAATTCGCAGAACTTCCCTCCCCTTTGACGTCGTTTTCCAGTTGCAGTTGTTCTTGTATGACACTGCTCTTCTTTCTTCTTTCGTTCCTTCCTTTTCCGTAAGAAGCGCTCGAGATGATCAGTTTCAAGTTTCTCCGAAACTTTGAAAAGTTACACGATCCGTTCGATGTATCGAGCATTATCGACTTATCAATACCGTGCTTTGAAATCACGAAAGACGATACGCGCGATCGTCGAACTCAGCACACAAATTACCGGAATCACTAAACGATACTCGTTCCCATTTACATCGAATAATACGCATTTATTGAGTTGGCAACTGGTGGTACAAGCGGAAAGGGGGTGATTCTACGCGAAAAAAGAAGTCGAAAATATAGAATAAAAATTTTCCGTTTGAGGCTTTGTTTTCGAGAAAATCGACTTTGAATTTCCGCTCGGTACGCGTCACTTTATCACGTCTCGTTGTAACCTATCCCACTGTAGATCGTTGTCTCGATGGAAAAATTAAAAAGAAAAAAAAAACTTTTTTTTTATTTTTTTGACTTCTTTTTTCGCGTAAAATCACCCCCTTTCCGTTTGTACCACCAGTTACCAACCACCCTGTATCTACGTACATTGATACGGATTGGTTGTCTCGCATAACCTAATTTGCATAATATTGCACATCTCGCGTCTCTAACTTCACGTCATTCGCTGTATATATTCAACAATTAATCCGCCACGTTCAGTAAATTAGAAGATATTTTCACAATGTGTTTGTTTATTCATGCAAAAATGTTGAATAATTCAGGTGCGTCGAAGGCCACGACGCGTGAAGGAAAGTTCTCTATTTTCATTGAATTATGTACAAGATGAATAATACAAAAGGACGAGGAAGAATAGTTGACGTCTTCCATATTGCCTTTTGCGCTTAATAACCATCATCGTTCACCGTCGGTAAAGTAACAATCGTGCGTTATTCGTGTAGTTGTAGAACGTGAATCAACTAGATCGTAATGAGAATTTAATGTTGAAACAGCGAAGCATATGGTTGGTATAAGCTCCGCCGATGACAAATAGATGTTGCGTTGGGGGAAATTTGGATGTCTGTTCGTAGACGAAGAAGGGATTCGCTGACCTTTCACGGAAAGATCGATAACGGCCTTCTTCGTTGTTTCAACATGTCACTGTGATAATGTACTGCGTATCGAACTCGTCTAATTTTCATCTATGCGAGCTGCGATCGATCACGGGTCAAGGATAATAGGTTATTCTTCTTTTCTATCGATTTTCCATAGTCATGATAAACACGGTGGAAGAAAAACACACGCTTGCTTTTCTCCTCGATGTTAAATTTCGCTTGAAAAGCACACTAAATCTTATCGAAAACGTTTTGGGAATCCAGGCCATAACTTGAAATATTCTCGTAAAATTTCCCACGCTTCTCGCATAATTTTATTTCCAACTTTCCCTTTCCTCCGCTTCAACGCACACAATGTCGCAGAATTATTTCATCGTGACAATTTGACCATCGAATATGTATTTCCCGAAACGAAGACGAAAGAAAACACGCGTTTCGATTATGCTTTTTTTTATTTCCAAAAAATACGTAATTCGGAAATTTTCCCTCGAAAGCTTTTAATCGAGGTAAGTTAAGCGACCAGCCTGAGGTAGTCGACAGAAATTGGAGAAACAGGTCCTCGTTAAATCGAAGCGCTCATCCAGATTCCTACGATCGCGTGTATCCAATTGGCGATGCAAACGTCGAACGAAGCTGCTCAAAGACTTCACTTTGAACATTCATTCGCGTCTCTGTATGTCAACTGAAAATCGCAAGTTGCACGGAATTTCTTCAACATTAATGAGAGCGGAAGAACACCGTAGCATCGCCGGGCGGATATTTACGACACGATCCTTGCAAAAGACAGTTCTCATTTTTCACGAGATTTTCTCATTAAAACTCAACGCCAGCGTTTAAGCGCTTTTTAGCTTGGCATATTTTACTTTCCTTAATGATTATTCGCATATATAATATACACATACGTACGTGAGCGGCAGAACTAAAGCGGCAGCGACAGAAGGTCGCCACGAGATAAGTATTTTTTATGGAAATTGGGCTAAAATAATGGTTGGCTGCAAGATTTACGACAGTTTCGCTCGGCTCATAGTTATACGTACCTTGAAATTTTCATATTTTCAAGCGTGCAAAAGTTCTGGAAACACCGTGCATAATCGAGCATTTTGTATACTACATGCAAAATAACATATGCCAATTCATATCGACGTATGCATCGTATATATCGTCGTGAAACATTACAAACTGTTCTTATTCACTTTGTATCAAAGCTATTTCACTTTTTCTAATTCTTCTTCGCGTCTGCAAACGTTAATGATCGCTAGGATTGAGGTGGATTATTATACGTGTTGCTTTATTAAAGAGACGCGAGTGATCAAATTGTAATAATCAGTGTATATTAAAATTACTTTAAATACAAGTACAAGGATAGTGTATACCGGTTGCAATCGTCGCTCGCTCGACGCTACTGTTCGACTCTACGCTCGCTATTCGACTGTGTGACTGTGTGAACGTCCTAGAGGGCATGTTCGTCTATTTGTATCGACCGATGGTGTTATGAAAAGTTTGAATGTGACTCCGGTTGACGGTTAGAAATAACGGCGATAATATTCTGCCCGGAGTTTATTTACTTTCGAAACTAACGAACCAAAACAACGTTGGTGTTCCAAAACACAAGAATATGAGTCTCTGCCGATTCTAATCTTCCGTTGGCTCATGTATCGCTACAGGATCTTTAGACGTTGATTATTTCTTTTATCAGGTGTTATTTGGTAGAGTTAAATATGTTAAACGTTATGCGAATATATTGACCCCTTGACGTACAAATAAAATGGAATTAGATACGTGCGAAGAATACTATTTAATTTGGCTCAACTGAACAGTTATAATGCAAGCTTAGAAACAGGATATTTTATTTCGAAATTTACATCGTTGTATAATATTTAATCAGGTTGGTATATAACGTTAATGGACAGTAGTTAAGTAACATTATAAAATAATAAATGAATAATTCTGTGAAGTATGATACTTTTGAAAACATTTTCGAATATGTAGAGGAACTAGACATTTTTTACACTGCCAAGTTGTTTCGCTTCTTATACTATTTTTTACACACACGTGGCATCTCTTTGCAAGATGTTCCTTTTTATTAGTCGAAGGTACGTGTTCAGGAAAATGTATCCAATGTTTTGCCTGTAGCCGAGTTGACCACTCACTTCGCGACGGTCTGCCGCGTGTCGAATAATTGGGAAGAGACAAATTGTGTAGCATATCTCCTGCGATATTCAATCGTGTTGTAGTAATTACTTCAAGAAAAACTCTACAATTTTCCTTTTGTATACCCGTCACCTGGAGACCGCTGTTACGAAGAGAATAGAATTTAGTGAAACAAAAGATACTCTAAATAAGGAGAGGTGCATATTATTGTGCCCTTGAATATAAATTGTGTTTTGGGTTACAAGGTGTAGAAACAAAAGAGCTATAAGTAGGTTTCTATTGCTGTTTCTTGTAGCCTTCAGCTATAGCTACAAATTTATCTTTTTGCTAATGTCTTTTGTATATATGATATATGAACGTGCTCCCTATCATAGCTTCTATTGTATTGTAGCATTGTAAGAATGAGGGTCTGGATCAGCATATATTATACTTACATTTATACCTTTATTTATTTCAATATATATTTCTAATAATAAATTCATCCACTCGTTCCTGTATCAGTTAACCTCAACAATATCATACATTAAATTAATAAATAATGATAACAATTTATTTCATTTTAACCTCATACACTGTACCTGTACTTACACTTATACCTTTATTTATTTCAATATATTTTTCTAATAATAAATTCATCCACTCGTTCCTCTATCAGTTAACCTCAACAATATCATACATTAAATTAATAAATAATGATAACAATTTATTTCATTTTAACCTCATACACTGTACCTGTACTTATACTTACTTCAATATATTTTTCTATTACAAGTTCATCCACTCTTTTTCTCTCTTTCTATCAGTTAACCTGAACAAATTGAAAATTTACAATCGGTTGCTTTGTTGAATTAGGCAACTTGGAATACAGCACATAAGCGTTATAAATAGCTATGTAAAGCAGATAAAAGAACATTTTAAATAAAACAGAATCGACGCACGATTTTCGCTATCCTATGTCAAGAGGCTAACATTAAAAGGTGAAAATAATCTTCTTAGTTTGCGAGAAAATAGGATTTGTAGCGGCATATGAGTCAGAGGACAGTTCAAATCGTGTTGTTGTTTTGCCTCGGAGTATCAAGATCGTTAGGATACAAGTAATATAAAAACAAATAGACTCCGGGCAAAACAATGTTGCCGCTACGCATAACCGTCGAATAAAGACGAATTTGAATCTTCTGACCCCCCCACCCCACCCCACCCCACCCCACCACCATCAGTATAAATAAACGGACGCAACCGAAGAGAGTTTAGTATCTCCGAGTATCTACGAGCATCTTTCTGTATCAACGAGCGATCTAAGTGTTATCTACAGAGTTATTCGACGAGCATTTATCGAGTATTCAACCGCGATTTTACTTTGCGATTTATACTCTGTACTAACGACTCAGCGATTATAGGCTGTACATTAATTTATTGTTTTTAAATATATTCGACGGTTATGACAACAAACGATAACGATAAACCAACCAATTAATCTCATGATCAAACATCTTTCATACCTGTCCTCTAGAGATTCTAAAAAAAATATTGCGAAATGGCTCGTTGTTATTTATTATCGGACTAAAATTTAACACTATGTATACTAGCAATCGGTATGCGTGTTTACATGGATGTTTACGTATGAAATCGATATTCCTAGAAAATTGAAAGAATAATCTCTGTTTGTAATACGTATATGTAGATATATAGATGCACGCGTGATAAATTCACCGAACAAACATTTTCCTCCATTCTTTGCCCCCCCTCCCCCTTCTCGTTCCGTTTGAAACTCACACAGTTTGCTAGTTGGCTGTTCTGTCAGAATACGCTCATGGTGAAAGAAGATAACACGAGAATGTACTCAGCCATATATGATTACTAGTAACTCTCTTCGATCGATCGAAACTTGCTCTAAGATTTTACCGGTATACTCTTGAAAGCACTCGATATCTGGCCCCATTCGAGCGAATCGTTAAACTGACTGCCTCCTGACCTTAATTAATCCCAAGATCCTCGAATCCGCCGCGTAATTTTCCGACTATGCGACTGTGTTCTGGTATTGTCGGTAACTTATTTCGTGAAAAAACTGAAATACATTCGTCATCTTTCGTGAGTATGTAACAACGTCGAGATATATTAGGTTGGCATCTAAGTGATTGTAGATTTTGTCAATGCCACCTATTGACAAAATTCGCAATCACTTAGTTGCCAACCCAATAGATCTGGCTGATAATAAAATCCATTATTATGTTAGTGTGTAATTATTTGTTGCGTACGACAACTTCATACCGCTTTTTCTTCCATTATTAAAATTAAACTCCCTTTATCGTTACTATCTATAGCGCTGCCATCAACTTGCAAACCTAATTCTCGTGTAATTTCCGTTTCTGGAATTTGATAGAGCAACGAATTAAGCGAAAGTGATTTGTAAAAACTGTCGTTTTCTTTGCTATACGATACGTCTAAAGCCGTTACGAGCAACTCGGTTTAGCGAACAATGCAAATAACCAAAAAAAAAAAAAAAAGATACAATCCGACTAGTAAGATAGGAAATGCAGGTGCCATTGATTCGATAACCTACTTGCTACCAACCAGCCTTCATGACAATGACCCTTTAGACTTTGACCTTACCTTCGCACATGGCCCAACACCAAGTATTCCCCATTACGTAGGGCACTCAGGATCCTCTCCTTGCCCCTCAACTCCTACAAACTCAACATATAAAAACCGCGAGCATTCGACCGCGAGACTAGTCTTGGGTACAGTCTTGGCTGTGATTTGAACAACTATTTTAATACTTTGTAACTTGGCTACTTCATTGTAATATCGAACTTAATCATTTTGGTGAATAAAAGCATATAAAAATATTAAAGGACAATCTAAGCTCAGCTATTGCTCAGCTCTCCCGTTTTTATCCCGAATTTTACGTGACATTTTGGCGATCCATGATTGGCCAGGATCGTGAAAAGTGCTCGTTGGGAAAACAAGATATCCTACCTACGTGGAAAAGGAAACTCTCTTGGGCTACGGGTCATCCTCAACAACAAACTCACAATCCACGAATCCGAAGCCTATAACGTGATAACGGACATTCTATGGAAGTTCCATTTCTACGGATATCAAGGTAAAGCTTGATTCTTTTGTTCAATATAAAACTAGACGTTTTAGCTTTGACAGTCAAGACTCAGACGAAGTAGCAATTTTCGGGGAAAAAGAAATGTCTAAAATATCAACAAGTAAAGACAGTGAAATTAGTCTAACGTAAGTACTAGACGCGATACAGGAACAGAACGAAATTCACGCGAGAACTACCGCCGAAATTCAACAACAAATTCAAATACTAACCAAACAAGCAAGCGAGGAGAATCAACGCCTCACTAAAGAAATCGAACTGCTGAGAAAAACAGTTGCCGAATTGAAGCTAGGCATTGAAAGTCAAGAAACAATTATAAGCAAAGATTTTGAATCTGTAAATAACATTATAAAAAAAACGGCGAAATCGAGAAACAGGGATCGTGTACCTGTAGCGAGCGCACCCGAAACTATATTTGACCCTGAAAGCGACAACGATGACGAATTCCAAGACTACAGTGAACCACGCCACCTGACCATGTTATCAGCGAAAGACGCAATAAAATACATTCCAATTTTAAACGGTAACGACGATGTTGGAGTGGGAGATTTTATAAAAGAAGTACGTGCTATGCAAACGCGTTATTCACAAAAAGATTTATTATTGAAAGCCATTAAAATCGATAAAATAGTTGGTAAAGCTGCGTAAAGTATTCGAAACATACCTATTGAAAATTATGCAGATTTACATGACGCTTTGAGATCCAACGTAGCAGTTGAAGTGACATCTGACGAATACGAAGAACAATTACGCGATTTGAAACAGGGACGCTACGAATCTGTTCAAAGTTTCAATATTCGATTCCGCCGTATATTAAATAAATTTACGTATGCAATAACTAATGAAAATCCACAACCAATTACACGACGAATAATGATTGAAGCCACCATGAGAAAAGTAAGTCGAATTTATTTAAGAGGACTTCGACGCGATATAGAACGCACACTGTTAGCAAGCGAACTATATTCATTGAGCGAAACAGAGAAGAAAGCCGTCGACGTTGAAAGATACCTACGAAAACAGAAGGAATGGAGAAGGACGGATACTCGACCAACAGCAACGTATAACCAACTTAGTAACAGACCGATGCAGACAAGCAACCGATCATTACCTGCCACACGTAATAATCCAATCAACAAAAATATTTCACCATTTTCTAAAACGAAACGTGTACCATTTGCTGAGCGACAACAAGTAAAATGTTTCAATTGTGGTAAATTGGCACACGTTGCACCGCAATGTCAACATTTTCAATTAACCAACCAAAGAAACCTACCATCTCCACGAGTAAACCAGATCGGAACAAGACGAGAACGAGGATCAACAGCAGAAAAAACGTTAACTTTGGAGAACCAAAAACAATCTAAAGAAGGGGGTATGTGACAGCGACCATAGCCAAGTTCACGTCATTCCACACTACCTGACAATGAATCGTCGATTTTGACCTGACTTTCGCATATGGCCCAACACTAAATTTTCCCTATTACGTAGGGCACTCAGGATCCTCTCTTTGCCCCTCAATTCCTACAAACTCAACATATAAAAACTGCGAGCATTCGACCACGAGACTAGTTTTGGGTACAGTCTTGGCTGTGATTTGAACAACTATTTTAACACTTTGTAACTTCGCTACTTCATTGTAATATTGAACTTAACCACTTTGGTGAACAAAAGCATATAAAAATATTAAAGGAAAGTCAACTTGGTCACATAGTTGCCAACCCAATACATCACAATTAAATGTTCGAGTAAAATAAATAAATAACTACACACAGTAGCAATTGCAAATCGATTTTTTTATCACGAATTTTAAGTGACACTAGCAACACTCTCTCGACAACGCAATTCGCGCTCTCTGACTTCTCAACTCACACTGACTGTTATTTCGTCTTTCTCCCTTAGCATCTCTGTTTTTTCTCATATCCCCACCACGCACGTATTCCGCAACCGTTCGTGGGCAGAGTCACGTAGGTCTTTCTTCCGCGTAAATATTCGATTGAAGGACCGGTGACACATAGGCTGTTGGTACTTCGGCTTTCTCGCGATATCGTTTATGGTTCGCCTGATATCTTTTAGGTTATTCGTCCACGATACTACATGTATGTACTTATGTATTAGTACCATCTCTTACATGCGTCAGAAAAATTGATACTTTTATAAATATTAATAAAATTATTTTAATATTATTAACAAAATTGGGGAAGATTATAGATTCGCGTTTTAGCATTCAATATTCAGAGGTAATTGCGTAAATATGTATGGTATCTGTGAGATGAATATAAATTTTTGGAAAACATTGATCGGATAACGAGAGTATCTTCCTGGCTGAAAATAAAGTTGGTAGGATGGTTCATAATCGCAGCTATAGGAGAAACGTCTCATTGTCACGCCTTCACCCGCGTGAATGTTACGAAACAAACTTTTCGCGATGTGAATGCAAACTGCCGTTCTCAGTGCCGTTTCACCAAATCCATTTTGCTGCTACACGTTCATTTGTGAAGCGTAGAAATACGGCGATAACGAGCGAGAATAGCTGGCGAATGTAGCAGATTGCATGAAAGATCTATTGATGATAATATGCGGTTTGGCTGCTTTTCAATTAAAATTTATTCTGTTAAATTCCCGCTATCACAAGCGTTCTATTCACATTTATTAAGAATACGACTGTCAACTGGCGTGAAGGCACGAAAGAAATTAAGAAAACTGTTAGGTTGGCAACTAAGTGATTGCGGATTTTGTCAATACCACCTAATGATAAAACCCGCAATCACTTAGTTGCCAACCAATAACATAATATCTGCGAAAGAGCGGAATCTTGCGTTGAAGCATCCACAGCAATTAAGAATTTGTAAAGTGTTAAAAAAACATCGTGACTCGATAAAATTACGTCTGATTCGCAGCAATAATTGCATTTCGTTCCTCTGAAGTTGTCAGTAACTTGAAACTGCTTCGATCTCGTTTACGTCAAATTATTTGGGTTTAGTCGTTTTCTTTTTATTCTTTTTTCACCAACTACCAGCGTAATAAAGAAAATTTCAAAGTAGAAGGAATTTTTTCGTCGTTAGAAAATAGTTACGAGAAAATAGTTAGATAACGAGCGACTTCGATTATTGGCAATTTTGTGGGGCGGAATGGAACCGAAGAACTCGTTAATACAAGAAGTTTCGCCATATTGGCTGAGAATGATACAGGTCGGTCGTGAACAGGTCCAACAACTTACCACGTCCCTGTCTTTCGATTTATATCGTACGTGTATACATAGATCGAATTGTCGACATACTTCAATTTCCAGAGCAGCTTTTAAGCTCAAGTTATAGGAATCTGATCGATAACTATTGGGTTGGCAACTAAGTGATTGCGAATTTTGTCAATAGGTGGTATTGCCAACCCAATACATCACAATTAAACGTTCGAGTAAAATAAATAAATAACTACACACAGTATCAATTGCAAATCGATTCCTAAACTATAGAATATATTGTTTTAACGAAGGTTCTGTAGCGAGAAAGAAATTTGAAACTTCAAAATAGAAAGATATCTTGTTTCACTAATCCTAAAATGTGTGAGTGAACTCGAAACCTAACTGTGTTGTCTGTGCCAGAGGAGAGTTGAAGTTTCGAAGTTCTGTATATTATTTTTCACGTTCGCTTTATTAATTCATTTCAGGCACGAACAACGAGATCCTTTCTTATATTAATATCTTCATGCTCAAGTTCTAGTTTCTTGTTATCTTTTCCTTTTTCCACGTTACTCCATAATGTATGCTTAGTTTCGTTCAATTTTGTACAAGGTACATTTGAAACCAACAGAAAGAAGAAACTCGTGACGGATTTTATTGAACCGAACACAGCGATAAAAAAAAATTGTATGCTTTTCGGTGGTCGGGAATTTGCGAAGGGTTCTAAGTTTTGGTTGCTTGAAAAGCTGTCCATTTCGATGTACGTGGAACGTCCTTCAACCTCAATGGCTGGCCAACCGTGGACTCGCAATATCCGGCAAAGACGGCATCGACAGCAGAAAATATAAGAGAAAACCGGAGAATTCCAGAATGCCACGATTATTCTGGTTCTTTCAATCTTGGGTAGATCGATTTTATTAAATTCACGATCGTAGGCGTCACTCTCAGCTTCAAGGAAATCTCGAATTTTCTTAAAGACCGTGGATTATCAAATACTTTTTTAGGTTAGGAATCGCATCGATAAATCTACGATAACTTTGAGGCGTAAGGAAATAATTGCAAAATTTTCGAAGAATATTACAAATAAAATCGTAAAACAGAATCTTCAAAAATTGAGAGAGACGAATTGCGATTGGTTACATGCGAATTATTCAAATTTGATTAAAAATTTTATTCAAAATATTTCTTCAACTATCGCGTTTTATCTTCAGTAAAATTACAGAATTTCTTTCTGTTGCGTAAGATATTATTTATTTATTTCTCATTCGGGGTAGAAATGATTTTTTCCCCCAGACATCGACCTCGTCACATGATTTTTTTATTATTAAACTATTTTCCGGGAGATCCTTTCTTTTGTTTTTTTTTTTTTTTTTAATTTCATCGTAGCTACGGTGACATTATAGCAGAGCAGCACGAAACTGTGGCAGATTAAGAATACAATTTGTGCGAATAACATGTAACTGCTCTAAATGAATTACATGGGCTATGGTTTTAAAGAAACGCGCGTTAAAAGTGTACCTTGGTAGTGCTCATTATTTTCATAAAAGCAATAAATTGTTTCAGTGTGACACAGTTGAAACGAGTGCACGAGACCTTCGATCGACATAAACGAGTATGGGGTGTGAAACGCGATGAATAGAGTGAAAAATATGTTTCAATGGTGCAAAACCTCGAACCGTATAAATACATGTTTCTTTATCCATCCGCCTTTTTCTCGCGTGATAACGAGTTGCAAAAGTAAATTCTATTTTATTCCGGCATAAATCCATATTGCGAAAACGACGCGCTACAAGTGGTTTCACAGCCGTTATTATTGAGCGTTCGATTCAAGCCTTTAATTATAAGTGGGGAGTGTCGCTTGAGCATCGAAACGATCAAATTAGTCGCCATACATAAACTATATATATTGTAGAACAAGATGCTAAATACGTTTTAATATAACCGATATGAGTGAAGTTGGCGCGAATTCGATAACGTTATTCAAAACAATGCAAAATTTTATTCGTATAATTTATAATGAATAAATATAAGAAATAAAATTTTGTTCATCACTAATGTATAGATATCCAATTGAATAAATATTTATTTGAATGAGGAATTATTTGTGTAAGAATTTATCTGTATGAAAATTAAATCGAATAACTTATTCAGATGAGAATTTATTCAGATAATATTTTTTAAAGTAATTACTTCAAGAGAAACTCTACACCTTTTCTTTTGTATATCCGTGACCTGGACACCGCTGTTACAAAGAGGATAGAATTTAGTGAAACAAAAGATATTCTGAAGAAGGAGAGGTGCATATTATTGTATGTTGAATATTAATTTTGTTTTGGGTTACAAAGTCTATAAACAAAAGAGCTATAAGTAGATTTCTATTGTTGTTTCTTGTAACCTTCAGCGACAGCTACATGGTTAACTTTTTGGTAATGTCCTTTGCTAGAAATATATGAACGTGCTCCCTATCATATTCTATTGTATTGTAACACTGAAAGAGTGAGGTTATGGATCAGCATACATTATACTTATATTTATACCTTGATTTATTTCAACATATTTTTCTATTACAAATTCATCCACTCGTTCCTCTATCAGTTAACCTCAACAATATTATATATTAAATTAATAAATAATGATAACAATTTATTTGATTTTCACCTCATACATGATACCTGTACTTACACGTATAACTTTATTTATTTCAATATATTTTTCTAATAATAAATTCATCCACTCGTTCTTCTATCAGTTAACCTCTACAATATCACACATTAAATTAATAAACAATGATAACAATTTATTTGATTTTCACCTCATACACAAATACCTGTACTTATACTTACTTCAATATATTTTTCTATTACAAGTACATCCACTCGTTCCTCTATCAGTTAACCTCAACAATATCATACATTAAATTAATAAATAATGATAGCAGTTTATTTGATTTTCACCTCATACACTATACCTGTACTTACACATATAACTTTATTTATTTCAATATATTTTTCTAATAATAAATTCATCCGCTCATTCCTCTATCAGTTAACCTCAACAACATCATACATTAAATTAATAAATAATGATAACAATTTATTTTATTTTGACCTCCCGGCAAAAAAATGATAGTTACAATTTTTCTAACCACACTTTCTTATCCTACTTCCGCACGCATCTTTTCATACTTTATTCTTGCGCTATGCTAACTACTTGTCACTGTACTAAAAGTCTATGCTAGAAATTCGTGTTATTCTAAAATTATTTCCACCAGCCACTCCTTTTGCTAATCGTGTGCTTATTGCACCATTTAATCTGTGCTGTTTCTTTCGCCATTTCTTCTTCATCTTTCTCTTCCATTATTCTTTCTATCTTCCTTTTATCCCTTGGAATCTTTAATATATTATGTATAAATCATTATTATGCATAGATGAAGGATATTTTCAAGATTCATTGCCCAACTGTTGTAGCATTTACTTTTATAATTAATATGTTTCAATGTCAGGTTAGAAAATTTATCTTTTCTTGACTAATTAATCATCCGGCAAATTAATAGTAAGAAATGTACTAGTATTCGCACGTGCCTGTACAGAATTAAACAGAGACGAACAATTATTCGTATTATTTTTCAAATATTTCTGCAATCATTATTCGAATAACAAATAATTATTACTCAAATAAAATATTCGACTAATATAAATTTATTCGGATAATTATTTTCGATAAATATTTGTTCGAAACAATTTGAAAAATGCTTAACTCTAATTGAGAACGTATGTGAAAAATAGCCGATTAGTCACGATATTCCCTCGAGAAAGATAGCTTCGATCGATAATTCGAATAAAAAGATGCCACGTTGGTACCCATAAGATATAGCTATGAACGAGAAAGCACAAAGTGTCGAAAAGCAGATGAAAAAGAGGATTCATTATCCGAGAGAGAAATTGGCAATCCGACGCGGTACCCAATTATTTGATACGATCGAGGGTATTCCGTAATTTTATTCGCCGTAGACGTAAACGATGCGTGTCACGCGATTCAATTACTGAACGAAGTATTATAGTGTCTATAGAAGGGAAGGATGGTATAGGTACGCTGAGAAGAGGAATTCCTTGGTGAATTAGCGGAGCCGTTCTAATTTTCTGGGTGGTACGATTAGTAACGATTCCGGAACGACACCATGTGCCAACGTTTCACACGATTAGCTCTGTAATTTCTGCGTTGGCGCGCTTTCAATCGGATATGTTGGAACAGAAACGGAATACTTTCGTGCACCGCCATTTTGGACATCCTAAATTCACGTCTCGTACAATATACAAATTTTCGTTCAGTTTGTATCTCGACACGTGTATATTTTTATAGGAATTCTCCATATTTATTTTGTTTTAGTTTACCGAATCACACTAAAAAATTGAACCAAAATATATAAATTGTATCTCAAACAAGTCGTAACTCGTTAAATAATAATATCGTATAATATATAAAATAATATAAAAATAATATCGTATAATAATAATCATTTTAATGGAGGATAGACAAGGCGAGCCAGAGAAACGATTCGCATCGTGATGCATCCGATGAAATCAGCAAGGACCGAGAAGTGGAGAAATATAAATAACTGCAAGCTTTCCGACTCGTTCTAAACTCGTTCTAAATTCAAGCAAGCGCGGTCACTTTACTCTCCTTTTTATGCGTTTCGCTGTCGTGTCACGTTGTTACTTTATGACCGTTCCTTTCGCGTGGTTCGCTCGTTCGCACCTTCTTCGGCTCTTTCGAGAACCGCTTCCGACGGCTTATCGTTATTCCGACTATGCCTGGTTAATTGCACTCTTTGTCCGCTTATCAACGCGGTCACGTACGACAAGTGGAAAACGTCGGGCTTTTTCCTCAAACCCGATATTCCGCAACCTACGATTGCTCTTTTCCGTGAATCAGCTTTTCACCAACGTGCTCTTTTCAAACGTTACGCAGCTTACTGAGTTCGTGCTTCTCTCGTTTACTCCCCTTTTTCGCGCACAATCAAAGTTTCTCAAAGTAGATGGTATTTGTAGCATAGTAGTAGTTGTCGAGCAAAAGCAAGCAGACGAAAATCCTTTACTATACGAATTTGAAATCAAACGGTATACGAGATGGCAAAAGAATGTTGACGATGATGTTGTTTATGGCGATTAGGAAATTCGATACGATATTAGTTTATACAGCGACGAACATTTTGCAACTTCGCCAATCGAAAAAACTCTCTTTGCAACGATTGACCGGGGAATTAGAAAATACGTATATCGTGTAAGCGGATAAAACGAGAGGTGATCAATGAAAAAAATCCTAACTTGTTCTATCACCATGTTCTACGCCACATTCATCGAAAAATTTGAACAGAGGTAGAAGTAAAAATTAACCTTAATAATCGGTTACTTTTTAATACCAAAAATTTCTTTTTAAATTGAACATCTCGCATAATCGACTTGTCAGTTTTTATCCTTCATCGTTAGCATATATCGTATAAAGGAAGGTAAGGTTATTTTGTAAAATAACGAGGGATTTTCTATGCTTGTCCCCTTATCTACATTGCAGATGTGTAGTTTATGGTAAATATATTTTTCCAGTGGCTATGATCCAGGTTGGATAGCTTGGGAAATTGCTGGAATCGAAATTGCGTTTGCATCGAAAACGATCTACGCAGGTTACGTATTTTTGCCTTTTGTTGCAATCCAAATCGTTGGAATTTTAATAAATTTTTTATTCTTTCAATTCATCCAGCTTTCGAACGGAAAGAAAAGAGTTACGCGTTACGCGATCATTATATGAGAGACAATAAAACAGCTTCGTACCATGGAGCATCGAATTTTTCGTAGAAATTGTCAACAAAAGGTTATGTCTCCGCGGTCTGTGGCGTTCGTTGCGCGCCTTTTCTCGTTGTGGTTAGCCATTACGAACACTCTTGATTTTACGGACACGATGTCTTTATGTGGCACAAACACGTTCACCTCTTTCCGTTTAGTATTCAACAGTATATTTATTAACAATCCTCGTTTTCGACTGTTTTCGTACAATTCTCGATTCCAACTGACATTTCTCGCTTCTCGGTTACAACTCGACTGTTTTCTTAATCCGATTCGTTTGTTTTTATCGCCCAATATCCCCACTACGCACGCGTTCGTTAGGCGTCCGCGACCGTTGCCATGTTGCCTTTTTCGAAATATTCGACGGAAGGACCGTAGAAATATCGATGGCGCATTAGGACTGCCAGCCGTACGCTTCGGTGATATACTTTGTACCGACGAAACCGTTGGAAAGTTTTGTTCTCGAGTGCCGCTACAGTTGGATTAGTCGAAAGGGGAGTGCTGAAATTCGTTGCATTCTAAAAAATAAATTAGTCCTGTTCGCCACGTTTTTTGTGACTGTTAATTACCACGGTAGGTATCCTCGGTGAATAGACGGGTACAGAGACCAAGGTAGGATAGAATTCAACGCTGGCTCTATTGTCCGAGCAAACTTCTATCCTGATAAAGGACAGTCCTGCCCTACATTTTTAAGAAATCGTAATTGCACCTCGTTCTCCCTGCTTTTTTCTTTCCTCGTGCAAAGTGCTATGCATATTTCATTGTATATCTTCTCTTCGGTTTAACGGCAAACCGTTTTGCTGAAGAGCTGTGTATAGCCCTGAGAGGTTATGATAACGAGACAACAAAGATGGTGACTGTTTCAAACGCGACAGAGGATTAAGATGGGCAGGTCCTCTGAATTTCTACGGATTTTCATAAATTCTTTTCATCCTTTGTCGGTGCAATTCCGAGCAGACAAAAAGTTGGGCAATTAAAAAGAACTATCAGATTTCACAGAAAATGAGAACAAAAGAAACGAAAAGAAATGAAAGAGAGAAAAAGAAAACGTGAAATGTAACGTTGAAGCTGCCACAGTTGAAATTTCTATTTACACATTTCTTAAGAATAAGTGGGATACAAAGGATTGAAATAAAATATAAATTACTTGAAATTTGTCTGGTTTGTTTATTTTAACATAAGATTTACTTCATGACACTAATTATGCAACGTGATATCATTCTATCGTCTGTCTCGTTTGACTCAATTTTCTACATTTTCTATATCAATAGAGTGGCTTAGATTGTTTTTCAACCGTCACTGGGCTATTGACTTACTTTCCAAAAATCCTCCTAAAAATGAGTATAACATATTAAATCACATAATCTTGTTGGCCACTTGATGTCTGTTCTTGGTGAAATGAAACTTTTATTAAATGGTAATTTGATAATAAATTTCAGCAATTTGCATAAGCTTTAGACAAAATGTTTTGTTTGTTTTTGTTGATCGAAATTTTGATTCCCGAAATGGCCAGTCGATTTGGTCGAGACCTTAACGCAATTCAGCATCTCCGATTTGTATCGGATATTGATAAATCGGTTGGCTACTGTTGAACCGGCAACTCTAAAACTTTGTAGATGTAAATAGAGCAACAGAGGTCTGTCGATGCCGCTGAACTTCGAGCTTGTGTGCTTTTCGAGCGACAAACTTTAGATATAGTGAGATTCGACCTCAAATCAATTTCAACCGAGTCTCTGACCGCAAAAACTTTGCTACACCGCTCGAATCGCGTGCAATCAGCCAATGTAATTTTCTTTGCCCTTTCAATACTCGATACTTCTGTACAGAATGACCGAAAACTAATTATTCCTTTTCTTCGAAACCTTTAAGCAATGGAAAAACAAGATAACGTTTCTCTTGCAACCAATCTTCTTCGGTCTTGTGTTCGACTTGTTAACGACTTATATTACGATTGTTCGTCTCATCGAAGTTGAAAGTAGTCTCGGGGGGACGCGATTCATAAATCTCGAACGATCAATCCCTTTTTTCACCGCTAGTATTTCAAGGCTTTCGGAACGCTTAAAAACTTTATCATCCGGATGAATAGCTGGAAAAGAAAGAGGAAACGAAATTTAATGGAAGTGCTCTGCTTGGCCGACTTCTGACATACCGATCGATAAATCGATCGAACTTGACAAAGCTTCGAAGTTTAATCACCTTTCCTTTTCCTTCCACCATCTTTCAAACCGACCCTAACGATGTAGTAAACGAACAAAAGCTTCGATACAATTACCTCGCAGTAACGAGTTGAAGCACGAGTAGCATCGCTGTCGATTAACGAAGAGAATTTAATGTTTCAAACGGTAAATTAAAAATGCACGATATTCAGGCAACTACTTTATATTCGTTCTCGTAGTCGTTTTGTACGACGAGAGACGAATTTCTCTCGCAAAATCGAACAAAAGAACAGCAGGTTAATCCTTTCCTTCGATTTCATCCATGATTCCTCTCCCCACTGGGTTACCATTGGAAGTTCGGCTCAGGATGAATTATTCACGGGTCGAATGAGAAGTCGTCGATAGGATTTTAGAAAGACCAACCCCTCGACTAGCAAGAATTTAAAGATTTCTGCAGTCGCAAACCCTTACCCGATTCTTACTGCTTTCAGACACTTCGCCACGCGTAGGAGTATCCATCTTTTGGTTGGTAGAACACACCAAATTTCTAATAGATTTGATATGAATTGTTGTTGTATATAATTCAATTTATTCCCAAAATAAACTCGATTTTCCAGAATCGATCGTCTTAATTACCTCAAGGATTTAGGTTATTACAAATCGATTTTCTCTACGCCATGCCGTTGAAGGTTATCCTCCATGAACGAAAACACAAAAGGTGAAAGAATAGAATGTGTAAAATTTATAATAAAACCAGAAGACGAAGTGAATTACATTTTTCCACTGGAATTGTCAACACAAAGAGGGTAGGTGTAAATTCTATAGAATTCAAACTACCTGCTAATCGACATATTTACTTTTGCTTTGTTTCACCGGCAGCCATTTTACTGAATAGGTTAGATCACGAGAGAAGGACGGTAATTTAGAAAATCGATTCTCGATTCGATATATATATATCGAATATATATATATGTAATTTCTCGCTAAGTACATCTTGCAAATGGAAAACGAGATGCGACAGAATACATACTTTGTTCGTTGCGACGAGGATCCGAGCATCAGCTCGGTATACGTACAGTATATTTGTCGAAAATTCGCTCGTGGGATATTTTCCTTTCCGTACGTTATTTCGAAACGCGGTCTGTTTGCGAAATCCGACTAGTCGCGGTCGCTAGAAATATCGTGAAACTCGATATCAATTCGAATTGCAGGTATACATGACTTTCGTATCGAAGGAATTTTAATAAAGTGCGCGGTTCGTTGCTTATCGGCGCATAGAGACGGTAAACCGCGTATTTCTATTTTCTCCTTTTATCTCTCCTTTTCTTTTGCTTCGTTTTCGCTCTTTGTATCCCTCCCCCTCTCTCTCCCTTTTCTCGCTCTCGCTCTCATTGCAGTTACATAGTTTACCCTTTGAGCGAAGTATCGTGGTCATCGAAATAGAAAATGAAACAGAGCTTTCATTTTAGCGGTTGCGCGAGCATCTAGCAAAGCCAGTATTTGCGTTGAAAAGCAAAAGCTCGCAGAAGATGCAAATAATTTTGGATCGGTGACCGTTAAATACAACGTTTGAACAAAAATTCTTTCGAACTGTAACTAAAGAAAACGATGGAAATTTTTTAAAGCAGGAAGCTCTCAAGATTCGAATCGGAAATTCAATAAAAAAAATCTTGGTCAGATTACGATAGGATCGGTTTGATTCCAAATTTGAGTGAAGCAGAGGGAAACCGTATTTCTAGTTTCCGATAAACTTTCTTCTGAAATAAGCTCCGTTGTTTCCTTTTTACTTCATCCTCCTAGAATTCAATTTCGTTACTTTTCCTTTCTTTCACGAACGAACATTCACAAACACCAAACTTTGCACGTAACGTATATTAAAATCTTGGAAACCACTAGCGTTACTTTATTTCTCGCGCACGTATGAAATCGATACAACGCATGACGCCGTGTATTATTTATTTGCTGCAGTCTCCGTTGATATATCGGGAACAAGATCTGCGTCGAAACTTTTCAGTTTAGCAGAAATCTAATTCCGTGTGTCTTTCAGACGTACCACTCGAAGAAAGTACGACCATTTCTAAGATTTTCGTTACTGCGCTTTCCGACGGTAACGCAAGTAGCCGCACGCTTGAAAGCAATCGTGAGAATTTCTTTCAAAATGACCAATAGCGTGCAACATCGCTATTACGTGTATGTTTTAACTCGCCATCTTTGGACGTATCATCTTACGCTTCTACTAAGAAAGAAACAATAATATTTCAGAAACTATTAACGCGGTGTTCCATTTCGTCGCACGCCGACGGTTTGGTCTTTCTAGAAAATAAAAAGGGGACGAAACACAGATAAGCAGCGAGGCCAGTTTCACCTTGACCAACCTCGACCAGCTTGTTTGATTTATGAATTATTCACAGCCGACGGATTGCTCGCGAAGCCACTCGTGCGGACCCTTTGTCTGTTTCCTTGTACCATCTGTATCGCGCGATACCTTTCAACACGTATCGTTCGCGCAAGGCCATAAATAATTCCCAGAATTTTCATTCCGAACAATTTGTAATTTTTCCTTCGTGCGAATATTTCCTTTCTCATCTAGCAGTCGAATAAAATATTACTGAAACAGAGAGACGAAGAAAAGGAGGCAGTTCTCCTTTGACGCGAATCACGACGTAAATTTTATTTTGTATTCTTCTGTCTGCTACTCTTCTCCATACAGCAATGCAAATTGTCTGTACGTGAGAATGCAACGATATCCTACCGCGTACTATTCGGTTCGAGTATCTTTTATTTGGTTTCGCGCGTTGCATACCCATTTGTCGTCTTCGTGCTGGAACTCTACCGATTTTTCTTCCAAATTAGTGTTTTTTTTTTTATATATACATACAACGTTTATTGCCCAAGAAAATATATATTATATATGTATTATTATGAATAAAGAAGGAATTTTCAAGGAATAAACAAGGAAAATATTTTCTGTCGGATTTACATTTTTAACATTACAGTGTATAATTAAATTTAAGCTGCTGAAAAGCGCTACTTCGAAGTTAGTTATACGGAGTTATCTGATTTCTAGAAGAGATGGAAGTCAGAACATTCGTTATGTTACAGCCTATTCTCGGACTTAAGAAGCCTGGCGGGTACGATCCTTATGAATCTCTTGGCAGCTCTTTTTATGGTTCAACTGCTCTTCATAGTTGGAGTAGGTGGCGTTCAGGTAAGTTTCGACAGTTTTTTCGGAAGGAGAAACCTTCCTTTTCCTATTGCAAACTTTTTGCTTCTTGCGTTAGTAGACAAAAATATACGATCAAATAAACAACGAACTGGAAAGAAATTTCTTTACGTGTACGTGTATTTTCATGATACCGTGCTGCTCTAGCATTTGAAAGACTTTTACTCGATTTAATAAAGGAATTACCTTTCCAAGATCGTAAGCTCGCCGAGTAGGGTAATCCGATTGATATTTCAACTGATAAAACGGTCAAAAGTTTCTACGGATCCTTATCTAAATATCATTTGAAACTGTGCTCGTATAAATCGTGGAGGTTCATTACGTAGCAAGCTATTTAGCAGAGACGTAGCGTTCCCCGAAAAAGAAATCGAAGAAGAATCGAAAATGATTGGAAGCGACGGAATAGATTAACAAGAGTACGAAACTTTTTTCTGAAAGGAAAGAAAAATAAAAACGACGTTTACACGTAACGTCTGACAAGCTCGTACCCATTGCACGGTCGAAGGAAAATCGAATAGAAATCAGAAAATCGAACTAGCCGTACGAAGAATGTCGCTGCGGGAGTGGCAATTTTGAATAGCTGGCAGATCTCACGATTTTTTTTTTATTATTTAATTTGTACTGTACAATTTGTACCAGCTGGACATTCGGTAAATAAAAGATTATAATCAACGATAACACGGAATTCCCAAGGAGCGATATCACCTATCTTAGTACTCTCCGCGACACGCGCTGCTTAACTCTGGCGATCGGACGAGAACCAGCATTTCCAGCGCGCTTTTGTCCTTGGCGATCTCACGAGTGCATGTAGGCGGAATCATCACGGCGATACGCCAGAGTTGAACAAAAGCCAGGGAATTTTGTTCAACGCGCTAGCACTCAGCTGCCGTGGCATACCGCGACATGCTCGAAACACCAGAGCAAAAGATAAGCGGTTTCTGCTAGAAACAACTGCTGCGTGTTTCTTTCTCTCTCTCTCTCTTTCTCTCTCTCGCTCATTCGCACATTCTTTAACAAGTTTTCTCCCTCATGGCTGAAAAAACATCCCCAAGTCATTAGGGGGCTCGTACGTGTAGCGTAAAAGGGGTTAGTGGCGTATATCGTCTCGACGTGCTGTCGAGGAGGACATTAAGAGTGTGTATATCTGTTGGGAGCGTATTTCTCTTCCCACCTGCCTCCATTAACGTCTTTCTTTTTGTAATTACGCCACTGCCTGTACGCCAGACCTCATGAATGCTGTTTCTACTTCTTAAGAGCACAACGTTATAACACATTGAATGCCATGGGAGTCACCGGTGTCCGGCACTCAACTTGGCCGTGGCGCCGTGGAGGTCACCGGTGACCGACACTCAACTTGGTCATGGCGCCGTGGAGGTCACCGGTGACCGACACTCAACTTGGTCATGGCGCCGTGGAGGTCACCGGTGACCGACACTCAACTTGGTCATGGCGTCGTGGAGGTCACCGGTGACCGACACTCAACTTGGTCGTGGCGTCCGTGGAGGTCACCGGTGACCGACACTCAACTTGGTCATGGCGCCGTGGAGGTCACCGGTGACCGACACTCAACTTGGTCGTGGCGTCCGTGGAGGTCACCAGTGACCGACACTCAACTTGATCATGGCGCCGTGGAGGTCACCGGTGACCGACACTCAACTTGGTCATGGCGTCGTGGAGGTCACCGGTGACCGACACTCAACTTGGTCGTGGCGTCGTGGAGGTCACCGGTGACCGACACTCAACTTGGCCATGGCGTCGTGGAGGTCACCGGTGACCGACACTCAACTTGGTCGTGGCGT
This sequence comes from Bombus vosnesenskii, assembly GCF_011952255.1. Lineage (NCBI taxonomy): Eukaryota > Metazoa > Arthropoda > Insecta > Hymenoptera > Apidae > Bombus > Bombus vosnesenskii. Next base: position 51,812 of record NW_022884347.1, read on the forward strand.
CGTGGAGGTCACCGGTGACCGGCACTCAACTTGGCCGTGGTGGTCATCGATGACCGACGCATCAAGATTAATAGAAATACATAATTTGAACAAATATCAATAGTTATAAATTTGTTATTATTATTATTGTTACTACAATGATGTGACAAAATTAATGCAGTATAAAACTTGTAAAAATAGTTTTATTTATACATGGAATATACATCTATTATGTGCGTCCCCCACCAGTGGCTGTCGAACATGTGAAAAACACGCTTTTTCCGTGTTTTTCCTTAACGGACAATAACCCTATGGAACGTTTCGACTTGAAAGATGTTTGATGATGTTTAAAGGCCTTGACAGTAAAGTAAAAAATGCTAAATCTTGTGACGGTTCTTTAGAATTGTTGCGGGTCCGAATAAGTATGACCGAGGGATGGATTATGATTTGTGGTAGGCCCCGGGACGCAACAACATAGAACAATTATTTAGCAACGCGAAGAAACAATATGAAATAATTGATAATCGCAAAAAATAAGTGAATCGAGCGAAATTGCACTATCGGTGGCCCCGGGGGACACCGGTGACCTCAGTGAGATAAATTCGTTAATGATTATACACCGTAACATATCTTTTGTAGGTAATATTTCAACATGATATGTACCGCATAATAAAAAAATTCATCGTGGTGACACGGCCAAACCTTGTAAAACTGGCATAGCATCCAACGTGTTGGATCCGTTAAATGGAAGGAAGATGTGAAACAAACTTTTTCGGGATATTCGATACGATAAATTTTCTACGTGACGAGTTTTTTAACGGCACGTACTTATTCAGCGGCATGATTTCACATTGCAATCAGTGCTCGAGCAAAGGTATAGATATTTATCTTGGATTAAAATCTCTGTACTTTTCACCATGTTCATTGCAAACGTTTTAAGTGAACAATTCTCGTTCAAACCGTGACAGCGCGATTTGTTTCTGATAAAGATCCCGATTTATTCTTGCAAGTGTTTGTTTTATTTAAACTGAGGTGCTCTGTTACACGTGTTTGTTTGTTTACAAAAGAAACCAGTAATAAAATTGTAATAGTCGGTGTGTATTAAAATAACTTCAAGTAGAAGTACAGAGATAGTTTATGCCGGTCGTAATCGTTGCTCGCTCGATGCTACTGTTCATCTCTACGCTCGCTATTCGACTGTATATCATTCGTTATACTGAACGAACTAGAGGGCACGTTCGTCTATTTGTATCGACCGGTGTTATTATAAAAAGTTAGTTAGAGTTCATATGTAACTCCGGTTGACGATTGTAGCAGCACTCGACAACAAAACTTTCCAACGGTTTCGTCGGTACAAGTATATCACCGAAATGCCGACAGGCCTAATGCGCCATCGATATTTCTACGGTCCTTCCGCCGAATACTTGGAAGAAGGCGTACGCGGCAACGGTCGCGGACGCCTAACGAACGCGTGCGTAGTGGGGATATCGAGGGGCGACAAAAAGAAACGAATCGGATCAAGAAAACAGTTGAGTGGTGACTGAGAAGCGAGAAAGGTCAGTCGAAATCGAGAGTGGTACATAAAGAGTCGAAAGTAAGAAATGTTAATAAATACATACTGTTAAACACCGCCGAGTATTTCTTTGGCACTCTACACGTCCTATACCCAATTTACCTCACGATTACAAATAACGGCGATATTATTTTGTCCGGAGTTCGTTTACCTTTGAAACTAGCAAACTAAAACAACGTTGGTATTCCACGGCACAATAATACGAGTCTCTTCCGATTCGAATCTTCCGTTGACTTATGTGCCGCTACAAAACTTTTTCCAAAATTTTATCCGAACGAAAGAAGTTTCGAATTAGCACGAATTGAAAATTTTTAAAGATTCATTTTCCGTAGGTTAGACTCGTTTTAGAATAGAGAGCCATTTGGGCGTTTCATTGCGTGAAATTCGATCGATAGCTTACACGCGACGGAAGATCTGTACGTCGAAGAAAATGGGAATGACATTTCCAAGGCGTGATGTTACGAATGTGCACCAGGAGCTATATTGGCCGTGTATACAACGTGTCGCGATCGTCGAAGAGCACTTAGCGCACCTATAAGAAACTTAATGACCTCGTCTTGCAAACCTGACTTCAACTGAAAAATGGTCGTACGAGTAATGCAACAATGTGAGAGGTTAACAAGTGTTTTGCAACTTTTCCTCCCTCGGGTGGGTGTTATCTGTTGAAATGGGTCTCACTTCTAGGAAAATTCTACATTTTCACTAGTGTTTAGTTTTTGGCACAACGATTCTCTTTACATTCTCTTTTTTCTCTTTCTTTCGTCTCTATCATAGCACCGCGAAAAGATCGCCGACATACAGACAATGTTGACGATAAAGCGTAAGTAGGCCTAACGGCCATCAGTATATTCCGGCACCGCAGCAGTGTTCAGTTAGTCACCGGTGCGTCAAGAGTGAAGAATCGTTAATTGAGAGTTGTGATATCACACTACTGCATTAAGTTCACGTTAAATAATCATCGTTTTCTGTTTAATTCACTGTAATAAATCCATCCATCAATACATTATCATATAGAATAGGAGCCATTGGAAATCCTAATTTCTAACATTTTTGAATAAAGAATTTCTATAACACATTTGTCCACGCGTTTGCTCTTTCTATTTCGAGATATATAAAAATGTCTATTGTATGTCTATTTTTCTGAGCAATAATCTTACGCGTATTTATGCATGGGTATAGTGAACTAAACAGTATTATGTTTTTGGTGAAAGAAAATTACAGATCTTTAGAAATCTTATCTTCCGTTTACCATAAATTCGCGATGCAGGATGATGGTCGACTCAGAACGAATTTCAATCTTTCAATGGCACTGCCAGACGAATCAGCAAGCTTTTTATATATTTTATATATTTTTTATAATACTTTATACACGCTGCCTAAAAGTTCCAGAAAGAACATGTTCGATAGTGATAGTAGTGATGACGAATGTTATTTTGAACCTGACAAGATAGAAGACGACAACAGTGCTTCAGATAGTGATAGTAATGATGAACTAAATATTGAAGAAAATGATACAAGCTTCAACAATGAATAACGCAATCGTTCAACGTGTATACTTTCTCAACTGCGCGCGCCGATACCTCTCGTTCACAGCGACGCTCGCTCATCGAGAGGCCCCGTCCGTAAAGGTTAGCTTTCGCTTCAGATTTCCACGACGTCACGCCTCTGGAAAATGTCCATTCTTTCGGATATGGACACGGGAAACGAGCCCAGATCCAATCGTGATTCAGGTCAAAGTTGAGTCCAATCTAACTCGAAGCTAATGCAAACGAAATTCGTTGAATTTAATCCGAAGCAAGCAAAGCGGATTTACCTGTGTTTCGAATCACATTTCCGAACGACAACTTTCGAGCAATATCGTAATTATTCGCCGAAAAGGAGCGAACATTAAAATCGAGTTGCAGCTGTTTCACACAAAGTTGTTAGAAAGTATTGTCGTAAATGTTGCAAACTTTCTAGGCTATGAAAAAATACCAAAATTATATCAACATTTACCACTTTTGCGCTCTTTTTCCTGCATCGAGACGACGATTAACTAAGTAAGTCAAAGTACAAGGTTGTATCTAAAGTTTCTAATTAACTATCATCTCGCAAATAAACTAGGATCCCGCATAGAGATATTTCCAGCTAATTCGCTCGGGTCATGTCGTTTAATTATCCGGACGTACAAATCGACGTGGATGAAAACTAGCGCAGTGTTCGGAATGAAGTTAGCTGGATGACGCGAATCAACTACTTTTTGTCTTATGGAAAGATAAAGGTCGCGACGAAAACTGATTATAAAAATTTAATTGCGCGCGTGGTTTTCCGTGTACTTTTTTCATGGATGTTGCAAAGAGCATAATCCTTTCGGGCTCGACCCTTAAATTGCAAAGAGAGCAGATAAAAACTTCAATTATTCTTTCATCCTTACTTCGAATAACAAACTCGGTCGGTATAAAACGCAAACGAAGGTACTTAACCATAGTTAAAGGAGATTAACCACGTTTCATTCGAAGGAAACAATTATCACCAGCTGAATAAACGAATTTATCAATTCTTTCAATATGATTTCTAAGATTTCTAACATTTCTCTTTTCTTTGATTGTATTATCGCGAGCACCGAAAATTTTCTTACTGTGTGTGATCCATGCATCCAACTATTGGAAAACACTGTATATAGTAGCAGCCATAATATGAGTAGTAAGAGATATAGCAGACTGATGGCGTTACGTCTCATCGATTTCAATTTGATGTCGATGATCTTTAAAGAAAGTGCAGATCGATGGATATCGAAGCAGTAATTACGTACCTGTAAACAATCGAAATCTACGATTTTCCTAACTGTGTGAAGTGTGTTGATTGTCTGTCGTATCCTTCGTTTCACGCGCGCGTTCTCAATTCCCACATAATTTCCGTATAAAGCCGGATGGGACCTTAGTTGGAATATGATATATCGAAACGCATATTAAGAAAATTGCGTTTTATGAGCTCCTACAATGGATATATATTGTCTGAAAATCGACGTATGGATCGACATAAAGATAAGGCATTTATGACGATCGATGGATGTTAGTTAATCTACGTCACAAGTTCAGTACCCAGTAATTTTTCGCCGCGACCCCCATGATATTAACCATGTTCATTGACGTCCATACTTCAGTAAGTGACTTTTAACATTTATCTACTTTCTTTCTCGCGCAGCTTATTCTTCTTAACAACTTTTAGACACTCACATTTTACATTACTTTTCATTCATCGTTAATAAACCATTTCGTACCGAAATGATACAGTTAAATTAGCTAAACGATTTAAATCACCTTTTCGATTCAACATTTTGCAGTTACGTTACGATAACGATGTAGCCAAATTCTAATAAGCCATTGTTATAAAATACATACTTTGCGATAAAAACGATACGTCCTTACAATCGATTACGCGTCGATGCGTTCGAAATGTGTAAGAAGATTTTCGTGATTTATATAAAAATCCATGTAGCTGGAATAAATGTCGAAAGGAAGAAACGCGGATGTGTAAAGTTAGAGTAATGCCGATCAAATTCTCGTTGTTTTCGCAAAGAAAGATTGAAAATGAAACCGCGAGGAGGATACCAATACCTGCAATGCAGTATACTTCTCAAAGTCCACAAAAGTCGCTGTTTGAAGCGAACTGTGGGAGAACATTTGAGATTCAGAATTACAGTGGAGGTTCTTTCAATTACAAAGTTTTCCCATAGTTGAAGAAAGTAGCGAAAATCGAACTCGTGCATCGTTGAATCATGAATGTTCTGCCTTGTAAGTTGTTCGGTTTTCGAAAAGATTTTAAAAGCCTTTATCTTTCACTTGTAATCTAGCGAGATTTAATTTTAGTACTGTTGAGAATTGTGGGTCTTAGTCGCCGAAATAAATGTATAGGAACACTCACATTACATGTAGAAATGGTTTTAAAATAGTTCCAGATTTATTTAATATGAGATTTACGAGATATTCGTAGATACAGATTGCACACGTCTCAGCACTCTTCTTGTCTCACCATCTTCCTTAACACCGTGCGTACGGAACAGTTGCATTCTTCTGTTTTACGAGACGCTGCGCACGCACGTACTACCACACACACTCATACTCATATATGTGTGACACTACAACTCGGCTAATCAAGTGTACCACACACAATCACACACATCGCAATAAGTGCACGGTCCAACGAGGAGAATCAACGACGAATGTATTTCCCACTTAGGGATTAATAATCGATTAGTCGTCGTTGTAAGAGAAATTATGCGCTAAACGTGCGATATACGAGTGATCAATTTAAAAATTAGACTCACGTAGTTCGATACGAATCATTTTCGATTCCACGGTTTAAAAGGAGCAAAGGGAAAGAAAAAATCGCAAAGCGTATGCGCGAGAAAGTTTCAAAAACTGCAGTCGTGGTAACGGGAATATAAATCTATAAAGTTTTCTCAGTTCAGCAGAGAAAACTTTGTCCAGGAAGCATGCATTATTTACGTAGAACTGAGGTGAAATTTGCCTTGTTTTATCAACGATATTTGCTTAAAAGTTGCCTGAATATATATAGCTGTATTCTCCATTTAGTTCTGGATAAGAAGTTTGCAAAATACGCAGTTGCTTAGTTTTAAAAAGTTAGAACTAAGATTTTCGTTTTTCCAAATATCTACCAGCTGCAATTTAAATTACATAATTTCTCAGAATCTCTTGGCGTAAACCGAATTTTATCTTTAACCATAGCTACGACATCCATTTGCAAAATATATTATGTGATAAAAATCGCAACTAACCAAGCTTCTCAAAGAATGAACAAATTTTAACTCTTATCAAATTACAACATTTTTTTATATCTGAAGCTTTTATGCGTTTTTTAATAGCTTTCTAACATTTAATGATACTGTTTGTTAAACTTTTTCGACAACAATTTCCTATCCACCGGGTTTAGTCGAAACCCGAATTTTCTTATATCGAAAAACGTAAGATCGTAGATATGTGGACGTAAAAGGAAAGAAAATAAAAAGAGAAGCACTGTTTTCACTAAAATTGAATCGACGCTTTCATTGGTATGTAATTCGAAAGACTGAATGTAATTTTTAAGACTGAAACGACAGAACCTACATATATCGATAACACTGCTTTTAGGTTAACGTTGGATCGAACAACTTGCGTTTATCTTTCCTAGACACGTTTTATATTACGTGCAACTTTTCAACACGTTTGTTTTGAAACGGGTAAACTTCCATCTCCGACGTGTAGCAAAGATATTGAAAATTTTTATAGAATCAAGAAGTTCAAGTAAAAAGTAGAAACAAATATGTAGTTGCTTTCCAAGTTTGTCGCGCATCGAAGCAAACGAACGACAGATTTGTATCGTAATCCATCAAATATATAGGTGTCGCGGTAGTCGCAACCGTACAGTTAAATTTTCACCGTCAACTTTCAAACTCCTTAGATGGCGCTCTGCCGATACAATCCCCGTTTTTCTCAATATTAATGTGTGCGGCCCATTTCCAACATTTATCAGAAATTTCTTTTTTAAATGCATTCTAGTTTCTATTCTTTGGAAGACCCATAGTCTAAAGAGGCTATCTCATTAGACTCAATTTCCTCATTGCGTGTACACAGACCAGTACGTAAAATTGTCCAAGTCTAGCGTAATTTTAACTATTTGTTTTAATAAAGTAATATAAAAGGAGACATATCGTCTCACGATGTTATTCAGTGCTCGTTAAGCGGAGTAAACCGTTAGTAGTTCCAGTCACGATCCATAGCGTCGATAGGGTTACAACGAAGTGCGTTATTTGTCGAAACCGTGAGCACGTCGTGACCGAACTTGTACAGTTAACAAAGTCCTCTCAACTGTACGTTATCTAATTGTAGCTTAATTTACCAGACGATCGATAAACAAGAACGATCATCGAATATTCAAACGTAGAACGAACTCGATCGAAAAACAAGTTATTCGCGAAGGTAGAACGATACTGAAACGACAAGAAATCGATAATAATAAGAAAAAGTAGTCGGTAGGAAACCAAGAAATATTGACGAGAATGCACGAAAAGAAAACGCAATCAAAATCAAGCTTAATCGAGTACTATGGAAAACTCGATAAAGTCGATCCCTTTAGCCAAAGATAAGAACAAGAAGAAGCTTCTAATTCTTTCGCATTACATCTCGCATTCCAAATTTCACCTGTCCAATGAATCAAAAATAGTAATTCAGTGCTTATAGAAATATATATCGTGTCTATAAAGAGTTTTATTATAAGAATCGATAGATTTTGATACTTTATCCAATCTTAACCTATAATTTATGGTTCCATGATAATAGCTTACAATTATAATTTATTACTCATTGCAATCGCAAATTAAGATCGTGTTTCCAATTTGTTATAACTATGTATGTCATGTAAATCTTCGCAAGTCTATATCACGTTCACATTCTGATATTATTGATTTGCATCGTAAAACTACGTTATAGACTACTTTTATTACTCTCTTGAAATGGTAATTACGTAACAAAAACTAAAAATTGGATTGAACGTCGGTTATCGATCGAAACACTAATACAAGTAAATATTATACATTATGGGAGCTGCAGCAAAGCAATTAACTTGTGCACATTTGATACACTTGATTATATTTACCTCATAGCGACGCATCAAATTTACAGAACGATTAAACAATTTGATAGACTAACAAGCTCGATATTTCAGCTTCTCGTCTGAAATTGTTTGCGATTCGAGACCATTATCGATTAGATTATCGATAGAGACGTAAAAGAGGTACTAAAATATTGAGAGAAAGAAAATTAGCTACCTTCAGGGCAATCATATTTCTCCACGGCAAAGGCGATTACTAGTAATCGCTTCGATATAACAATCGAATCTTTTTTTCACTAGCTTTAATCGATTCGTATTTCAAATTGACAATTCTCGATTTTCCTGTAATTTGGTGTCGAAAGATCACGTGAAATCTTTCACCGAAGGTTGGAGAAGGAACATTATCTTTGAACTTTCTCGATACAAGAACATCTTGGCTTCAAATTCGTTCATTCGAAATCTCAAATTCACGATGTCGATTCAAATTTCCGATCCTGTTCCTTAATACTCGTAGTCAAGGGATAATCCCGAGCTTAGACCTCGACCGTACATATCGAGAGGTTCGAGTTCTCTCGGCTTTACGCTATTCTACTTCGCTTTCGTTCGATGCTTCAAAAGAATCTACTCTTTCGAACGCTTCCATTCTCGACTGTTGCATCTTTAAGATATATTCGTCCCGGTATACCTGAAAAACCGTTTTCTTTTGCATAAACCTTTATGCACAGATTTATACAGGATCCGAGAAAACAGGAACGGTATGAAAATTTCAGCTAAAAATGTATTTATATGTAACGTACATGAATATTACGAAAATTACGGAATCGACCTAAAATTGCATGTTCCGACTGCATTAATTACAATGAATTATTAAGTTGCATCTGTGTATCTACTCTCGATAATAAATGAACATCCTCGTTGTTACGAACGTAATTTACGTTAAATACATATCTCGAGATTAATTCATTGCTATTCATATACATTGATTAATTAAATATATTGATATACAATATATCTATTGTTAATCAATACATATATATATTGCTTATTATTATCTATATATATTATATATAATTCATTAGTATTCATATACATTGATTAATTATATATGTTATATATGTATAGATTAATTAAATATATTGATATATAATATATCTATTGTTAATCAATATATATATATATATATATATATTGCTTACTATTATCCAGCAATTATATATATATAATTCATTGGTATACATATACATTGATTTATTATATATATCACATATGTATATAGATTAATTAAATATATTGATATATAATATATCTATTGTTAACCAATATATATTATTATCTACCTATTATATATATATAATTCATTGGAATTCATATACATTGGTTAATTATATATGTTATAGATATATAGATTAATTAAATATATTGATATATAATATATCTATTGTTAATCAATACATATATATTGCTTATTATTATCTACCAATTATATATATATATATAACTCATTGGTATTCATATACATTGATTAATTATATATCTTATATATGTATAGGTTAATTAAATATATTGATATATAATATATCTATCGTTAATCAATACATATATATATTGTTTATTATTATCTACATATATTATATATAATTCATTGGTATACATATACGTTAATTTATTATATGTATCACATATGTATATAGATTAATTAAATATATTGATATATAATACATCTATTGTTAATCAATATATATTATTATCTACCAATCACATATATATATAATTCATTGGATTTTATATACATTGGTTAATTATATATGTTATATGTATAGGTTAATTAAATATATTGATATATAATATATATATTGCTTATTAATAATCTACCAATTATATATATATATAAACGTTCGATTAGATAAAGAACACTGATAGTCGGTGAACCAATACGTATATAAATATGAAACGATGCGATTTATCGGCTAGTGTAATTACAAAGTCAGAATTCGAAATGTCGCATGGTTGGTTTACAAGCTCGTCGCGTTGGTGAAATTTTCATTTACAGTCGGACGGTGAAAGCAACGTGGCCGAAAAAATTTAATGGATCTGTTTAAACGATTTTCGCGGTGAATTTGCACGATGCAGGCAGACTGAGCGCAACGAAAATGTTTCCTCTACACAAAATGCTAATTACTGTAATTGACGCGTATTTTCTGGTAGAATTTTGCGAACCCGAGGAGAGTAGCTCTCCTACTCACCACTTCCTGGCATTTTTTATCGTTGATTTCAGCACGCATCGCTTTGCATGATCCTGTTTCTCCCGTGTTGTCTTCCTTTAGGTCCAGTTTTTTTTTCTTATGATCTTTCAAGTATTACTCGCCAATCGCCAATTGGTATTTTGCGAATATCATCGTTATCGCCGAATAAATAGTCGAGATAAGCCAATGGTATAAGCTTCGACGAACTTTCAAATTTGAAATATGCTCATTTTGCCTTTTGATGTTATACTTTAAATAAATGCGCAAATGGTTTGTAAATCGGCGATGAAATATTCCTTAACCAACTTGCAAGCTGATAACGACGTGAATTTAATTTATGTTGTAGTAATTACTTAAAGAAAAACTCTACACCTTTCCTTTTGTATAGACCTGAACACCGCTGTTACAAAGAGAATAGAATTTAGTGAAACAAAAGATATTTTAAATAAGGAGAGGTGCATATTATTGTGCCCTTGAATACGAATTTTGTTTTGGGTTATAAGGTCTAGAAACAAAAGAGCTATAAGCAGATTTCTATTGCTGTTTCTTGTAGCCTTCAGCCAGAGCTTCAAGGTTAACTTTTTGGTAATGTCCTTTGCTATAAATATATGAACGTGCTCCCTATCATATTCTGTATTGTAACACTGAAAGAGTGAGGTTATGGATCAGCATACACTATGCTTATACTTATACCTATACTTATTTCAATATATTTTCTATTACAAATTCATCCACTCGTTCCTCTATCAGTTAACCTCAACAATATCGTATATTAAATTAATAAATAATGATAACAATTTATTTGATTTTCACCTCATACATTGTAGCTGTACTTATACTTACTTCAATATATTTTTCTAATAATAAATTCATCCATTCGTTCCTGTATCAGTTAACCTCAACAATATCATACATTAAAGTAATAAATAATGATAACAATTTATTTGATTTTCACCTCATACACTGTAGCTGTACTTATACTTACTTCAATATATTTTTCTAATAATAAATTCATCCATTCGTTCCTCTATCAGTTAACCTCAACAATATCATACATTAAAGTAATAAATAATGATAACAATTTATTTGATTTTCACCTCATACACTGTAGCTGTACTTATACTTACTTCAATATATTTTTCTAATAATAAATTCATCCATTCGTTCCTCTATCAGTTAACCTCAACAATATCATACATTAAAGTAATAAATAATGATAACAATTTATTTGATTTTCACCTCATACACTGTAGCTGTACTTATACTTACTTCAATATATTTTTCTAATAATAAATTCATCCACTCGTTCCTCTATCAGTTAACCTCAACAATATTATACATTAAAGTAATAAGTAATGATAACAATTTATTTGATTTTAACCTCATACACTATACCTGTACTTATACTTACTTCAATATATTTTCCTATTACAAGTTCATCCTCTGTCAGTCAACTTCAACAATGTGGAATTGAATTGAGAACGTGATTTTGGTGGAGAAAATGGCGCAAGTTCGTGTCGCGTAGCGCGAGTATTCCTATCAACGATGAAAACAAGAAGATGGTTGCATCGTAACTTGCTCGGAATATTAATGCCGTGGCATGTCCGAGATAGGGTGGCCGTGTTTCAGAACCGTTCATCCGATATTGCACCAACATCCTTTGGATATTGACACTCGATATCCGGCCGACTGCCAGCCTTCCGTGATAACGTAGCCGCTATGCGTAATACCCAATTTAGTTTCCACTTTCCTCCGTACTATCCGACAACTACCTAACTCCATCAACTTTCCCCTCCGCCATCATTGTCTTCGCTATCTTTTATCTGTTCGTGCTCTTTTACAAATTGTTGTGGATCTCACTTCTAGGAAAACTCTAATGTTTTGGCACAACGATTCTCATTACAGCGACTTCTTTCGTCTGTATAATAGTACCGCGAAAAGATCGCCGACATACAGACAATGTCGACGATAAAGCGCAAATGCCGACAAACCGAAATAATCGGAAAACTTCAACAGGCCTAACGGCCATCAATATATTTCGGCACCGCAGCAGTTGATGTTCAGTTAGCCGTCGGAGAGTCAAGAGTGAATAGTCGTTAATCGAGAGTTATATCACACTACTGCATTCACGTTAAATAATCATCGTTTTCTGTTTAATCCACTGTAATAGATCCATCTATCAATACATTATCACATAGGATAGAAACCACTGGAAATCCTAATTTCTAACGTTCCTGAATAAAGAATTTCTATAACACATTCATCCACGCATTTGCTCTTTCTATTACGAAATACGTAAAAACCTCAACACAAATTACCGAATCTTCTTCTTTATCGCGGGAAAGCGAAAACATGTTAGCCTGCTGCTTATAGAGCTAACAGCAACGACAATCTCGGTATCTCCGATATATTCGATTACAGGTTGTATATAACTGTAACCAATGGTATTCGAGCGACGGTAGCTCGGCAACGTAGCAGCTGGTTTAATCTGAGACAGATGAACCACCGATACCGTGAGTCGTGTCTCCTTCGGTATTCCTGTTTGCTTCCACCTACTATGTACTATGTCGGAGGTTCCGCGTGATCGATCCTCTCCGCGCGGTTGCTTTCAATCGATAGGCCGCACCGCGCCAAGCTACGTCACATCGTGCCGATCGTTCCAATAAAAATTACTAAAGAATATCGTCCCGATCTCCGGCTGAAGAATATTCAGTGATCCAGTTAATTTTACGAGATGCTTTCGACGAATGTTTCGCGAGGGACGTAGACAATGTAATGGCGCATCGCGAGAATGTCGAACCGATTCGGTCTCTCGAAAGACAGTTGATCGCTCCATCGATAATGCAGGATCGCGAAAAATAAGATTCCACTGGTATTTTATTGCGAATCAGAAGCGGGCCAATCTGTTGGAAGCGGAAAGCTCGAAAACTGATCGTTAGGAGAATCCCCGAGACCGAAAACGGACACGCCGAAAGAGGAGACGCAATCTCGTTCCGACAATGTCACGTTTCTGATTGAAGTTAGTCTTGTCGAATTTTTGCAGAAAATTATACGCGTATATACGGCTGATTCTCCGTCCGCGCTCTAATAATCTGTAGTGGCACTCGACAACAAAGAACTTTCCAACGGTTCCGTCGGTCAAAGTATACCATCGTCGACAGACTGTTTTCGAAAGACCGACGAAACATAAGTAAGATCACGACGAAGTGTCGACAGGCCTAATGAGCCATCAATAATTCTACGGTCCTTCCACGAATAGTTGGAACGAACGCGTGTGTGTGGGGATATTGAGAGGTGACAAAAAAGGAACGAATCGGATCAACGGAACAGTTGAGTTGTGACCGGGAAGCGAGACTGGTCAGTCGAAATCGAGAGTCGTACGTAAAGAGTCGAAAACGAGAATTGTGAATAAATTGTCGCCCGCACAAGTCGCGAGTCGAGACTTGTAACGAAGTCATTAAACGTGTTAATAATATACTGTCAAGCAAAACGCCGAGTATTTCTTTGGCGCCCTACACGTCCTACAGAAACCACCTCACATCCACGACGTAGCGAACATTTTGTCATCTGATTTCAGTAAGCATGTTTCATCGACTTCGTTATTATTTTGATGCTTGAGATTTTGACATTTTGTTAAGAAAGAAACTTCCTGTCATATCAGCAAAGCTGATTTTTCGTTTGTTTATAATGTATTAGGTATATAAAAAGTGATAAAGTGGCAATTTGCAAGTGTATTATTGGGGCAATTAGGTATATAAAAAGTGATAAAGTGGCAATTTGCAAGTGTGTTATTGGGACAATATTAGTCAAACTTGTAATAATATGCGTGTAATAATAAAACGTATAATAATAATATACGGACTTAGCAAGTGGGCGTCTTGGACGACGGCCTACACGCTCGAGCAATCGACACTTTTATTACGTCCGCCAAGTTGTTGCCCCAATGAGAAACTGGCAAATTGTCATTTTATCACTTTTTATATAATAAATTACGAACAAACAGAACATCAGCCTTGTCGCTATGACACGAATCTTTTTGGCAATGTAAAATGTTTCCAGTCGGCCTCTGTCCCGGTAGGTTGGCAACAAACATCCATTTTAGCATTCTCAAACATAAAAATAAGGATAAAAGTGAAGTAAATCAAGTTTACTAAAGTGTCACGCAGGAAACGTTCACTGCCTATTGGATTATAAACCAGCAGCTTTGCAATCTGTTTCTCGCGATTATTCCGAACCGACGGCTAAACGAATTGGATCCTCTTCCTAATAGATTGTAAAATTCTTGTCGCTCTTTGCACGAAATTAATTGTAAGAATAACGAAAATAGAAGAAAATAAGATCTCGGTGTTCGCAGGATTGGGAGCTATGCATTTCTCTGGAGTTGAGCTTGCAGTATCTTCGGATGACGGTGGTTTGTTGGCTGGCTGCGATGTGTCATCATCTTTACGCAACCGTTGCTTCGATCCCGCGACGCGACGATCCACCATCTTATCTGAAATACAGTCTGTTCGCCTGGGGTACACCATTGCTCGATCTGGCCATCGCCACTTTCCTACAGATACGTGAGGCGACTGTCATTTGGAACATAGCGGATCTTACACCTTTCAATTGCTGGTATATTTTCTTCTCCCCATCCTACTTTTTTTCTCTTTCTCTTTTTCCTACCTTCTTTCATGTTTTCGTCTAAAACAGAAACCTCGAACATTTATCGGAAGTTATTTGCACGTAATTCCAAGAAGTTGCGTTACGGGGTTTCAAATATGACGAGTTGGCGCGACGTGACCCGACGGTTGCTGATACTTGTAAAAGTTGTAAAATAAAACTTGTAAAAGTTATTACACGTCCCCATACTGGAATTACGATTTACCGTTTTACGAGGAGAAATCGACACAGAAACGATAGCGAAATGGCGGTCGAACGTGCACGCGAATAGCATTTTTCGAAATAAAATGATCATCGAGGCCAACTAAAATTTGGCATGGTTTGCTCGCTGAAATTTCACGTCGGCCATCTTACACCTCGTTTCGGTGGCAAACATTTTACGCCTTCATGGCTATTACCATCTTAAAAATTCATGCTTTATTTTAACAAGTTCAAGAGAAACTTTTTTAGATTTAACAAAACTTTCCATCATGTTAATTATCGGTTTGTCGTGCTACGTCGAACCCTGCGCGAATACTCTTTGAAATTTAATTTCCCCAATAAAGCGTTAGCTATGGTTTTGAAACGAATTAAAAACGTCACGATATAGGAACGACGTGATATCGTTTTATCTCGTCCCTGATCTCGTTCCGATTTTCGACTAAATATTCAAAACTCGTTTTCCTATTTCCCTCTTCCGTCGCAGAGCGTCGCGAAATTTTAAGAACGAAATTCTCCAGTTTGAACAATCGTATTTTCATTGTATCTTCTCTGCTATTGTTCCATCGTTTCCTATTTTCAGCTACCGAAAGGCAACTGGAAAAGAGCAATGGAAATGTGATTTTACTCGATTTTCCGTCTCGTAACTATTGAATTTTCGTAGGTATCACTGAGTGTGACACGGTTCCAAATAAACAGGTTGCAATACTAAAATTTGGATGCCAGATGCCTTACAATATTATATTTTGAGCGTTCATACTTCGACGCGTTGCATATTATAATTTGGACGTTACAAACACAATATAATCTGTTACAGGTTTCTAGGAACGAAGGCAACGATTTATGCGTACGGCTTGCCAGTGGCCCTTCTGCTTCTTTCCGCCGGCTACTATCTAATCAAAGCTGCGATTGTATCCAGGTAAACTGCTTTTCACCAAAAGTATGCGTCGTCTCGAAATAAATCTGCGGTTTAGGAAAAATTGTGTTGAAAAGTGGACAGTAAGAAAGAAACGTATGGTGTATTCACTGGTTACGATGTGTCCGAGTGCTTGTTCGGGCTGATTTCCATTTAGCGGCCATGTATAATTCAGTGGAGCAAATCCAGTCTTCTCTCAAGTTTATTTACTATTAATCTTTCAACGGTCAACAGCGCATCCTTCGCACTAGTACAATACGTATCGATCTACGGATCGACACGAAAAATGTGGCACTCCTCTCCAAGCGTAGAGAGCGTAGAGACCTGTGTGTGACGTGTAAACGTATCGTCCTTAGCAACGAGAAATCTCGTCGTAATTTACAACGCTCACTCGCGGCCATTTTGATCGAACCAGAGTTGAGCGACGTTCGCATTGTCTCGAATAGATATTTGTCTAAGATAATTATCCAAACAAATTCTATATTAATCGAATATTTTATCTGGGTAATTGTTTTCTATATATATTCGAATAATGATTACAAAATTATTCGAATAATAATACGAATAATTGTTTGCGTGTACTTAATTTGATGGAGATACTAGTACAATTTTTACTATTAATTTACCAAATCACTAGTTAACCGTGGAACAATATTCTATTATGACATTTGAGAAAAATGAATTATAAGAGCCAATACTACAACAATTGGACAATGAAGCTGAAAAATATATTTCACTTTCAGTATTTTGTCCATACATATAAAATACGTACGATATATAAATATTTATATTACAATATATAATTTCATTCGAATAAATTCTTATTTGAGTATGTTATCCAATTCAATTTTTATACGAATAATCGCTTGTTCGAATAAATTCTCATTTAGACAAATACTTATTCGACTTGATATTTGTTCATTAGTAAAATAAATAATTTGTTCATTAATAAAATTTTATTCCTTGTATTTATTTATTATCTGTTATTCGAATAAAATTCTGCTCGTTTCTGTTTTGATCAGAAACGATTACCGAATATTTTAGCGAATTTCTTTTGTGCAGATACACGTGCAGCATGCAATTGGAAATTAAGCAACGCGAGAAGATGAAGAGAAGGAGAGCGTTGCAAATTATCCTGTTTTTAAAAGTGTGTATAATAGTGGGTCTCATAGCTGGGTGTGGAGTCGCGTCCAGGGTGTGGAAAGTCCCTTTCCTCTGGGCTGTATTCTGTACTGGACATTCTTTGCAGGTAAAATAATAATTGTCTAATAAATACTACAACTTGTGGAAAGATATATTTACGATCTTGCTATCTAACTGGAATATCTAACTGGAAAGTTTTGGCTACAGTCTTCTACTAGAATTCGATAAAACAGAACGTGCGGCTTTGACCTACGATTAGTTTTGTTGGAAAAGCAATCTTCTTATCGGTTTCTGGCTGCCAAGTTTCTTCTTTTCTATACGATCAAGTCCGATTTCGCGATTATCGAGATTTATATGGTTTGAATAAAACAAAACCGACCGAACGATTGGAAGGTAAAAAAGCGCGTAACCGTGCGATAAACAGCAGGCGGAAGTTCTCTCTACAAAAGTCACGTTGGAAGTTTCCATCAATAGCCATTCGAGACTCTAGTCGAGTCGAGTCGGGTCTTAAACGGTTATTCAACGACGTTTTCTTCGTATGCGGCCCGAGTATCAAATGTTTTCCACTTAGAGACTTTTCCATATGGAAGAACGATCGAACAATGGAAAACGACCCTTGCCTCCCTTGCACATACTTTTCTCTAATCGAATATTCAATTCCCTTCACCTCGATTATTCTTTTCTTATCTACGTTCCGCCATTTTATCTTACGCTTTTTGCCCTTCCACTGTCTTTTTGCATGGACTTATAACTAAAAATTCCCTCGCGCCGCATTACGACGCGTTTATCGGTATTCGGTAAGTGACCGCTTTACAATTAGCTTCAGCGATTTAATACATACGTATACGTATGTCGAATAAATTTCAATTAAAAAAAGTTTGAGAACGTTTGTTAATAATTTCTGTGCAAGTGCGATAGTTGGTATTCCTCCGTCAAAGATTTACGCGCTTCAACAAAATGAAAGCGTGTATTATTAGACAGTTCGAAACGCATTTACTTAAGGTAATTTCTCAGAGAGAATGCTTTGAAATATCAGCAAAGGATGGTTGAAAATCGGGCTATGTGAGCTTCAGGGCAAACGCTCGGTAAACGCGGAAACGTCCGTACCATACGAAAGCGAATTATTCATATGAAACGAAGCGAATGCCTCTACTTGATCTCATGCGCAAAAGAGATATGTAGTTGTAGTTGCAATTGGAGTTAGCGTTTTCGGTGTCAGAGGATACCCCGTGAAAGAAAAGTCGTAAAATTTTCATAGCGAACCAAATATCGCCTCTGGCTGGTAACAACATTTTTTATTTGCAAGTATCGCGTGACAGTAGCAGCAAGGGAATGAAAGCGAAACGCAAATACGTCGTTGAAAAAATAGATTTCTACGAATTGTTTTTGATATTGCACGGTAACTCGAATATTTTTGAATTAGTTTTGACAATAAAAGGTAATTATCACGCAGATTAAAAGATTGTACGTGTATTTAACATTCCACTGAAATTGGACGTTCGTTCATCGAATGAAACTCCTGCAAACTTTATCGAGCGATCCGACGGAATTAAAATCTTTTCAGCTATATGCTGCTTAGACGAACAATAAAGTTATTCAAACGAACGATTCAAAGGCATATCGAATGAAACGTTCGCCCTTCAATTCTCAGCAAACTTCCCGGCCGATATTCCACTTTTGGTTTTTAGCTGTTTTAACGTTTTCCTGGAAAGCGTGGGCGATACACGTAAGTATACGTCACCACTAATTGCTAGTAGGATCGATTTGTCTTCGTGTTCGGTCTGTCCATCGATTAAGTTCAAACACAGCACCTAAACTTTTTCCGGTTCGCTTGGGATTCGCAATCTCTATCGGTAACGTTAAATATCACACGTGTATGCCATTTCTGCTTTCTTTTCTTTGCATGGATGATCCATCGACCGATCGATATGGCAGGGACTAGTTGTAGCGCTATCCGTCGCGTGCAACTGCAGAGTTTTGAAAATCTACACCAGGAAATCGTACAAGCAACCAAAACAACAGGTAAATCTCTATCCTCTCTGTTTTTCTTTTCTCTATTCCCCAAAAGGTGCTTAATTTTTGAAAACCGATCTGTGTTTAGTTTGTTATACGACAGCTAGCGACAGATTTGTCCGACTCACTTTCTTAACTTTGTAAAAATATTTTTTATAGTGAATATGCTTTATTAGTTGGTGTCCGCCGTGCGAGTGACAAAACGATTTCGAGCTGATTCATTGAAGTAACTCCTGATTTTAGTCTGGAAAAAGTTCGTCGTGCTCTTCGTAGCCTTCGTGGCTTGTGGCGTGCCTCATCTCCTCAAGTGGCTGATAGACTTTGTCTTGTAGATAATGTAGTAGAGCGACTTTATCTGAACATTTATTTCATGATGTTCATAGTTGAGAAAAGTTATTTCGGCGTCGTTAATGATCTTAGTCAACGACACTATCCTTTTTCACATAGTTAAGACGCTCCTGTTGAGCTTTGTTTCGCGTGTATTAGAAAACTGTCATTTTCTTTATTTATATATAGCACCAAAATAATAGAATAACGTTAAAAAAAATGTTAATAAAATCGGCTTAAAATTTCTGTCGCTGGCTTCCGAATTATTTCGATACGATAATTGTTAAGAAAAATACTTCAATTTAAACAAGCTGAAATTACCAACAAGTAGCCTCGGACTGTGGCGTCATAACTTGTCGATGCGAGATTTTCGGTTGACTTGAATTATTCGATGTTCAAAAATAGATTTCATCGTGTGTTTATTTCATTTCGGTATCTGGCTGGTAACATTACATTGCCGCGCAGAATCAAACGAATTTTATCCAGCCACTGCTATATCGTCGTTAATCGATATTAATCTTTCACAGTGATTTCACGCGCGATTCGAACGTATCCAGCGAACGAATCGTGTTAAGCGTGGAAATGTAACAAACGTATCGCAACACCGTTTATTTTTACAGATCGCGCATTCTAGTAGCAGCAGCATGCAACTGCTCGCACCTGCGCCAGATCCGGTCTAGATCCACGAATTTTCGGCTACTTTTGCGGACGAAGCCACCAACGAAGATGAAAATAAAGGGCCATCGAAACAAAGGATTTCCATTACATTTTCCATCCAAACGTATCTCTCGCTCTCTCCGAAATGATTCTCTAGTGATAGAGAGATATTCTTCTTCTTCTATTACATTTACGAAACTGAGACGTATTTCGAACAAAATCGATTTTCATTTGCTGCTCGAGAACGGTTGAAAACACTGCAAAGATATCAAACGTTTAAAGCTAAATATCACCGTGAACTTTGACGATTTTCTGCTGTGCTGTTTTCTTGGGTCAAAGATTTATTCGATTATAGGAGAAAAAAAAGCACGGACAAGGAGAGAGTTCAGGAAAAACGACCTCGGACGTAAAGAAAAAGAAACGGCGAGAGAACAGTCGTAATTTACTTTAAATTACGTTTTCCGCTTTCCGGTGGCCGCGTTCAAAGCCTGCGAGCTGAACGCGCTTGAGTATAGAGGCTTTTCGTGGCAGGAAGCGGTAGCGAATATCGCGCGCCGTTCCAAACCAGCAGAACTGGAAAGATCAAATTTCACGAGTCTATCGCGTCAGTGGCCATAAAGACGACCACCGGACGCAAAGAGATTATGTGAAGATAGTCGCGCGTCAATGTATCGCGTCGTTGTTGATTTCACAAGCCTTGCATTCCGTGCACGTCGAATGCCACGCTGTAAACGGCGTCGCTCCGCACTACTCCGCACAATTTTACCATTTTACCATTCGATCGAATTGGAAGTAGACGTACGAGTAACTTTTAACATATCCGCGATGTCGTCTCTCGTCGCATACACGAATGCCT
This sequence comes from Bombus vosnesenskii, assembly GCF_011952255.1. Taxonomy (NCBI): domain Eukaryota; kingdom Metazoa; phylum Arthropoda; class Insecta; order Hymenoptera; family Apidae; genus Bombus; species Bombus vosnesenskii. Next base: position 72,967 of record NW_022884347.1, read on the forward strand.
CTTTTTTGCCTTATTTTTCGAGCCATTTTACGAAACTACTTTATTTTCTCGATCTTCGTAAGAAAGAGTAAATCGCATAGAACCAGCAACGAACGCCAACTAGCGCCAACGAACAGAGAGTAAATCATGCGGCATTCCGGACGATGCATTTCGGTAATATGAGTATTTGCTCGTTACGGAGAAAATCGGAACGAAAGAGGAACAAAAGATGAAAAAAGATCGATCCAATATGAAAGGAACGGAGGCGCGGTGCATTCGGAAGCGCGTTCGGGAACGCGTTCCCGGCGGTTTTGCGGCTGTCATTTCCCTGCGATGTAATTAACACTTGGTAATCACCTATGCGATCGCATTAGTACACCTAACCACCAGCACTCTGTAAATGTAAACGCATGTAGTTATGAGGAAATAAATATTTTGAAATCCAATAGAAACTGTGGAATACCGAGGCACATCGATTCGTGAACTATTTCCCTACTTAATCGACCGCTTCGTCTGCTAGTCGTGGCTAGTCGAGAAACAAGATCCGTTTGTTAAACTAATTACCGATTTCGTTGCGACCACGCCACGGCCCCCTTCGTCCAGTTTCCTCCCTATTCCATCTCGAAATCAATGCTGTCACCGCTCTAATTGCAGGGACAATTAATTTACGTGAGCTCGCCGCAATCCGTTATCGTTATCTCGATAATTACGTGAATTACACAGAACAGGAAATTCTCGGAGATGGTAAGCATCTAATACGTAACTGTTTGTAAACTGTAAACACTGAAAAGCCAAGTTCTATCTACAACGAACGCATCCGATCTGTACCGATCTGTACCGATCTGTACCGATCTGTACCGATTAGTGAATAAACACGAACACTGTCACCAGTGAAATAGTAATACCAAAGATTCTAATTACACATATACATACTTGGTACGCTTGTATCTTGTGCTTCTGCCAACCAACGAACAACGACTCAACTTTCGCTCAAATATTAACAACTTTATGTGAAAAGTCCGCAGAGGATGGCATCATTCTTCTCATTCGCGTTGGCGTTATCGATTAAATCAAACGTTGTAACTTTCATTAACTACGCGCTCTTATCGTTAACGAAAGTCGTGTTATTGTGTTCAAATTTGTGTCACTTCCTTTGCTCTTAATTTTCTCAATTTCACACAAAATATTCAACGAGAAAATGTCAAACTCGCGAAAGAACTCCGTCGCGTTGATCGCCATGTCGATAACCACTCGCGTTTGACTCAACTATGCGATTTCATAGGATTCGTGCGTTCAGAAGTTTAAACCAAAAGCGTAAAATATTTTAAAAGCCTCTCTAAGGACATATCTTTATGATTAGAAAAGGAAACTATATAACCGATGTAAACGTGCCACGACCGACCGATGAAAACAACGTGTCATGTCTCGCTGTCTCGCCTAGCTATCTGACATTTAATTATCGAGAAGCAGCGTGATGGCCGATGCAGCGAGCCGCACCCCTTTTCGCTCGTTCGCTCGTAAACAGTTTCTTTTTATCTTGTCGTCAACGCGACACGATGCGACTCGTGTCAAACGCTCCTATTCGATTCATTGTACAAACGTTGCCATTCCGTACACCTGTTCCAAGATACGTACAAGTACATATCTGCTATAGAATAATTTTTTGACTACTTCAAAGTATTTGAATGTCGGAACGATTTTGCAACTATCTTTCTAGTTTATCGACACGTCTTTCTATCGGTTTTTTTTTGTATTTCGAATAACGATGGCAAATGTAGTAAAAGGACGAAATGAAAAACACATTTCTTGCAAAAAGCTGAAACAAAATTCATACAGTAAAGAAACAAAGATGACTCATAGTAGAGAAAATATAGAAGAAATGAAAAGACATTAAAATATCGGTCAACGATTGTTCGTAATAGCGAGCGGGAGGCTTCGTTTCCACTGAAACAACTTCGAACAACTTTTTATTAATATTCCATGTTTCTTGAAAAAGTTGTCGCATAATGCTTCAGCGTGGATAGAATGTTTCTATAAGTTGCTGTTTTTTGGAAATGTATTGGAATGTAGCGACGAGAGACAGCAGAAAGTTGAACGTTGTTGCTTCAGTGAAAACGAGGCCTAACAATCATGCGCTCGTCCATCGAAGTCAAGGCCAACCTAAGTAGATATCTGTTATATATATAGTTAGGTCTATGGATCATCGAAAAACGCGCAGATCAACAATGTTGCACGAACTAAAGGTTAATTGATTTTGATGCAAAGACAACGTAGACGTCGAACAAGAAAGAAGTGGATTTTCATTAGAAAGACGACGAGCGCATTAATCTGAAACACCTATACATGTATACATACGGTCACGAACGAAAACATCGAAACACTGTTTAAAACAAAATAACTTTCTAAAAATTAGGCCAAACCATTTGAATCTTTTTTAGAAGTAAAAGGACTAGTTTACTAGATGATGCATAAAAAAATTTTGAAAAAAATAGTAAAGGTCACTTTTTGCAACTTGTTTATCTGAGTCTGTAATGAAAATTTAAAAAGTATACTTTATAGATTTATGTTAATTATATATGTGCTAAAAATGTCATCGAAATCGGTTAACGTTGCTATAACCTGCAAACGGTTAAAACTGACGAAAATTCCAGTTTTCTGCGACTTTAGGCCTATATCTGAAATAAATCTACATTGTTGTTCATTTTTTGATGCCTATTGCTTATTTCTATATTAACCGATTTCGATGAAATTTTCAACATGTGTATGTATAGATGGCGTAACCTTTCATAATATGTCACTTAAATTTTCATTACAGGCCCAAATAAGAATGTTAGTAAAAAGTGATCTCTATTATTTTCTTCGCATTTCCAATTAACTGCAATTTAGAAAAAAAAATTTACGCATCTTCTAATAAACTAATCCTTTTAACTTCTTAAAAAGATTCAAGTCGTTTAAGTCTAATCTTTAAAAAGTAATTCTGTTTAAAGGCTGTGCCAATACTGTATGTATGTATGTACCAAAAAAATGGAGTACGAACGATGAATAATCCGGTTAAACACGAAATTCGTATTACACTTGGGAATAAGCACAACGAATAAAGAGATAACAAAACAACAAAAGATTTCCTTCGTTTCGTCGAATCGTAGATTACTTGCCATGAACACCCGATACCCATTCTCTTCTTGTAGAACTTTTTAAATGATTTTGCAACTTAATTAAAAAAATAACAATGGTTAAAAAATTGTTGTTCGTGTAAATTTCTCTATAGTAACTGATGATAACAATCATGTTTTTGTAGTTCTTGTTTGGATATAAATAGAATTTCTACTATTAAACGAAAACAAGCATGATAACTCTTTCCTCTTTCTTTTTTTGCTTCGTTTCCTTTTAAGATATATTCAATTTTTCTTTTCCGTTATTACAATCTGTTTTAGAGTTTATTCTTTTTAAACAAATTCTGTGAATAATCCGAATTATTGGTTCTGCACGCATTTTTCTTTCTTTCGCTTTTAAATTCGCGGTATTTGTAAAGCGCTGCGATCTCGCCATCTGGTGACTAAACGCAATCGATTAAATAGTGAAATCGACATTGTTGACTGTTGATAATTACGGTAGCAAGAACTATATTCAACATCGAACGATACGATAACGTGAGTATGCTTAAAATTTGTTTATTTGTCATGATAATCTTTTCTCCGTTTTTATAGGCAATATTTAACGTTTGTGAGAAATATTTATACACTCGTAAAATACTTTTAAAAAAGATATCGAATTTTATCAAAACTAATATACTGATTGTACAAAATCATCGTCTTTCATCCTGATTTCTATTAATATTTACAGATCCAGCTTTGAAACAATTGTTCAATTTAAATATAATTTATCTACGAAAATCTCTAAATTCCATTTATAGAGACGCTATAAATTTCTCCACGACGAAAACGAACATATTGTTCGTGTAACTTGTATACCACGTCTATTAAGCAAAGCATATTCCGTTTTTATATCTCATCTTATATCTGTTCACAAATAGATTTATCGATAACGACTTTTTTAATTATTTCTCTTCTTCTCTTAGCTTCTCTAAGATATCTGCAAGATCTGACACATCACATTTCGATGGATATATTTTTGATGGTTTTTCTTTCTTTTCGAATTGCAAATTTGTTAAGTGTTCGTCAAATTGTAGTACAGATTGTATCAAACGATTAAATTTTACACATACTCGCACACATCGTTTCGAATTGAACTACCCAAATATGATCAAAGCACAATAAATGTACAGTAATATGAAAACGTCTATTGGTGTCGACTACCGAGAATGACAAATATTAAACTTAAGTTTTCAATAATCTATTTTTCTCAACTGATTATCGTTCACCGCGAATTATTCATGTAAAAATATGATTCTCTTGAATTTCTCAAACCGAAAAAGAACTTTCTTTAGCTATTCTTTATAAGAGTTGAAGTATAAGGTTCAGGCTGATAAGAATTCTCTAATTTATAACAAGAATAATACACAGCTAAAATAGTAAATATATATAATATATATATGCGTATGTATATGTTTATGTATATATACACATACGTATCGTAAAAATTCTAATATCGAACCTCGTAGACACTTTTTCTCATAAATGCTAATCATTTACATACTTATGTATAGATAAAATAAATGTACCGTTTACTCTCTCTCTCTCGTAAAAAGGACTAAATGTTCTAATTTATAACGTAATATGTATCATAAAGATTAGTGTTTAACTGAATTAGTAAAAAATATGTTTCAGCTAGACTTTCTATATTTTCTATAACAGATGTTCACGCTGCACATGTCGTTCCAATCCTTCACGCTACCACGTCGAAGATAAGATCAATTGCCACACACGAAGCTTAACCTTAACTATATACACGCGTATCGCATTTGATTTTAATCTCTCGCGAAAAGCGACGCTTTGTCTCGTCGTGCTACTTACAAGAAAAAGAAAAAATACATGGAATGGCAAATCCTATTTTCCCTTACAATACAATTATCAGAAGCAAGCAACTTAGCTAAAACCATTTTCTTTTCTACCTTTTTTCTTTTTCTTTCTTTGTTTACAAACTCTGTCAATTATCTGAATAACGCTTGAGTTAGAAATAAACTCGATAAACTATTTCAGAATTTATCCGAAAATTTTGCAACAAATATCAAGGAAGAGGAGAAGGATAAAGTTATTTTACATTCGCGTGATCTAAAAGATATGTAAGCGCGATCAAAACAAACTGCTTCTTTAATTGCACACATGTTCGAACGTTCGAGCGTTTAACGATTAGATTTATCATTCCATTTCTGTATTTCGTTAAAACCTGTAGACCTTTTAATTATATATAGTTCAATGAATTATATAATCTATCTGTACATTCACAACCGTTCAAATACACAATAATATCAACATATTTAATATTGGACCATTAAATGAAAAGAAAACGGTGCTTAATAAAAAGATTTACATTCATTACAGAAATTCTACTATAAAAAATACATATGCATAAATTTATATTATACAATATTTTTGTTGCTTTTCATTTTCTTCTTTTTTCAATTTGAACGATAGAAAGAAAGCATATCCTATTAAAGTGTTAGTTGCCAAATACAAAGGAAACTGAAAATACGAAAAATTGAAAAACCGGTTGTTATTAGTAACAATGTACGAGGAAGGAGAATTGATATCACGTCACGACGCGTTTCTCAGAAAATTTATTTCTGCATACCATGAAAAAAGAGAAATCGTTTCACCATAATTCTCATATATTCCATTTCATTCAGTCATTATTTATATAAGATAAGGTATTACAGTAATTTACTATGTACGAATTAATTTTAGCTACTTCCATATCAGATCTGAATTGAAGACTGGTGTTTAAAGACTCCGGCCTCAGCTCTGATTTGAAAACAACTTGTCTATGTAAGTCCATATTAAATATATTTTACAATAATATTATCATTGTACATGAACAACGTACGCTCTACACCTTGTTTTTGCATCGTAAACTAATCAGTGCACGAGTAATTTTACTCTTTACCGAAGTAAAAGTACATTAGAACAACTACTCTATGGTACACTCAATACCATTTAATACATTAATTAAACATATATTTATCCTGGCAATGAATGTATAGCAAAAACATATCTCAATATTTCGTCTGCGAATTAAAAAGGAAAATAATACTCGTGTACGCTGATTAGAATAACGATCGGCAAGAAGGTGTCAATTTGTTAAAATAGACGAGGGGACTGGCTTTGTAACCCCAATGTGTGCGCCGCCCTGGTACCTGCTACAGTAAAAGCAATATTTTATAACAAATTCTTTGCTTTTAAACAAGCTATAATTACGTTTTGACAATGCTCTCTATGATTCAATTTGCTTTCTAATCATGTACTGACATTATTAAAATTTATAAAAATCTATACAAGTTTTATACCATTCATACTTCGTGTTGTTAAATAATTTTATACTATGTACTCTTATACTAATCGAAAAGACTGAGAATGCATGGAAAAACAATATATCTCCTGTCTCATATGTCATGATTAACGATAACACATATAGTTATGAAATTGTATACTTATAATTAATGCACATTTTTATATTCGTTAGCAATAATTACAGTTATTTGCACATCCATAAAAGTTCAGGAGTGTAAATACATGAAAATAGTTATATATTTTTCTTGTAACACTCATACATTCTCATTCCTTTCCACTTTATTCAACCAAAGTCTAACCAATGCTAATGACGAGTCAAAGAATCAATTGTAAAAAAAAGTGCTTACATGAAGTTGGTAAACAGACGAAAGGAGGTTATTCCTTATTTTCTTCTGTAGTAGTAGCATTAGAAGGATTTTGAGACTCTGATGAAGATGAAGGTGGTGCCTCTGTTGTTGTGTCTGTTGCATCTTGACTCGAATCCGAGCTATCCTTTATGTCTTCCTCCTTTTTCTCTTCACTGACACTAGAACTCTTGCTTTCTTCTGCGAAGCTTTCCGATTCTTCTGTAACTTTTTCCTCTTTGAAATTAGAGTCAAGCGCCTTTTCAGAAGCCTCTTTACTTTCAGTTTTCGCAACACTCTTGTCCTCGCTATCCGCCAATTTTTCTGTTTCCTCTTTGTGTTCATCCACGTCCATTTTCATAGATTCTTCCTCAGAATGCTTTTCGCTTTTATTGTTAGCTGCTTCTTCATCTGTATTATTGTCATTATTTTTCTCTTGCCGTTTAGGACGCCCGCGCCCACGACCAGTGCCTTTTGTTGATGTATCCCTCTTCTCTTTTTTAGGTGGAGATGGCACAGGTGTTGATGAGGTTAGGCCTCGTGCTGAACTACGTGTGCGCCTCCTCCCTTCAACTTCTCCAACAGATGCATTCAAATCCTGCAATAGGAGATCACTCACTATTAATCATAACTCTGAATGCAGCATAGTCCAAATAGTATCTTACAACAAATCTGCTTCTTACAACAATAATGAAAATTTTAAAATACAACTAAAATGCACAGCGTACTCTACTACCCGCACAATTAAACAATAACATGACTTCTTTTTGTAATTTAGTCTATACCTATTAATTTTTACTCTAGCGAAATAATATAAAAATTCATGTTATTTGTACATATCTTTACTACAACTATAACGTAAAAGTGAGATCAAACACAGAAATGCGAAAAGACATAATACTACATATACATGTCGTCTAAGTTTTTCAAAAGAACCATATTCGCCGAGGGTTTGTTCTGCTCTTTGAATAATACGTCTGTCAGGATGTCGACGATTGGGATACCGGTGTCTGTAATGATCAGCTGCGGCTGATGCGTTAACACCACACGCACCTAACGAAAGTATCATGTCCGTATATTCCCGATTGCTGTATGTAGACATGATGGTAAACTAATAGGTACTGATAGTGGATAGCGATAAAAGTCGGATAGTAAGTTAATAGGTAGGAAAACACTTCGGTCACATTGGAAGTGTTTATCAACATAACGTCAATCGAGACAACGATCTACAGTGAGATTCGTTATAACGAGACGTGATAAAGTGCACGCGTACCGAGCGAAAATTCAAAGGCGATTTTCTCGAAAACAAAGCCTCAAACGAAAAATTTTTATTCTATATTTTCGACTTCTTTTTAGAAATCAATCACCCCCTTTCCGTTTGTACCACCAGTTACCAACCACCCTGTATATCAATAATTAGAATAACAACAAAGAATCAGCTATTCAATCTGAAAAATATGAATGACTTCATAATTGGCGGTTACGACGTGTATTAGCGGGAAATTCTCTGTCTCCCTCCCCCACCTGAGAGAATTCCCCTTGCCCCTACTCCAGCCCTTTGTATCCCCACTCTTAACACCCTTTTCCTCGCGTAGGCAAACAATATTTACGGGCAGACTAAATAGAGGGAAGTAATAAAGGGATGAAATCTTGATTCTTTGAATTTTGGGAACATTTACAAATTTTTGGACAAACCTAATTCTCATCGTGTAATCTAATTTTAAGAAAATAAGGAAAATACATAAATAGAAAAGAATAAAGAAAGTAAGGTATAAACGAAGAAAAAAAGACAGAACGCACCTTTGTGACTCGCTCTCCTTCTTGAGCCAATCTTTCTAGTGTAGAGAGTCTTTTCGTGCCTCCTCGTTTATTTTTCGTTGGGCTGGGTTTCTCCTCTGCTGAATGATCCTGAAAATAAATAATTGCTACATTTTAAGAAGATTCGATGAAATATATAAAAATTCATTGTCTCATAATTGTAATCGTAACTTAACGTAAAATAGTGAAAACAAATTAAATGGTAAACGATTTAAGGATTATGTCGAACTAACAGAAAAACGCATAAACGTGATGATAATTACACCCGTGATAAGATTATCAAGAACCGTTGAACTATATGAGAATACATAGCAGGTTTATTTAAGTTTCCCGCCATTTTGCCAAGTCGATATGTATTTCTAGCGTCGTAGTCTCGAACAATGTTACTAAATGAGAACGAGTTTTCGTAGAAAGCCGTATGACAGACAGTCTTAGAATCAAAATCTGTTTCCCGCCTTTTTTTGTACAGGCTTATTGCCATTAACCAGCGACTCCCTTCGTCACGAGAGTTACAAATAAAAAACATCCACCATCTTTGCTAATGAAGGACAAACGGCGCAGCTTTGAAAAATCACTGAGCCTGTAGCTACGCGGTATAAAGCGTCCGTGCATTTTAGCTGTATAGCTTCGTGTCTCACGTAATCACTTTTCAAACGACATTTCTTTATCGTAGCACAAGCTATTCTATCGAATTTTCGAGAGAACGAGCGTCTCTTCGTATTTCAGGGGCGCAACACGCCGCCTTAGCATGAAAACTCGGCTTGATGAAGATATTTCTCGTGCTTCCCTCTGCTTACCTTTGACACATCCTCGATATTGTTATCGTTCTTGCTCTCCGCCTTGATCTCCGACATTTCTTCGCAACTGAATCACTCAAAAACACTGGAAAAACCACAATTTCTCAACAAGAATTCGTGCTGAACCCGGTCGCACTGTTTATACGATAAGCAAAGATGGCGGTTAGCGTGGGTCACGTGATACATCGTCAAACGCAGAGCGGGAGTTCAGAGCGCCGCCTTGCGATTAACCGAGTAATTTGACACGTAGCGACGCATAACGCATGGAACATTTTAAATTCATTCATGTAACTTTTACTTTGTTATTCTTCATCATCCGTAACTGTTAATTTATCTGCTGATATTCTTTTCGATCTTATCGATAAAATCCATTATATAACTTTTTTTTTTAACACGACGAAAATACTTGGTTACTGAATTTCCGGCGTTATTATCGAAAAGCGAAAGGTAATACAAAATGCACTGCTAGCATGCATTCCATATGCATACTTCCGAATATTTTACCGGAATACATTTGCTCGTATAACGTAATACATTTCTTTTTGATGCACTACTTATCTGTAAACATGAAAAATAAAGAATTTTCGATTTTTATAATCGATAATTTAATAGACGCATAAACTATTGCGTCATTTATGTGAATTCGTCTATTCGTAACACTGACATCGGTGAAAATTGTCGTCTTTTTTGCTTCAAAAAAGCAAAATGAAATGAATAAGTACATTTGATATAAAATTAGGTATAACATACGCTAAATGAATAAACGTTTGTTGCTTCAGGGCGCAGCAAGTAATCATTTGATCATTTAAGATTGTTTGTACAAAATTTTTTGGAATCATTCGCAATCCGATACTTCTTTCTCAACGTTTCAACGATTATTATTCTGCTAATCATATCAAAAGCTACAGTAAATGTTACCAAACTTAAATTTGTTATGTTCAAGATGGGTATTGATTCTTTAAATTCCAATCTAATGAGTGGGCATTCTTCTAAACCAAAATCTTGCTCTAAAATCATCACTGCATGTTAAGAATGCTGGAGCGGTTGGAGAATGGACAATCAGTCTTACTGGACCATTATGTCCTAATGATAGTAACTGTTTCCTAGATGCATTTCGAGAATTCCATGCACATAATGATGTTGTCGCTTCATCGGGAAACATTACATAGTCTTCAGTGTGATTAAAAATAGCTTGAGCTTTATGTTCTTGTTTGCCTATTAAAAACCATCAATTAATCACAATACATATACAATATAATTTTACACAACAAAGAAAGAATTAATTTAACTTTTTTGTATATACTTTGGATGCACTTAATGTGTTGGTATTTTACCTGTAGTTCCAGCACCTGTATATGCTATTAGACATCTGCTAGTAGACAGTTCCCATAATTTTATCAAAGAATCTTTCCCTGATGACAGTAAATACTGAAATTCAGAATTATAAGATTATGTATTAATGCACAAATTTATTACATAACAAGTATACATTTTTAATACGAACCTTTCCATTTCTCGTAAAAGTCACTGAACATACTTCATAGCCATCATGTGCTTTCACAAAAGTATTTATACATCGGTTTGATACACCATCCCATAATTTGATACTTCCATCTTTACCAGCTGATGCATAAGTTTTTGCATCGGGAGAATACTTAATACTAGTTATTCCAGCAGTATGTTGATGACTTGGTATGCTACAGACAAAGCACTGTGCTGTATTAACATCGTATAACCTGACTACTGGATGATTGGTTCCAACAACTAAAAAATCGCCAGTAGGATGAAAAGATAAACATCGTATCTGATCTGCATCTGTAATAGTTCTGAATGCCTTTTTAACACTGGCTTTGCTGAAATCAAACAGCTTAATAGAAAAGTCTCTGCTCCCAGATACAAGAATAGGCTCTCTTGGGTGAAATTCCAGACATGTCACTTCTTCTAAATGATCATACAATGTCCTTATAACTGGATGACCACCTGTTTGATCACCAGGTGCCATTTCATCTGGTGCAGATTTAGCTAGCATTCTATCCACATCTAAAATTTTAATTGATGCATCGACTGATCCAGTTGCTATCAACTGACCATCTGCAGAAAATGCTCCAGCTCTGCAGTTTCCTTTGTGGGAAGTTACATAGGCAGTCTCATATTGTGCAGGTTCTGGTGCTTGAGTTTGAGCTTCTGTTTCAAATTCTAAATCTAGACCAGGTCCCAAAGTGTTATCAAAAGTCGATGTGAAAGAAGATAAGTTACTCGTGTCCTTTTTAGAACGATCAGGTTCATGAGCTAGACCAATCAACATTAAATGAAGTAAACGATCGGATGGAGGGCATGGAGGTTCTGCTTGAATTATATTTGACAGCTGTACCGCCAATGTCTGGTGTCCATCATAGAACAATTGGCTAAAATATTTATTACACATTATTAATAAATTTCAATTTATTTAAAAAGAATTATATTGAAGTACTTGCAAATCGCAAATAAGTTTAATAAAGTAATTTTAGAAAACTATTACTTTCACTACTTCAGATGACTAAAAAATAATTTATATATGTGCAAAAGCAGAAATACGTAACCTGATCATAAGCCTGTAAAGGAGTTCTCTGCTTTTTATAATATTTTTCGGGTCCACTTCTGGTTCTTTCATAGTGTATAAATCTCGTATTTCACGTTAGGTTAAAGACTGTCACTTCTTTCCGGTACGATGCACTAAATCGCACTCAAAACGCCCATCAATCGATGCCGTTGCTTTTCGAGGTTATAATTCTTTTTCATAACTGATCCAATAAGTAAAATTACCCCTGAATGTCTACATAGTCAGTTTAATAGTCTTTTCTTATTTAATCAAAAAAAGATTTTTATTAATTGAATTCTTCTTTTACAAATAAAAAATCAACAGAAAGTCGCGTGTAGTATTTATCAGAATGGCCGATATACACGAATGTTCCAAGTTAAAAGTGAACTTTCCAAGAAAGAGAAATAATCCTACAGTGAAACGTAAAAAATTATTATCTTCTGATTATATTATTAAGAAGAGACAACCTTTTGATACAAAGAAGAAACGGAGGAATAACGATATATATATTACTAATAGCACAAACTTTAAGGTAATTTTTAGCATGAACGTATAACCTTTACTTTTAACACTGTTAATTGTTAATTGTTAATAAGTACAAGAATAAAGTCTCATTCATACAGATTTTATCACGAAATTTCTTATTATGTTATCTACTGACCAAAACATAAATATGCAATTATAGAATTTATTCCATTTGTTGAATTTATACATCTGAAGTTTTATATTAAATACAAGTGCATATAGTTCCTTATACAGTTATGTAAATCATCAGTGAAATAATAATTGTAAGACAATCATTTTCTTTAATTTTAATTGTTTTTTTATATTTCCATAATATAAGGCTCAATTAAAAAGATGCGAAAAACACTTAAATAATAGTACCTCCGAAGTGATTATTCATGGTCTTGGTGCTGCTGTACAAAGAGCATGTAGCTTGGCTCTACAATTAAAGAAGAATCATTATGATAGCATAGAATTAGAAGTCAAGACTTCTACGATATCTATTATTGGTATATAAATATTACATATAAAAGATATAAACCATATTTATAATATTACACATTATATTAAAATAATTTTTTATTTATTCCAGATGATTTTGAACCTGTTAATGATAACGCAGGTTATGAAATAATTAATCGAAAAAACTCAGCAGTACATATTCGAGTGTTTCGAAAATTTTCACTACGTACCCTTAAATATCAAGAATAAAATATAACTTTCTAAAAAATACTCAAGATTCTTTAGTAAAAACAATTTACAATAAGTAACAAAAGACAACTGATAATATAATAAATGAAAACATAAAATCAAATTGATAATTAGATATTTCATAATTTTTAGATACTATAATTAGATATTTTTCATTGCTTTAAAATGATATTTACTTTAAATGAATTAGAACATTGGTTGGGACTGACCATTTTTGAAATGTGGATAAATTTAGTTTCATTAACAATTTTCTCAGTGTTACTAGCTCTCAGATTGGACGAAAATTATTTCCTGGGCAATACAGGATGGTGGATAGTATTCTCACCACTTTTTGTTGCTGATGGTCTGAATGCTTATTTTTGTGCAATTATTTTCATAAGAATGCATATGGAAGGAATGGTCAAAGCTGCTGTTTTAAGAGGATTATGGAGTCTCATATTGTTGATCTTAATATTTGTTTTTAAATATCTCCTGTGTAGAAAGCTATCAGGACAAAGTCCTTTAGAATATTCAGAAGTTTTGAGCCCCCTATTTATTCTTTTGCAATTAATTGCAGTTAGAGCATGTCAACTTCATTAACTTCTATAGCATATTATTACATACATAAGGTCATAACATACTTTTCATCATAATCCATTACCATATGTACACAGGCAGAAAATGTATTTACCGTTTTACTATTTCTAAAAGTTTATTATTAAAGTAAATAAGCTTATAATGTGTAGTAAAATATCTAAGAAATAAATTCAGTTGAAGAAAATACAATGTAAATGTAATATTCTAATAAAGAATTGTTTAATGCTTAATGCTATTTTTTAATTTAATCATTAACTTTATATTACTAAGTTTTTTTATACTACTAGAAAAATTTAAGCTAAAATTCTTTCATAATAGTTAATACCTTTGGTAAATTTGTTTTAAATCAATACTTCTAAACATTAATGAATGGTCCGCATCAGATATTACAATATTTCAATGTATGTATTTATATATGTACAAAATAATAAATTTACGATTACCTGTTTGTCACGCGTTTGTTAATGTGTTTCATAAGCATTTTATAATAGCAATAATCGGAAAGATTCGTTTAATCAAGTGTAGGACATTTGAATCTAAATACATATACAGTTAGCTTGCATCATTGTCCATTATGTACAATAGTATAGATTCTACTATGGATAATTTGTAATATTAGATTCAAATAAATTTTCATTAACGATGTATCGTTATATTAGATATGTGTAATATAGGAATATGTATATAAAAATCAAAAATTGATATCATAATTACAATTGTTAATAATAAACAATTGTGAAAGTTTTAAGATATCCTAAAAACAAGGACCAAATTTTTATTTTATAGAATTCCCGATCAACTTAAGTTAAAAAAATTTTTAAGAAGGAAAAGGACAATTTTACGTTTTAGGACAATTTATAATTGAAAAATACGAAGTTTTTAGGTATCGAAATGCTATATGCATGATTGCAACAAGAGATAATAATAAATAATAAAACAGAATTAATTTGATAAATTTAGTAATGTTCTATTTATATTCTAAAGAACAATGGACAAGCGTAAAGCTCAGGATAGTCTGAATTCTCCCTCCAATCATCCTTTGTGCAAAATCAATATTTCTAGCAAGAGGGTGAGAGAAACGGATGGGACTGTAGGTATCCGCGAATTGGAGAAGGGGTGCTAATCGGACTACACTATAAGCAAAGCCTGTTGCTGCAGTCACATTTCAAAATCCGTTGTTGCGATAAGTTGCTCGTTCGAATAAAAAAAAATTCGATTGTGTGTTAACAGGATTTAAGTATTAGAAAAAAGTTAGTGATGTGCTGTGAATTTCAATCCAAAGATTATGGATAAGCTGACTAATTGGACCCGTGGTCAGTTGCTTCTTATATTTTGATATTTTTTCCCTTTGTTTTTTTTATTACTGTTATTAATTGTTTCACATTATGATAAAAAATACATATATGTGAAAGTAATTCTCCATAACAGATGTAATTAAACACTGGGACATAATAAAAAAAAAAGGATCAATTTTATAATTATCCCTCAACTTATATCTTATAATTGTTTAATTACTCTAACTTTATCTATAGGTATAAATATATCATTATCAACACCAATACCTGGGCAAAATTGTGTTTCAAATTTGTCAACACCTTCAATTTTAGACAAATTACTAATCATTACTCCATCAATCACATCAATACATCAAGAGCTAAAATGGATTTTTCTTTTACATACATATGGTTTTGCCTGCCTCTTCTTTGTACTTGCATTTTACACATTTTTATCTATTCTACACTTAAGGTATGAAATTATATCTTATTCCAGATATACAGAACTACAAATGTATTGAAAAATATTGTATTTTCTTTTAGGTCTCTTATATCAAGTCGGCCTTTTATGTCCACAATTAATATGTTTTTATGTATACTTGGAGCATCAAGAGCAGCATGCCTCTTCATAGATCCATATAATTTTAAAAATATTATGCCCAAAATTATTGGTTCCATTATTTGGGATGTTGGATTTCCATGTGTAACATCTGCCTTTAGTCTCATACAACTGGCTTTTCTGCAATTAACTCAGGTAATTTTAGTGTTCTAGAAAAAATTGAACATTAAACAAAACTGATTTAATATATAGTAAAATATATTTCCAGCTTAAATTTGGACCAGAGAAGATTCAAAAAGAATCTTGTCTCAGTTTAATCATAACAGGACACTTTTTTTTTGTAATTGCTAGTGACGTTGCTCTTACCTCCCATAATTGTTATATAGCAAAATATGTGGTCCAAACAGTGTTCCTTATCTGGAGTATTTTATTGTACTTAACATTTCTACATGCAGGATATAAGATAATTCATTTACTGCAATCTGTGCCAAGTAGTATGTTAATGAGAGACAATTCTAATACACATCAAAAAGGTTTGTTTCTATAAGCTAACTTCAGTTTATTTAAAATTATGGTAAAAAATAAGACTTTATATAATTAATTAATAAGTATTAATAATATGTATCTATTGTAATATATATATTATAGTAGATATTATATTATATTATAAGGTGTAATGTTATTATTAGATACCCGAAAAGGTTCGTGTAGTTTTTTCAGTTACCAATGAATTGATATTAAATTTCGGTCAGTAATTTGTATAATATAATGCATAAAGTTTGTATCAGCAAAAAGTTTGATCTATGTAGTTGGTATACAATTAAAAAAAATTCATCCGACATTCGGAAACAGGGAAGATGTATACAATAATGCATGACCTCGTTCTTCTTTCAACTCACCAAAAAATAAGGAATGGATAGAAGTTTCTACCGCATCCTCCTTACAAGCCAGATCTGTCTCCTGTATCATCTATTTTGATCAATGTTAAATTTGCAAATAGTAATTTTAAAAATTATGCAGTGGTCAAATCAGTAATTAGTTCATTTTTTGCAAATAGAAATCGAAGCTTTTACAACGAAGAAATGCACAAAAGTGATAAATGGTGATTATATTGTTAAATAAAATTATGTTACAAAAGACACAGAATATTTGTATTTTGTTCTAGGAATTCGCACGAACTTTTTTTAGTACCTTATATTGATAATATAGGTATTAAACAACTATTTAAATATTTCATATTAAGTGTTGTTTTAGGTATTATGCAACTGGCAATGTTAGCTCCTTATAATAACTTGGCATCATCTGTTGCCACTGCCTTAGTACCTACTTTGCTCAATCCCAAAATTAAAGATGCTGAAATAACAGAACCTGCAACCCTTACAAATGATTTGGACAAAAATCCTAAAGGTAAAAGAGAAATGAAAAAGTATAGGTATAGAAGCAATATATTTTTAATATTTAATATTTAATATTTAATATTTAAACTTCTTTTATTTTAATATCATAGATCAACCTATGAAAATAACAGAAAAAGAGGAACAGGTTCAAAAAGAATGTGACAAATCACCTTGTAAAAGTATGCCATCCCAAGATGACAAAACAATTCCCAAGTCGACTGTACCAGAAGTATATGTTAGACCCCCGACACCTACGCCATCAGCGACAAATTTACCTATAATAACAGTATCTAGTCCAAGCCGTAGAAGTTCAGTAGCTAGTAGACGAAACAGTGACGCGTCTAGATCATCTCGTAGAAATTCAGAGTGTAGTGTTAGATTTATAAATGAAGAGGATGGTTTCACATCGGAATGTCGACGCAATTCTGACTTTAGTCCTAAACATTCACCCGAGATTGATAGAAGACGATCTCCGGACAAGATGTCTCGAAGATATTCTGAAAATGTGACACCTTTAGGAAATATTAGAGATTTAAGACGATGTTCTGATTTTTCACATGAAAAGAATAGAAGTTCTCAATTTGCTGCTAAATTAAAAAGGAATAGCGATTTTGGGAATAGAACACCTAGGCGAATGTTACCTCCGACCGATCTTCATAAATTGCCAAAAGTCGTGGACCTAAGTCCTACAGGTAAATAAAACCTAACAATAACTCACGTACACACATTGGTTATCAATCCTAGTATAAATACACTTTTATTTCAATTATATTTCATTTATATTTTAGGTTCAAGACGTAATTCTGATGTTAGCGGTTTTACTCCCCGAACTGAGATACGTAGAAATTCAGATATTTCCTTTCGACGTAATTCGGAATTTGTTCAAGTCAAACCACTGGATTTAAATCGCCGAAGTAGTGATATTAGTATTAGAAGCTTGAGCAGAAGTCCAACTCACGGCCGTAGCATAGTTCCTGAAAAAATAGAGATACAAGAAAAATCTGAATCTGATTCGGATCAACCAGATTGTAGTGAAAAAGCAGCTCTAATGACAGAAAAAAGTAAAGATAAAGATGATGATGGAAAATTACGGAAGAAAAATTTATCTTGGAAAAATGAAAAGGAGAAAGAAGATGTTGAAGATATAACGGTCGAAACTAATTTGCTTCCCGAAAATACTAAAGTCGACGGAAAAGTTGGGGTATTTTTATTTCACTTTAATGTTTGTCTTAAAAATTAACTTTTGTTATATCATTTTACAAGGTTGAATACTTTTTTTTCAGAATAGCGATTTTACGCTTCATTCAATATTAAATCATATTGCGTATGTCAATAGGACTAAATCCGATACGCCTTTACATATGTTGGAAGAAAATACAGCGGCAGTTAGGAGATCGCAAATTCGAAAAGTATTAAATGTAACATATGCAACTGCGGTTTTAGGAATCATTTTATGCATTACAGATGTAGCACGTATTTTTGGGCCATACGGTAATTTAATATAAAATACAAGATTACTAGCATAAATGTATTAAATGCTAAATAACAAATTTGATTTTTGAGAAAAGGAAAATTTTTGTAAAAAACTACAAATCTTTTTTTTAATATAGGTCTCTTAGCCGAGACTACAAAACATGGTATGCAACTAATCGTCACACAATATCCCAGACCATGGCCGTGGTTTATATATCAAACTTTGTGCAGAGGTTTGGAACTAATCATGGGTTGGGCAATGGCGAGTATTACAAAACAACCATCAGTAAGCCCACGACATCAATATCTAGGCAGTTATCCTAATTATAACATACATGTGAAAAGAGGTAATAATCCTTATATATAAAGCAATATACTGTTAAGTTGAGAATTATGAATTGAAATGCCAAAATGAATATTTTTAAAACATTATATTTTATTTGAGTTTATATTCTAAATCTTATAGAAATATATTTACAGTTTTACAATTATTCAAAATTCAAATAAGGAAATCTTATTTGTTCATAATATTATAATGAAGAAGAAAAGAACAAATAATCACAAAAATATAATATAAATTTAAATGTAATTGATAGCAAAAGCAAAAAGAGATAAAAGACAGTTAAAATATTCTTTAAATGAATATAGCAATAGATCAGTATGTTGTCTCAAACATGAATGTGTGTTCTAATAACTTATATATAAAAGTACATATACTACATTTCTAAAGAGAAATTTTACACAGGAAATATTCTTCTAAAGAATATATCTTGATTGAAAAATGTTTCTATTTTTCAGATTAGATTAGTTTTTAAACACATTATTTTGATAATGTTTCAATTCCTTTTATTTTAATCGTAAGCAAAATATTTTACAATTTAATGGAATAATGAATCTCTAGAAAAGAGCTACTGCTTCCTAAAAGAAATACCTGATATCTGTATATAAAAAAATATTGTATTAGTAGACAAATTACTCATAAATAAGAAGATTTTATTCTACATCTATTGCACCAATTGATAATTAATAGTAATAACAATTCAAGTTTAAAGTGCCCTACTATTGAATGTTTAACAAAAACTCTTTGTAACTGATATATAATCAATCTATCTGCAAATGCAAATCGTAACAGTGTTGTGATCCTACATGTGATATACAATCGTGTCTAGAATAGGAGGCCATTTTACGCTTATGTAAGTGTCATATAACAATGTAACAAACTACTTATGAGATAAGAGACTGGTAAATTTTGTTACTTATTATTTAGTATTTTATTTAAAAAAAATTCTTTGCAAGCTTTTGCAAAAATGTTAAGTTTTCTTGAATTAAATAATTTTCATAACCAAGGTTTTGTAAGTAATAACAGGTATTACTTGATAGTACAACCATACTATGAAATTATAACAATATTATATTAACATATTTTTATATTCTTAATAACATTAATTGTCATGAAATATTGAAATTATTAATCAAGAATATGTGACTCGATCATCTCAATGAAAATAATGCGTGTATGTGTGCGTGTTTTGCGTGCGTGCGTGCGCGTGCGTGGAAGAAAAAGAGAATGGATAGAGAGAAAATAATTTATATATGGATTTTGATATGTGATATATTAGCTCAAAACTTTTGTGTTATATAATGCAATAATTATTCTTTCTATTTTGTTTATATTATTAAAATCTAGATTCAAGGAAGCAAATATATTTAAATTATTAATAGCACATTATTATAAAGTATGAAATATAAAGTATTACGAAATATGGAGCAAAATAGATAATTATACTTACACAAGCGTGAAAGGTCTCACTATTTGTTTAGAAAAATCATATTAGGTAAATGTTCAATGTGCCAAATCTTATGTTAACGATATTAAATGTTTATAAAGATTGACTCATATAAATTAGTCTTTTAAAATTATTGGTATAAATCGATATTTATATACTATTCAGTGTACGTACAATAATGAATAACATTTTAACTGTACTGATGAATGCTGTTCAAAATGATAGTACACAATAAACCGCTATTTTTATCGATCAACGTCAGATTATTAGAAAAGAACCTATTCCATCACACAAAGCTTAACGAGAATTTTGCATAATAATAAAAATTAAAAATTAAGAAATTTAACACTCCCCTTTACAATATTTTTTTAAACATTTTATGAAATATAGCAAATATTATGCATAATTATTTAAAATTATGTTCAATACAAAATTCGGATGATGTATAAAAGCGAAGGATTAGATTAGAATTACAGCGGGGAAAAACTTATTAATATTATATTCTTATCTTATCTTATAATATTGTATTATATTGTTATTATCACAGAGCAGATCCCTAATTTTGTAGGTTCTTGTATATGCTAATGTTTGTTAAGCTCACCACTTAGCCGCATGGCGCAGCACTAGTCTGGGAACAACTATCTATTTGTAAAATTTTGTATCACTGGTAAGTCAAAGAGGAAATCTCCTTCCTGAAGCGGGTAAGACCCTTAATGTCGGGAGTTGAGGTTTACAAAGTGACAACCATAGAATGCTGCGACCGATAAGTTAAGATTTTGTATTTAATACTATCCTTCGGTGAAAGCATTGAAGCTAAAGAACATGCATTAAGAATGGTATATATTCGTCTGTGGTAAAGAATATGATCTAAACCATTATTATTACTCAGTGACTAAACAAAGAATATTAATTATGAAGTATTATTAAATATGTATTACTATTTCAAACAAAAGAATTTAACAAAATCACAATTTCCAAATTAAATATTTACAAGGCTTGTAAGAAGTAAGTACAAAACCACTGTATGGCGATTTTACACCTCTGGATCGATGGAGATTTGTAAAGAAAGTTCGTGTAAAATTGACCTCAAGCATGATTTTCGTTAAAATTTATTTTAATTGCAACGTACCTTACTTATCATGAACACATAGACCCACGTCACAATTTTTACACTCATAGCGCGATAGTTTTTCAAATTGCTCTTCGTTTCCTATTTTGAAGCGACAATTTGAGGTTGAAATTCTAAAAAATCATAAAGATACGGATCGGCATGTTAGAAAGCGCATCTAGTAATGGTATATTTATATTAACGAAAAGCAACGATTGATACCTGACGTTGGCGTATCAAAAACGAAGATTATATATTCTGTCTGTATATTGTTAACACTGTTATAGAACGATGTGAGGGCAAAAGAAGTATGAAGCAAGACAAATGAAAATGATCATTTAGTTTAAAAAACGGTGAGCGTATAAGTCAATAGAGTGAGTTATTATAGTAGCGCGTCGTAATATAAGATGGCGCATAATGCCTAAGAGGTTAATGTCGGAAGTTGTGTTTAATAAATCGGCTGTTACCATACCACTTTGATCTATTTGTTAGGATTTGTAACGCAGTATGATCTTGAATCTGCAACCTATAATACTACTATATTATCGACAGACGAAATATGAGAATAGACAAATTACCTTATGGACCTTCGTAGCCCAACGCGAATGTCATACCAACTTAGGAATTTGATACTAATTTTAGCGTCTTTTATTCACAAACGGCGGCCATTTGATAAAGTATTTATGAAAGAAGTATTAGTGAGAACTAAACAACAGTCATGTGTAAATGCATGTGTGCCGATAGAGAGGGGAGACGTTTGATAGGCAATTGCGTGCTAGATGGAGTCACGATATGTATCGCGCAAATATTTCTCGGAGGCTTAAGAGGTAAGACACACACAAATAAAGAAATAGACGAGTGAACAAAGCTACAGCGGTTTTTACTAGTAAACTAAATAATTTCAAAATCATAAAATATCTTTAAAAGTTTCTTTTACAGATACACCATGCATATATGTATTTCAATAAAGTAAGTTTATCGACCACATGTTTATAACTTGCGTTGCATCTTGCTGTTTACAGAAAAATCAGAGTTTAATAATTCACGTGAGGCATATATCGATAAAGAAGATTTCTGTAATTGTTACACATGTTTTCATGTTGCATTATAGTGATTTTATTTTTATCTTAAATCGTAATAATGTTTGGATATATAAATATGTAGTTTTACAAAATCAGGTAGATTCTTTTTATGGAAATATATTTGTTTATAATTTTGTCATAGAAGAAAATTTGGGAATCTTTCCCTAATTTCTTATATCGTTATTTTTCTCAGTTAATTCAATCATGGTAGACTTTCAGCTAGATGGACTACAAACCTACAAACAAGTAGCTATGATTGTTATTAATATAGAAAGAGGACATTTTAAATGTCTTTCTTTCATGTTAATTCCATTACCACTATACGTACATATAGAATGATAAAAACAATAATAATAGATAATTATAACAAACATACGTACTTGGTAATATTAACAGAATTGGCCATGTGAAGCCATGAAAGAAGAACTTACCAATTCCACTTTGAAAACTTCCACCACCTTCAGATTCGCATCTGGCATAGGCAAAACAGGTTCGTTAATGTTAAATAGAAGAAGGTTGAACTTGTTGAACCTTTTTCTCTTCTGAATTTTCATATACAGTTTTTCGTATTTACATGTCTCCACAAAGGACGAAGCCGACAATAGTTTAAATTCCAGTATCGGAACTCTCAGAACAGTTCAGTAAATAGAAATATTATCTAATTTTGCGACTGCTGAGTCTTTGATTTCCTTGATTCATTCTTATGGTGAAGAGATCAAGTTTAGTATTAATCTCGGATAAAGCAGCATGAGGAGAGGCCTGTAGACGATCGAATAATGATGATAAAGAATTGTCATCCGATCCGTGCAAATCTGAGGATGTTGAGGTTGAATCAGAGCAGTTTATGAGTGTGTCGGTGGACTAAGAGTGACCAGATCTCATCAAGCATAAAGAGCCTGGATAGAAACTAATTCCACAAGATACACAAGTCACAGGTTTGTCACTATCACTAATCCACAATCTAATACAGCAATCGTTATAGGTGTAATAGAGTTCAATAGGACACTTATTCACAAGAATATAAAACAGTCCGAGAAAACTAGGTTGGTAACAGTAGAATACACAGAGCAAAACAAGACACGGCTTAGCACAGCAATTACGAAGTAGTCTTAACGCGTCACCTCGCAAGGTCAGCATTTGTTTGCTTAATCGCTTCAACTCAGCTTAAAAACTAAGTCGCGAGATAGTTTTTCATATAACTCGTAAACTAAGACCGACCGCCGGTTATATGTTCAGGAAAAAATTGTTCAAAATGTTGAGACTTACAAGATACTACATATTTAACATTAAAATTGTAAAGGGCGTTACATTGACAGATTCACCAATTAAGCGTGATAGCCAAATACCGAGTTCTTCACGATTTTGAATACTACAAACTGTGAATCGACATTAACTATACAATAGTTATAAAATTTTTTTTTATTTATTTATTTAAATTTTACAATTTGTCCAGACATTTGGTAAAGTATTATAGCGGTATACTAATATATCATGTGGGTGGCTACCCCCAGCGGGGTACCATCATCGTGTTTGTTAGGTTATGTCCTTTGTGAGATCTGTTGGGCGAATAACTATAAAATTTTTTTTTTATTATTTATTTATTTAAATTTTACAATTTGTCCAGTAGGACATTTGGTAAAGTATTATAGCGGTATACTAATATATCATGTGGGTGGCTACCCCCAGCGGGGTACCATCATCGTGTTTGTTAGGTTATGTCCTTTGTGAGATCTGTTGGGTGAATAACTATAAAATGATGCTATAATATTATGAATAATAAATTGACACAATATATAATTCTATATTCCAGAATTTAAAACGTAATAGTTCAATAAACGATTCGCTTAAAGTTATTCATATTCACATTTTACAAAATTTCATTTACGTCGAGTAATATTAACGTTTCCATAGACTAGGCATGTTGTGTTTAATAATAACAAAATATAGTGTTGTAGAACATTTATTATTGTTATAATAATGTAGAAGTGCACAATGTGCCATCTCAGACGTGAATCTTTTATATATGTATATATATATGTATGTATTTATTAGTTACAGTGTCAAGGTCACGGAATGTCCAGTCAACTATCCAGTCAACTATCTTCTCGTCATTCCTGTCACATAATACGTTTTCTATATTACACTTCTCTTTCCTCTTTCTATTTATAATCTTACTGTTCTCAGATAATACGTATCTCTGCTAGCAATTTCCTAGTCAATACCTGTTAAAGTTTCTTAAATTCCTACATCTGGTCCTAGCAATTAACTTCTGACTGCTTTTGTTCTCACTTCTCAGGTACTCCAATATAGTACTGTAGATCTGTATATTATACTATAGCATCTTACAGGCCAATGCCATTACTTCCTGTGTTTTCCAAAATTCTAGAGAAAATAATATACGACCGTCTAAAACCAACAATAGGGAAAGAAAATTGAAAATATCCAATTGAACGGTACTCACATAACATAAACAAGGCAAGTTAAATACCGAGTATTTCACTTAACATACAACTTACATGGGAGCAACATAGTAAATCAATTATAGACAAAATATGGATAACAAGAAGACAGATGTACTGGCTAACTAGTCGAAATTCTAAACTTAGCATAGGAAATAAATTACAAATATACGAAACGGTAATAAAATAAATTTGGACGTACGGAATACCGTTATGGGGACAGCAGCAATGAGGTACATAAATAAACTAGACTCGCTACAATCGAAGATACTAAGAACAATAGTCAACGGTTAAAGAAGAAATTGGCAACTACGCAGAAAAATACATCGCATAGAAACTCTCATAGAAAGAAGATTAAAAAGAAAATACCTCACTGACCTCACTAAAGAAATAAAATAGACAAATTCGAAGATGGTATTCCACTAGGGGTAGACATTCACTTTTTATTATTTAGCAATAAAGCTAGAAAAATTTACCAAATGTCCAGCTGGACAAATTGTAAAGTACAAATTAAATAATAAAAAAAAAATTATATTGGTAGTTCCTTTCACTCTGAATTGATCATTTTCTCAGATTTCTTTTCCACTATTTTAAAAATCTAAGATACAAAGCATGTCTCAAGGAAAGTCTCCCATAGAAAGAAGACTAAAAAGAAAACCTTATCCCACTGATCCCACTAAAGAAATAAAATAGCCAAACTCGAAAATGATATCCCGCCGGGGGTAGCCATCATCCACATGTTATCTAGCAATTAAGTTAGAAAAATTTACCAAATGTCCAGCTGGACAAATTGTAAAGTACAAATGTAAAGTACGGGAAATTTGGTTTCTCTCACGTATGATGCCTTCCACTAGCGACCTTCTTTGTGAGGCATGTAGCACCCTTCCTTACCAACTTACCTTTTTTCCTAGCCAATTAGCAAAGATAACCGTTGCCCTCGCTTTCCTCCTGAAAATTGCCATTGACAAATCCGCTTATCCGGTGGTCTTAGACACATCCATAACTAGTCGTGACCATCGTCACAGGAATTTAGTTGCTTCAGGTTTCTTGACCAATCAGCATCTCAATTTGTTGACCATTAGTCGACGTTTTAACTATTATCACTAAAACTTATGTTCTACGAGAAGAGATTGTTGGACTAAAGTGCATATTTTAATTTGTTAACCAAGTGTTATCGTCGGTACAACCACATCTTTGACGTGTTTCGTTGGCGAGCTTCTTCGCGATCGGTCGAACATTTTTGGTCCTTCAGATACACGTGCACAGTCTTCAAGATAACAAGTTCCAAGAACGACGAAATCTCGCAGCAAGGTAAGCTCTTTAAAGTGTTTCGCCAATTCCTGTTCCTTGCACAACACCAACACCCGTCAAAAGCATGGCGACCGCACCAAACATCGACCACCTGCAACAAAAACGCAATCAGCATCTCGACAACATCAAGTTCATAACGAAAGACATTGACGATTACCAACAGTCCAACAATTATAACGTTGGTGTTTTAAAAAGATATAAAGCCCAACTCGAGTACGAGTGGAAACAATTCCGACTCGTCCAGGAGGAATTATACGACCTCGACGAAGAAGAGAATACTGAGGAGCGCGAAGCGTTTGGCTATTACATATCCCTGGCTGCTCGAATAAAGAATCTCATAGAAAGCAGGGAACCATCAACCCCATCGATACCCACAGGCAGCGGATTTCCTGCGAAATGTTCGTCCAATAACACTCTCTCCTCGACAGCAGATGACAGTGACCATCTTGTCAACGCAAATAACAGCGACGCTGCTGACCCTCCCCAGAAGAGGTTCGGGTGTCCACGACACATCGCTTTTCGCCACAGCCTCGCAATCGTTAATTTTCCAAAAATAACTGAACCATCTCCAACGGCCTTGAGGCAGTTAGTTGACACGGTCGAACAAAATCTCCACTCATTGAACAATTTAGGAGAGCCAATCAATTTAAATACGATAATTATCAGTCTGATCAGTTCAAAATTACCAGCAAAGACCGTGCAAGAGTGGCAACTCACGTTACCTGACAAGGAAGTGCCTCAGTATGCTCATCTACTGAACTTCCTTCGGAAACTGGTATACAACTTGAAATTGGTCTCTACATACAGAGTGACAAGACAGACATGCCCCATCTGCCGAGAACCGCACAAGATTTGGGGATGTGATACTTTCAAGGCGAAATCCGTTAGCGAGCGCCTGAAAGACGTCAAAGCGGCATCCTTATGCACCAATTGCCTGAGAGAGGGGCACTCTATGGTAGATTGTTACGCAGGACCATGTCGTACGTGTGGACAATGGCATAACACGATGCTGCATAAGGACAAACGCCACTCAAAGTCTCGTTCCGTTACATCCAGCCAAACCTTCTCTTCGTCGAACAATCGATCCTCGAGATCCTCTTCGACATCCTCATCACCGACTAGTCATCGGAAATCTACAACGAAACACAGGTCGGAGACGTCACGAAGGGGCTCGTCTCCAGGACCATCCTCCAGCCATCGACGAACGCATAAATAGTGATGTCGACGATCGACGATTCCAATGACAACTGAACCAATTAAGCCATTAGCATCCAACTCATTATGCAGCGCTATATCGTGGAGCAGTGCTCTAGCATGAACTTCATAACAGGAAAACTGGCAAAATAAAGTACTCATCGTTGAAATTGTAGCCATTCTGCATTCAAAATCGCTGACTCCAAAATCCTCTGGTCCAAGTGACCTCCTGATCCTCATTCTCAGCCACTTCCTCATTGGCGATTCATTAATGAACCTGCGAGAGCGAGATTTCAGGGACAGTCCACTCAACCGGCTCTTCAGACGATAACACATTTACCAACTGAAACAGCATTTCTAGAATCGCTGGCATCGGGAATACCTGAATGAGTTGACCAGTCACAATAAATTGAGCAAGGCCGACCACGGCATCAAGGAAGGCACGATCTTCAGCATCAAGGAGGATAATGTGCCCCCAATGCAATGGCCTTTGGACCGAGTCATCAAGGTCCATCCAGGCGCAAACGGGCATCTTGGGTCCAGACGTCAAGAGGCTCGTCCATTACCAAGTCAACTCGATCCCGAGAAGCCCGGACAATTGTTCAGTGTGAAAGCAAAATTTCGCAGTCGAGTTGTCCAACTTTAGTCGACCGATGTTGTTGAGCCGTGTAGCAATCCTCAGAAACATTCCCCTCTATTTGTTTCTTTTTGCTCACCGAGTTCTCATTTGACACGTCATGGTTAAGTTTTTACCAGTTTGAGTTAACAATCAGCGTGTTTTGTACTGATCACCATCTTCCTGCCTGTATGTTTTTATCCAGGGAAAGGTGGAGGGGGGCAGTTTCCAACAGGGAAGTCCCCCAAGGTATACTGTCCGGTTGGTAGATTGTTATTAACTAATTCCTTGAAATTTCCGGTTTATGATGAGTTGTTAAAGGATTCAGAGCAAGTGATGAAAATCTAAAAGTCTGAAAAGTCCAAAAATCACTCACCAACAGTAGGAAACCAGATGTATGAAACCAACAAAGAAGATTCCAGATTCCAAAATTCTTGTTCTGTACTATCATCAAAACGTAATGAAATCAGTAATAAAGAATTTTTAATTTCTATAGGACTAATCTCGTATATAATCTCGTATATAGAGGATGATCTCGTGCCCTTAGATATCATAGTTTTCCTCCTCCGCAGCATCATCGTGACAGAAAGAGAGTTCCTCTTGAGCAGACCTCATCTTAACTTGTACCGCACACTCTGCTCAATCGCTATCTTAGCTCATCGTCTAGAAGTCGAGTTGTACCGCCAAGTGTAATCGCAAGCTCTACGTACAATGTCCATAACGAGAATTGTTAATAAATATATTGGTTAAATATATCCGAGTATTTATATATATTTCTTCAGCACCTATCACGACCTATCCATCTCAAACTGTTTAACAACTACAATGTTTGAACAAAATTGAGCAAATAAATAGATATTAAATAGCACTGTAACTTAGAAATTTCTTTCTACTTTCATGTGACGTATAGATTATTTATAATTATTTATAATTATTTAATTATTATTTCGGATAGCGACTATAGAAACAGATTTTGTTTTCTAATTATTTTAACTGGATGAAAGTAGCAGCGGCTAAAAATATGACGACATAAATCAAAATATATGTTGCCTTATTATATTTAAGTCGCAAATTAATCTTTGGTAGATATATACACATACGTTAATGCTGAAGGTAGCAATTACCAGTCTGGAAAGCACTGCTTCATTTCTTTTCCTCAGTTATCTGCTAATTTGTTGTTAATAATATTATTATTCAATTTCTTTCACTAATATAACAATTCTGAAGCGTTATTTTAAAGTCTAGTACCTTAAAATGAGGAAACGTTCAAAATGCCATAATTTCATGAATACGTCGATATGTTACTTGTGTTAGATGGAGATCATGCAAATTATTGATATTTTGCTGCCCTCATTCAAAAATAGTCTTTTGTCTTCGTATGTCATAAATTATCCACGAAAATCCTCACGTTTTTGTTCCGTCAGATAAAACACATATTACAACATAACTGTAAAAGAAGCCGTTGCAATGAAAATAGAATTGTTGAAAAATTGTAGTCTACTAGAATCAAAGCGTTTTATCGAAAGAGTTCTTGACACTGGTTACAAAAACTTCGCCTAAAGGGAGAAAAACGTACATACGAAACAAACAAACAAGATATATTGAGGACGAATATAATAATTTAAATTCGTACAGGTTAGTAAATTAGCTGTACTAATAATTAATGAGCTCCTCTAACCTGTATATTATTGCTTTCTGGATTGCCTCATCTTGCTCTAATAATTAGCTTTTGGCTACTTTCGCTTGTCCTTGCTACAAATACTCTAGTAACCTATAAAACTATATATCTTCATACCTACTATTATACCTTGAGCCTTATATTTTATTAAATTGCCTTTATCTTCGATTATAATAATGTCTTGTTTTCAATATGATACTAACCTGCACTTTTTTATTGCATATATTTTCCATCATTGTTTTACTATGGTATTTTTTGTATATACTCTAATCTTTCTTTACCGAAACTCTATTCTTCCTCTTTTAAATACTTTTCTCTCAGGTATTTTTTCACTAATCTCACCTCGTTGCATTTTCCTGATTTTCTCCTCGTATTTCTCTGCCCTTTACCCCGCATTTACTCTTTTTTCTCTTTCCTTAGCTCCTCGAATACAATGTAACTCAACGTCTAGTTACATACTTAGACGTAAACATTACTTAAGATGCAACGCATCTGTTTATCTAACGACCTCGAGCCGTCGGCTGCACATCGGCCAACTTCGGCAAATTTCGGCGCTTCGCGAGATAATCGATTATCTCGATAGTTTAGATCATTACGTGTTCAAAAATCTAAAACTCAGCAATGGAATAGGTAGCACGCAATGGTACACTACTCGTTGACAGTCGTTTCGTTTCGTTTCGTTTTTAATTACGTTAACTAGTCAAATCCCTCTCTTGAAACCAATTCTTCGTTTCATTTCGTTTTCAATCACGCAAACTAGTCAAATCCTTCTTTTCAAACCAATTCTTTTCTCAATGCTCCACATATTTCTCATTGTCATACTTGTCTTTCTGATCCTGTCTTTTGTCCCTTCATACCTCCATTTTTTTATACCTTAGTCCTAAATATGTATATTTCTTCTAGTAACCTATCATATCATCGAACCCGTTGTGTATCATTGTTGCGAATCACCGCTGCATACATGCGTATCATTTCTTTGATGTGACGGCAAAAAAAAGTCTACAAATGAGCGTTCGAATCCGTTGCATGTCGGCGTTGCACATCAATTTGGATGGGCAAAAGCATCGTTGCGTACATATCAAAACATGGTCCACAGATACAGAACGAACTGATCGGCCATGTGTTTGTTTTTTGTTGTTACAAAACTTCGTGGACATACAGAAGGACGATGTAACAAAGTGGTAGAGAAACAAAACAAGTGAGTCGTTCTTCTGCAGGTTCACGGCCGAAGAGCAGGATGACACGATATAGTCCAGTCAAATTAGCCTAAGAAGAGGACAAATTCAGTATTAAATTTTCTTGCGCGAACTTATGCAAATTATTCTCGGGAATGAATCCTATATGTTTGCCACTCAAAATTTCTTGCACAGACTTTGCAAAAAATCTCCAAAGTTGTAAAAAACAGGTTTTTTGCATATAACAACAACTCTAATAATCGGATTACAAAAAGTTTCAAATAAAAATTGTTAAAATGGGTTAGTTCGTTAAGCCGTAAATTAATTGTTGAGATATGTATAATTTTCTGTGCTGGACTGGGTTAAATGCGTAGTAGAGATACTTGTATGTGAATATCAGTGTGTGGAGGTATGTGTGTGCACAGCGTCTCGAAAACAAAGGAATGTAAACTCTTCAGTCAGTTAAGAGTCGGTTAACAGTCGGGTATAGAAGAAAGTGCTGAGACGCGTGCAAGTGTGTATCGATGAATATCTTTAAAATCGTCCATGAAATAAATATATTGCTATTGTAATATTAATCCTCAGTATAAATTTAGTGTTCACAATTCTCAACATTAATAAAAACGGCCCGAAATCGTATTATTTTCTATTGCCAATTATTCATGTAAAATTGAGAATGCGAAGTTGAAACATTTTGAAAATGTTGTTTTTCTCCAGTCCAGTTTTTGATGTAATTAATAATTTAGAATATAACCGAATAAAATCGGCTTTATGCTCGTTTAAATAATTATTTTAACGTTGAAGGGCCATTTTCCTTTATCCAATGGAATCCAAACTTCACAGAATTTTTTTATTAATTGGAACCATTCCTGAAAGTGGCAGTGGTGAAAATAAGAGCCAGTTTACTAGACACTAGCCAAGAGATGTCTTTAGCCATTGAGTAGTTTCGTTGTTTATTGTTGGAATGGTGAAACATATAATCACAAGTGTATGTGTGCTGTAAGTGTGTACACTGTAGTATGTGATGTACAAAAACTCCGTACAAAACAATATCGCCGCTACGTGCAACCGTCAACCGGAATCAAATTCAAATTTTCCGGTACTTCTCCGACCAGTATAAATAAACGATCATGCTCTCCAGAAAGTGAGTATCGATCATTCTTATAGCGAGTAGTATCGAGTATTCTCGATTATATAATAACTTGTCTCGTTATTATATAAAACAACACGTTTAGTCTGTGGCGGCACTCGACGACGGAACTTTCCGACGGCTTTGCGACACAAAGCGTAACAGCATCAAAGCGTAAGGCCGACATGCCTAATGTCCTCCCGCCGCGAAAGTCTAACGAACGCGTGCGTAGTGAGGATATCGAGGGGCAACAAAAGAAAATCAGTTTTGAACAAAAGATTCATTCAGTTTTAAACACCGAAGTGCGAGAGGTCAAGCGTAACACGAAGCAAACATAGTCGAGAAGCGTGGATTGTTGATTATTGATTGTTAATCGTTGAACATTGAGAGTATTTCTTGGGCACTTACACTTAAAACCACCTCAAGTCATTCACCACAAACTGGTGATCCCGACACGAGAGAAAGCGAAGGGAGGTATTTAAGATGGTAAATACTAACGAGGCTGCGAACAGCAGAAGCACAGCCAATCAGTTGGTCAGCATGCGTCCACTGCAGCCCCAGAGTATGATGCTATGATTTGCATTATTGGCCACGGGACGGGATATACCGGCCACGGGACGATATAAGAAATTAAAGAATGAACTTATCCGCAAACAGGCAGATTTAGACAGTACGAAAGTGTGAAAGTTACCGGAATGTGAAGAAATGGGCGACAGAAAGCCGTCCCAATTTTATCGAGATTTAAAAAAACTCGCTAGCCCCTCCACGCCAGACGATTCTATCCTCACGCTTTCGAGAAATCGACTACCAGCTCACGTCCAGTACGTCCTGGAGGTTTTGGAAGATACCAAAGTGGAAAATTTAATACGGATAGCCAACCGGATAAAGGAATCATGTCCAGAGAAAGGACGAATTGTCGCCATCGAAACAGAAAGAACGGAAGACAAACGGCAACGCCGCACTTCGGACACGATGAATGACAGGTTGTGCCGAATAGAGGCACAAATCAACGCGCTGAGGCTCGACATTCGTCGTTGTCGGCGATCAAGTTTAAAACATTGCAAATCGAGTTAGAAAGACAGATCGTCTGTTATTATCACGAGGCCTTCCGAGACCGCGCAAGGGAGTGCCGGGCCCCTTGCAACTGAACCCAGCGAAACGGGATCAGCCGTCCGTAAACGCGGCATGCGGTGATGGCTTTGGTATCCCGCCGCATTTTCGTGACGGACAAGGCATCGAGGATCTCTTTCCTCGTGAACACTGGTGTCGATATAAGCGTATACCCGCGCAACAAACTACGCAGACTCGCGAACAAAGATGCGTACAAGCTGTTCGCGGCCAATCGAGTGGCCGGAGCAAACCGAAAACGCCTTTCGCGAGTCGAAACGCGTCCTCTCTAACGCCACGATGTTGCCGCATCCAGTATCGGCAACAGCGCGTGAATGACAAATGGCAACCGCTAGGATTCGTTACAAAATCCTTGACTCCTGCGCGATTAATTCTGTACTTAGAATAATTTTAAATACATTTGACAATATTACGTATCAACTCGTCTCGTCATTATTTAAATCATCCACCACAAATTTAAAAATAGAATAAGGAAAAGAGAGAAAAGGGCAAACAGAAAATTAAACTGCTAACATGTTCTTCTATAATAGTATTTTAACATCAATATTGTAATACGCAATGTGAAAATGAAAAAATTGGAAGCAACCGAACTACGAATAAAACTGAATCACTTCGCTGCTCGTAAAAATAACTTTTAGTATCATAAACATAAGTCAAATAGCAAATAGCATAAATTGAATTTACCCAAACTCTTCTTGAAATCTGACAAAATGATTTTTTATTTTGTCAAAAAAACCTTTACGTATTTTCCATTCGCATTCGCTACGTCGAAACTCCGTCGGGTAGCAGTTAATTTCATTTAAAGTAGAAAACTATTCAGAAACGTATACACACAGCAACGAACCAGTTGTCCTGTTATTGCCTCCTTCTCGACGGTTCAAATTTCAGGGACGATCGACTATGCTCGACCCAGTACGTCATAATTACTCGCAAAAAGTATTACAAACGAAAGTTGTAACCAGACGTGCCGTTAGTAGTCACTCGAGAACTACCATTTTTCGCCAACTTTAGTGTCCCCCCTGCGCGCTCGCTTCTTGTTTCACTGTTTCACCGTTTCGTTCCTAACATTAACGACCAGTTCTGGCAAATTTTTCCGTTCCAACAAGGAAATCGAGGGATCAGGAAACCAAACATATTGCATCGCATCACTAGAGACACTAATTTTTTTTTTTTATTTATTTATTTACATTTTACAATTTGTCCAGTAGGACATTTGGTAAAATATTATAGCTTAGTGGTATAATAATATAATATGTGGATGGCTACCCCCCAGTGGGATACCATCTTCGAATTCTGGAGACACTAATGACCTAATTTTAAGAACTATTATAGATAGAAAGTATATTGTATTCAAAAAATACTTGTGGCGGATGAAAAGAGAGTTGTGCGTTTCGTCCCGGGACTACCGGTGGACTCGTCAGTAAGGCTATGCCCGGTAGTCCCTGCCTTAGACGTAGAGGGAGCCTCGCTGGGTACGGTATTTGTATCAATCGCTCGTATATTCGACCGCTAGCGAGTTAGACAGACTCGTTGTCGTCGTAGCCTTCTAGTGTTGGCGGTTGGTACCAGCGGATCGCCCGGGAGGTGTTGCGCCGCGTTGATGCCTCGACCTGTCGGCGTCCTGTCGATACCGATCCGTCACATACTTATGTTAATAACGCGACACACTATTTTTCGTTACTATTTACGTTAGAATTTTCCATAATGTCGAAATACTTTCGTGAGAGACTATAACCCGTTAAGAGGTCAATAGCGATATCACAATGAGGAGGAGCTTTGTCTTTTGCATTTTGGAAAATCTGACCAGGATTCAAGGGGCGCGAGGCAATTAACATGGCGTCCGTTCTTTCAAATCTTGTTACGATAACGCTTTAATTAAGACGCGACCTAACGACGATCCCGAATCGACGCAGCCTTTCCCCGGTGATAGTCAAAGGCCTCGTTAGACTCTCACTTTCTCTGGAATTAAACCGCAAATCGGGCCTGTAATTTTGCCGTACAAATTCCATGCCGCAGAGCGAAATTCCGGCATTATTGCCGTAATCACGAAACGATAACGAGACACCTTTTGACCGAGATTCTGCGAATTTCGTTTGGCGGAAATTTAAACAAAACCCGAAACAACATGGCGTTCTGCAACTGTCGTTAATCCTTTAAGATAAAAAAGATTGACGTAAAATTTTGACAGAATGAAACTTCACGATAAATTCAGGTGAAACGATGCAAAATTAGAGCGAAGCTTATAATGGGAACATAGTTTGCTTGTCTGTTGTCATAAAATGAGATATACAGAATATATTAAAAAATATAGTATATGTAATACGAAACTTCATACTATTCATGTTATTATGGATACAATATCACAATATGTTCATATATTTAAATCTCATCCAAAAGAGATTATTGTATGTAGAACACAGTTTAACTGTATTTTGAATTCTTGTTTATCAGATCACAATTGATAAGTTGAGATTAGGATGACTATCCTTATTTAAAACAATTTTGTGACTGTTACTTGCTAATATACTTCACATCCTATGTACATTTTAAATATGTTACGCAAAATCGAAGTTACAAGGAACAATAATAAGAATTCAATATTTCAATAACGCCTTTCACGATTATAATTAAATATTTTTCAAAATGTCGCATGAGTGTTACATCTAGCACCCCTCACACAAAAGTTTACCAATTTATAATGTATGTACTACATATATGCACCTAGTAGATTGACCAGTTATGATTTACAGATTATATAGAATTCCATTTTATGATTTTATAATTTTTCGTTAAATAGGATAATCAAATAACTTGCAATTAGTAAAATTTCATTTATTTTATCGTCAAACTTGTGCAAGGGAACATATTAATACTAATAACTTTAGTGACTTGCAAAATTTCAATAGTGCAAGACAGGCCAGATATTCAATTGCAATTGGTTGCTATCCATATTTTCATCGGTCTTACAATAACCTTATGCTATCAATTATGAATTAAAAAGTTATGAAATCACAACTCACCCAAGGCCAATGGTTATGACTTCTTTTCGAAGATCCATTGAAATCTCGAGTTTGTTGTTTGAGACACCCAGTTACCACAAAACATAAACACCACTTTATTACAGCCGACGTAAACAAAAGATGACAGATTAACAGAATATTCTTCAAATATTCTTCGGACAACAAACACAGGCTTACACACTCACTGTTTTAAAGTCACAGTCTGTCGTCGAACTTTCGCCAAATAACTTGATACGTACATATATACGTCCCTCGAAATCAGTTTACGACGATAATACATACGTAACATGTTATGTTGCAACCGAACGTGAATTTCTCGGGAAATACCTCGATATCGTTTATTTATGCGTCTCTCAAATGCGAATTTTACTATACACCTCGTTTAAGGTACGCCATTTTGCAAAACGATTATCACAAGATTACTGCTTACATCGAGATCGAGAATAGATTCGCAGGAAGCTAGATGCCACGATTTTGTCCTGCGCTTTACACCTTTCCGGAGCTGTGATTGGTTAATTTCCTGGTGCCATATTTAGTCTCCCCGAGAATCGTAAACGTACGTCGAAAGCAATGCGAGGCAATTATTTAACTTATTTCACAATGTTATTTATTACATATCGTGAAAAGTTCTGAATATTCGGATTCTTCGGTTTTCGTTTCATCGTGTGTTAGCATTATCGGCTCTCGGTATCGAATTGACAAACAGAATTTTTCTCATATAAAGTAAGTCACATTAAGTATATGTATATGTATGGTCGAAGCAATGCAATTAAAAATGTTTCTATTTTAATTGGAATTATTTATCAAAATACAGACATTTTACCAAGTATTTATTTTATAAATCATATATTATATATACATACATATAAATATATATATACACACATATATATACATATGAATATACACACATATATATGCAATACAATAGAAATACTTTCATGTGCTATTATACGTAGTTCAATAGATTACATTTCACGGGCCCCGTGTTGCACCCGCGTTGGTTTCGTTCCTGTTTCCGACGTATGAGTGTAGCGACAGTGATTCGCGTGACGCGACGTAACTTTCAGCGCTTGTCTTTTTTTCTCTGTTTATGCGTTGTGTGTTCGTTTGAATGAAAATGTCGCGAGTGTTGCAACAAAAACCACGCAAAACAGAAGAAGAATATGGGAGCAAGGAATTCCAGGCTGCAGCAGAATGCCCATTGTCCAACAGGGTTTCGTTCCATGGTATCTCAACGGGGTAAGCTAACTTTTTTAGTACGCTTCAAGGCGCCTCTTTCCAACCAATTAATTTGCGTTTAACACCAT
Source organism: Bombus vosnesenskii (assembly GCF_011952255.1). Lineage (NCBI taxonomy): Eukaryota > Metazoa > Arthropoda > Insecta > Hymenoptera > Apidae > Bombus > Bombus vosnesenskii. The sequence continues at coordinate 110,441 of NW_022884347.1, forward strand.
TTTAACTTCGTATACTCAGAGAAAATATCATTCTTTTGTATTTTCTAACTCTATTCTATGTATAAATTTACCGCGACGGGTCGTTTTTACGGATTAACGTGTCTTATAAAAGCGTTGCGCGAAATGTTAATCGTATATGTCTTGAAACATTTGCACTAATCTCATAGAGGAACGTAGTTGGTACCTTCCGGGCGTCATATTGTATGCTTGTTACATGAACTTTCCAAATATCTTACAGTTAAATGGTTGGATTATTTATTAGAATAAATAACACAACACTGTTTTTGATTTATTGTTAATGAATTTATAGAACCATATTGTTTTATACATATACACTATCGCTCAAAAGTATCCCAACATTTGGTTACTTTTGATATTATGTTATTTAATTGCGCAATCAAATTGATAGTATGTGACGATATACAGGGTGGTTGGTAACTGGTGGTACAAGCGGAAACGGGGTGATTCTACACGAAAAAAGAAGTCGGAAATATAGAATAAAAATTTTTTTTTAATTTTTTTTTTAATTTTTTAAAAAATCTATAGTGAGATCCGTTATAACGAGACGTGATAAAGTGTACGCGTACCGAGCGAAAATTCAAAGTCGATTTTCTCGAAAACAAAGCCTCAAACGAAAAATTTTTATTCTATATTTTCGACTTCTTTTTTCGCGTAGAATCACCCCCTTTCCGCTTGTACCACCAGTTACCAACCACCCTGTATAATGATTGCGATCTGTATTATTATCTTATTCCTATGATGTTGTTTTAACAAAGGTCGTAACAAAACTAAGGTCAGAAAAAATTCTTTATTCTCAGACTCTGTACGAAACGAATTACATAAACAAGTTTCTTCTATACTTATACAAGGACTAGCATTATATTAATTCAAGCAGTAGCGTTTAGGAAATTTGAATGAAAATCGGGTATATATATTAATACCAATGATGTGTATATTGATTTCTAGCACTTGTAAAAATAGGTTTGAATTAATATACCTTATAACCATAGCCATAACCTCTTTCTCACCGTCTCACAGCTTGCTGCTATTTTCGCGACGCGATTCGACCAATGTCAGTTGTAACCTCCTTTTTAGAAACAAGCGTCAAAATTGGGAATTTTCTTTGACGCGTTTCTCCAGTTATTTAAGAGAGATATTTATCGGGTAGAATCTGTAGTCATTTTTCATATTAAAATTAGGGATACAGTCAATATTGATTATCCTTGCAATCGAGATTGGTTCTAATGATTACGATAATTTAATGAAATCTTGAAATTATTTGGAAAATTTCTCGAGTTGCTTTACGACACAATCAGGCAATCGCGTTACGTTAACTGCCTTTTATAATAATTTGAGAAAAATTGAACTCGACGTTTTGAGGAATTCAATAATCACGATAATATCGTTACAACTGTTTCAATTTATGGAAACAATGGAATTGTCATTCTGAATTCGACACGAGTTTCGGGAGTAATACTCGCATTAATTCATCATTAACATTAACATTAACATTAACGTAAAGAAGAACAGGGAGGTTAATTAATTAAAATTTCTCATATTGTAAAGCTGTGAAATAGCGTAATAACTCTGTCAGAGGTTTGTTTCCTAAAAGGCTGATGCTCGTGGCAACGGCACGCGACGTAAATAAATTCGCCAGTGGATTATATTTTCGAGTTTTATTCCGTGCAAAGAACTCGGCCTCTCGAAAAGTGGGCACGCGAGTTAATTAAGGGAGTCGCGCGGGAGAATTAGAAGGCGGTAGCGTTAATTAAAAGAATCGCAGGCACGTTTTAGCCTTATGACGAACCTGACTACCTGTCTTAACGGTCAGCAGGAACAATGCAGGAGTAACAAAAGCCTGGTTAGCATTTTCCTCATAAATCGCCTTTTCAAACCCGCTCATACGGAAACGAGAAAATCAGAGATTATTTATTAGGGGTTATTGCAATTATCGAGTGCCCGACCTTTTCATCGACCGTGCTATACCCCGAGTAACAACTCATACTGGCTTCGCATCTAGGTGTTCTTTTCATTCTCGTCTACTCTCTAGCGCCCTCTGTCCTAGCAACACCGCGCATACATAGGCGGTGCGCGATTTGAAAAACCCCTGCCCTCACCTAGCGGCTCATTGGACAAGTTGCGCCTAGCCTTTCGGGCGGCAGCTCGCTTAGGCGATGCCACACGATGCGTGCATCGCGCCGCGTCGTTACCAGCGGGGGCCACAAGGAGGCGGAGCTACCAGCACATAGCTCGGTCCCAGCTGGTTGGCTCTCCAGCCGATTATCCCTGTACCGTCTCGGCACCTATTTCTACGGGTACCGCCTGCACCGACAGTCCCAGGTTTCCTCTCTGACTCACACGTTTTGTGTTTTGCACAATTATTCTTTGATGTCTTTGTGTAATTATTCTTAGTAATAAAAATGCTCGATTTAAATACTTGAAAAATAAATGAGAAGACCGTTGTATAAATGCGTTAAACGCAATAATTTCAACTTCTCGTAATTGGTAATTTAATAAATTCGACAAAACGAACGCGGCTCGTTATTTCCTCGAGCATCGATGGTTTCTTTATATCCAACGATCCACTCAAGAAGAATAGAATTCGAAGATCACAAGGGAACAAAACACGTTCATTTTGTTGCATTTTGGACGTTACTTGGCGCGTGAGTCGGAATGTCCCGTGTCGTGCGTTTGGATAGGCGAAAATTAAATTACGTTCTTCCCGTTGTCTTCAAATTCTGCGATTCTGAAATTTGATCTTCGCGCGCTTGGAAATTGGCGTTCAAATAAATAACGAAGCTATGTTTCCCTCCTCGGCATCGATATACTATATCGATCATATTACATTTTATGGTTTGCCTATACATTATTTTCAGTCGTCTCGATGTTTCTCGCGTGAAGCGCTTCGTTGAACAGACTCAAAGTTCGGCTGACGTTTTGCGGGCCCTGCAATAACGGCTCGTAACTCTGTTCGCCTATATTTCACATTTATTGTCAGACTGTAGCTGTTACGTAACGAACGGGTCCGCGAGCTCGAGCTCGCGCTCGTGACGTACGTGCCACGAAATATTGTACGTATAAACGATACCGATGCACCGCTTGTTCCTGTTCTCTATTTTTACGGACTGTTCGTGCTGCTTCTTCTCGTGTCACTTTATACCCCAGTTCGAGCTCTAACTATGAGCTTCGGGTCGAGATGAGAATCTCGTTGTAACCTACAGGTTCGAAAAAGCTGATAGGCTTTGGTCTACGTGATGGTTGGGAATTTTCATTCGTTTTGAATTTTCGTAGCTGATAAATAGTGAAAGTGCATTTCTTCCAAAATAAAAAAGATAGCGAAGTAGATGGAATTGTGGGTCAAATTTGAAATCACTTCTCGGTTATGTGGAAGTTGATTAAACGTGTTGGTGTATATAGTGATGAGACGAGTTGATATTTGGTATAGTAAAATGTGTTTAAAACTATCGGCAATACTCTTCTAACGATCTTAAATTCGACTTCGGTTGACGGTTGCGCGTAGCGGCCATATTGTTTTGTACAGAGTTGTAACGGTGTTAATACTCCGAGGCAAAAAAACAACATGAGTCATCCTCCATTCAAATCGTCCTATGACTCGTATGCCGTTACAGTTATATTGAATGTTTTAGTAGCTTTGTTATTAGTTCGAAATTAGCGTTATCAATAATATAGTAGATTTATACTCCGCCCCTGGTCCAGACTCCATTACGACGACGCATCGTTCAGGAAGCTTTTAATAATTCGCTCTTAAATCGTACGAAAACGAGCTCGTCCATGTACATTCTTGCAGACTGTTTATTGTACCAGAGGAAACTGCAAGAGCGATAATGACGTAATCATTTATTTTATCAGGATAGAAGCTGCCTCGTAAAATTGTTTGAACGAAGATCGCATCGATTTCGGGAAATTTGAATAATCGGTTGGAATTCGAAGCGAACGACAGTGCAGTTTCGAAGAGTTTAAATCGATCTTGCGATTCAGGCACGAGATACGCAGTGGAAAATGTGCGATATAATTATCAAGTGGAGGAGAATTTTATCGAGAGAAGTTGGTTTAAGAAATTAATGCAAGTATAGAATTCTAATAACGGGAATTACTAGAAGAGATTAGCATAATTATTATTATTAGGCTTTTATTAAGGCAGAGCATTGCTGGCAGTTACTACGAGTATAGAATTTTATTAGCAGAGCTTTACAGCAAGCATGGAATTTTATTAATGAAAATTTTGTTGATTAATTATTATTATTAGGATTCTATTCTGGAAGATTATTGGCAGCAATTACTACGAATATTAAATTTTATTAACAGAAATTATTACAGGAATTTTCTTACGAATGTACATTTTTATCAGTACAAAGATTAAGAAGAAATTATCAGATGAAAAATTAAATTATAGACATTACACAGGATAGTAACGTCTAAATTGAAAAGATACGAAGAATCTACCATTTTTCCCCCTCCAAACTTCGATGTAGCATTTCGCAAGAAGTCGTAGTCGTTCACTTATCGCAAAGATTTTTATTTTTAATACCTACCGCTGCGTATTTCGTTCGTAAAACTGATAGAAGCGCCACGATTTAGCTCGTTCAACTTATCTTACAAAAGTATCCTATAAAATGTTATAAGGGACGGACTGAAAGTTATCCTATGGAAGGGGATTTATTCTCCGCTAAATTGCCAGCCCGAATTCACTGTAAGGAGACTGTTTGATCGACCAGTGACGGGGAGACGTGATCGCGAGAAACAAGTCTAGAGATGTGGTGACTGTTCTGTAGTTGTAGCTCAAGTCCAGAGATCAAGTGAAGTTCGTTCTCGTTTTATTACGGACGAAAGTGTTAAAAGGATATAGGTTTGGGTTTATTAATTAATCGATTCACGCAGATTCGATTTTCTCCAATATATTTTATCGCCTCGTACAACACGTCTTAACACACAGAATATACTCGGTCAATTAACACGTGGTCGACTTCTAAGACAAAAGAGCGTCGTTAGAAGTCGTACCAACTTGGCTTGTAGTAACTAGCGATCATGCCAACCTAACATTTCTCAACAGAAAGCTCGGTGTTTTTTTTTATGTATTGATCAAATCGAACATTTGTGATCAGTGCTAATTCATGAAGAGTTTTTCTTCATTTTTTTAATGATACACGTGCGTACGTATATAATGTATGTTTATGTATGTATGCGTTTAATTCGAAAAAAAGAATAAAACGAAGAGACTAAAATGAGAAAGATACTTCTTAGTGAGAAGTGGATGATGATGCGTCTTTATTCGGTCAGCTGGCGACTAATCTTAGTAACGGGAACAAAAGCTCAAGTAGCATTTGTCGCGGCTGTGTTTTGTTTGTGTTAATTTTTCCAAATTATGCAAGTTTTCCTGCTTTCTTCGTTTTAAACGGGCTCTATCGCTTGAGCTTAGAGATCCAATCACTGTCATCGAATTTCGTCGAGTAATCGCTGTTTCTCAAAATCTCACTGCTTTCTTTTTCTCTTTTAAAGTAATAAATAAATATATATGCCGGAGATGGAAGAACATCGGGATTTCCCGTCTGGAATGTTGGGAAAACCCCAATATCCTAGTCCAGACTTTTACTACACTTAGTCCAGGCTTATAGCTACACTTAAGTAATAAAAATAAGAAATAGTTTTAATGTTCCAACCTGGCTTTATGACGATGGGTTCGGGTTCGAAGTGACATAGCGCATCACTGGACGTAGCCACGGTCACGGGAGGGACGTGTACCTGACACAAGTATGGAATGATTGTATGGCTCTCCTTAAAAACAAAGACTGACCCGAGAAGTGGGCACAGGAATATTTATATATTATTATAATAGTATATATTATTATAATAGTATTATTTATATATTCATATTTATAGAATATTTGTATATTCATATAACAGGGCAGTTTCATTTGGATTACGAGTTAGTTGGTTAGTCGTTGGGCGAATTGCTGATTGAGTTATCGAGGGAGTTATCCGAATCGTGTATTACGTTGGCACTCGTCATCCCGTGGACCGTGGATTCGTTATCGAGCCTGAATTCGTTGTTACCATCATCTCGACCATCCTATCGCCGCTACTACTCATAGCCTCTTGTAGCGTGCATATTTGTACTGTTACGTTTTGTTTGGCTCGTTTTGGTTGTGCTGCCGTTAATTTTTGAATTCAGATTAAATTGTAGTGTTGTCTGTTATTCGTCAGGGGTTGTGAGGCTCGAATTTGGTTTCTATACAAATTGTTAAAATTTATTTAAATTTCAAATTGGAACGCTCACTCGCGCTATTGGTAGTTTTAGTCTACGTTACGGCGCGTGCGCAGCGCGGGACGTGACATACCAATAAACATTAGCTATATAAATTGAGTTAAGGGTCATCGAACGCTCCAAAATTCCAATTCTAATTCGACATGTATTTTATTGTTCTCTTGTACAATGTGTGGAGAAGTGCGTTGATCAGCGACACTATTACATTTAAATTTTTAAATTTTCTAACATAATATTTCAACGATAAAATAAGTAAAATAGATAAAACAAAGTAAATTGATGAAAAGACGATATAAATAAGAGACACAAGGATATTTTGAATTGTTAAATTAGCCGCGGTGACAATTACGCTCTCTTCTCTTTCCTTTTTTTTATATTATTATCAGGTAGATAGGTAGGAGAAACACAGCAGGTAGAGTGCAGAAATATTATTCGCAAACGTGACACGATGACAGGAATTTCTCAATTTCCAAGCTGAATCCAAGCTGATCAGGCGAACGTTCTTGATAGAGAAGTGATTTAATTTTATCTTGTTGGGAGTTGCACGCCGTTCACCGTACTCATCTTTAGCACATCATTCTCGTACGTCAATATTGTTTCCTTTTCACCGTCGCGAATCCTGAAACAATCACAGATACAAATCGTTATCGTTTCTGTACATCTTGCAGATAGTACATGAAAATTCTATCGAAGATCTCATGTTATTTTACAAATATAAGTGACGTCTCATGTCTTATGGGATCACCTACATACGATTTATTATCTATGATAAATTCTTTGTTCATTGTTCTTACCTTTTGATGGTGATCTTTTTGCCGTTGACAAATTTAGTTGAAACACTTATCTGTCTCATACAATAAGTAACGCGGCCTCTACTCGCATTGTACCAGGTCAAGTTTCCTGGCAGACGTCGAAACAAGTTGTGGGTATGTGGCCGCAATGATGATGGGGAAGCAAAGCGAGGAGCAGTTCCTAACGGGCCAAAGAATCCCGGCGTCCTGTTTCTGCATGAATGACTATGCCTGTTGAGTCTGCTGGGTACACTGACTCTAATAAGGTCTTTGGAACAATTAAAACACTAATTAATCACATGGTTCTTACTACTATTTAAACATCTGTGGCGGATCGGTACCAACAGGACGCCGACAGGTCGAGGCATCAACGCGGCGCAACACCTCCCGGGCAATCCGCGGATACCAACCGCCAACACCAGAGGGCTACGACGACAATGAGTCTGTCTATCTCGCTAGCGGTCGAATATACTGGCGAACGATACAAATACCGCACCTAGCGAGACTCCCTCTACGTCTAAGGCAGAGACTACCGGGCACGGAAACGCAACCTCTCTTTTCATCCGCCACACATCTACTATTCGGTTAATTACTTGAATACGTTTTTTTAAGTGGATAAGGTAACTGCATATTTATTTGCGTGCTCCAATATTTCATTCTATGTGTCTCAGGGTACAGGTAGTTGGTGCTACACAGAATCATCGATTAAAGACTAGCAGAATGGGTTTACTTACTAGAGATCAGGTTCTCGAGAGGAGCATCAAAGAATTCTCTAAATACTTCTTCAGGGGGTCTAAACAAGAAAGATGGAATATTGAAGTGTGCATTAATGTCGTTCCTGCATTGCCTCTCAGCACATCGCGTTTGAAGTCCTCCCTTTCCATATTGATCGTAGATGCTTCTTTTCTTTTCTGAAAAGCATATAAAACAATAAGCGATCATTACTAATTGTAAAATAAAAGTTGAAGGCAGATTGCTTAGTTTTATTTGTTCCAAATTCCAAGGCTTGTCAGGTTAGTAGAATACGCTGAATGATTGATAACATCAATCTGAGGTCGTCCTCCGCAAGAGCAACATCATTAAAGAGGAAACGATCTCGGGAATCGTCGAAGTCGTAGACAGCCCTCGAAGAATTTGTGAAAGCTTTAAGAGATCAAATACAGTGACGAATAAATACAGAAACTTACCGTCAATTAAGACTTCGTACGCCTCGGATATTTCTTTGAATCTCTTGTTCGCTTCTTCCAGGTTTTCAGGGTTTTTGTCTGGATGCCATCTCAATGCCAATTTTCTATATCTGTAAGGCAATGCTTTGTTTAATCAACCGACCAGCGATGCTTCTTTATAGTAGAACTTAAGAAGTCTCTTGACTCCCTCTAACCAAGATTGCTGATCGACTTCTAGATCAGAGCCAGCTGCCTCAACGGAGTTGAAATAAAAAGCCATTCAGTCTTTTCTCACCCATCGTATTTACCATTCGTCTAATAAAATAGCACCAATGACAAACAAGTAATCACACTTATTTATGATAAGGTAATTCATTTGAACATATAAGGGGGTGATTCTACGCGAAAAAAGAAGTCGAAAATATAGAATAAAAATTTTTCGTTTGAGGCTTTGTTTTCGAGAAAATCGACTTTGAATTGTCGCTCGGTACGCGTGCACTTTATCGCGTCTCGTTATAACGGATCTCACTGTAGATTTTAAAAAAAATTAAAAAAAAATTTTTTTAAATTTTTATTCTATATTTTCGACTGTATATACAGGGTGGTTGGTAACTGGTGGTACAAACGGAAAGGGGGGGGGGGCGAAAATATAGAATAAAAAAATTAAAAAAAAATTTCTACAGTGAGATCCGTTCTAACGAGACGCGATAAAGTGCACTCGTACCCAACGAAAATCCAAAGTGGATTTTCTCGAAAACAAAGCCTCGAACGAAAAATTTTTATTCTATATTTTCGACTTCTTTTTTCGCGTAGAATCATCCCCCTTCCGCTTGTACCACCAGTTACCAACCACCCTGTATATATATCTTTATAACACATATCCTCGTTGAACTTGGCTTTTTCTTTATAATCTTTTTTTAAATACTAATTCAATCATATCATAGAATATTAAATGCAAGTTAAACGTTCGAGTATTCTTGTACATTCTTCTCCGTTGATAACGGGCTGCTCTGCTCTTATTGAGCCATTACTTACGCCTTTTTGATGTCCTCGCTCGTGGCGGTTTGTTGCACGCCTAGTACATTGTAGTAGTCAGCCATCGTCCACAGTGTTTGCACTTAGATGTTAGGATTTAGGCGAACACCTATCGAGAGAGACGGTTATAGTAATTAGCATCCATGTAACGAGACACGTGTAAAGATACAACTTTTGTTTCGACAGTCTAGATGTTTTGAACGAAAGGGGCATCTTTAGAAAAAACAGAAACCACGTAGGAAAGAAAGCTTGATAGTATAACGTACGACAGAGGTTTATAAACCTCTATAGAGGTTAGATCTCTATACCTCTATAGAGGTAAGACCTATATACTTCCACATTTAGGATAGTTCTCTATGATGTTAACAAATTCAATGAAACATTGTTTCGACCACTCACGGGGAGACGCGACCTCGAAGAAGCGTGTCAACGGGAGTTACGATTTGAATAATCGACGCCACGAATATAAGTAGTATAAACGAAGTATATAGCTAATTTGAACAGGTTATAGTATATATGCTTCCAACAACTACGTACACTGTAATATGTGTATGTCGACTGTCAAACTACGAGTGAGACTGATTTCGTGTTACCGTTTGTGATTTGATGGTTGTGTAACTGAGATTTAGACTGTTTACTATTTTCGAGCTGAGATTCAGACTGTTGCCTAGCTGAGATTTAATTGTTTACTGGCTTGTCCGCTCTCATGCCATTACGGAGAAAAGCCCGGTGTGGGTGCGTTTGTTGTATGAAGAAAGCGGATTCGTTGTGCTCACACTTTTCGTTAGGGAAGTGGGGGTAACGATTCGCGATGCCCATTGGTTAGAGCCAACGTTAATGAATGTAGCAAGCCTCCTAGCAACGTGGCTCGAGGGTGACACTGACCGTGGGAAAAATCCGCTTTTCCCGTTAGATAAATATCTGCCTTCTCCATAATTTGTAAGAGCGCGCAATAAATCTAAGGATTATTCCAAGGACCATCCATAAAACAAAACACTTACAGGATTGGAGATACTTTCAAGTTAAAAGATTAATTTTATGGCGAGTCCTTAGGTTTAGTCCTTAGGTTTAGGATAACGAGGGATGACGTGCGGATTGTATCGTGCGACGGACAACGAAGACTTTACTATCTTACTGCTGCTAATTCATTCGGGAAGGGACCTTATTGCCGGCGAAGGACCATAGAATCAACAGCGGTTCGTTAAATTGTTCTATTTGCCCCCTTTCGCGGCCTCTGTGCCACGTAAGTAGTAAAAATTTCGGCTTTTTCGGCAGAGAATCCTGCGAAGAAGAAACTGCGCCTTCTCTCTATAAATTCTCTTTTAGAACGAATATCTTAAACGGTAAATTCGTATTTTATAATCCATTTGCTGTAGAAATTTTAAAACGTTCCAACGTACAACGCACAAAATATACTCGCGAAAGGTATCGAAAGAAGGTCGCGCAGGAAAGTAATTGTCATTTTCAAGTAACAACAAACAAAAATGCGCTTTAAATAGTTTTGTTCGTTCGTAACTTTCCTCGTAATTTTTTAGCATAACCACCATCCCTGTTTCACCACTTACCTCGATATTCTATGATTTTTTGACCACACAATTAGCCATACACTTGCGTCGCCAGTTCGCATAACCATCGTTCACGCAATATTTAATTTCAACCTACAGGTTTCTGAAATACTTGGAACGAAGGCACACAGCGATAATCACGCCGCGTCTCGCGCTGTTGCCATTTTAAGTAAACAAAGTCCTCGCTGGCAACCGCAACTATCCAAATATCTCGTTCGTCGCGCAAGGATCGAATTCGTGGCTGCTAAACAAGTCTTTATCAATTTGATTGTTCACCGTTGCTTTGTTCGATCTCCACTACGCGCGGACACTCGTCAAAATTTCAAACTAAATTCTATGAAAATTTCTCGCGGTGTTGGACAGTTCTTCCGCGGTGTTTGAAATTTCAACAATTTTTCTGAATTTCTGGCTGAATTTTTCGGATAAATTTGTCGCCGGTTAATCGATTTCAAGCTTGTTTCGGGTGATTTTTAATTCTACAAGTTGTGGCTGCGAGCTTCCAAAACTTGCATAATCAAATATTTCCGACGTTGATTTTAATATAGGAAACTTTCACGCGAAGATTTTCTGTCTGTCATTTTGCAAACATCTGTCCATTCACTGTCTTTATTTATTGCGTTTTCTTAGAAATTCCTTCGCCGATATTATCGAACTTAACATTTCTAAAATTTATACCGACAGAGAAACTAATAAATTTTTATATTTCAAACTTTCGGTAATAGTGAAATATGACAAGCACCTGAAACTTTGGTTTAATTGAAAAATGGCATAAAGTAACAATTTTGTTACGATGCAGGTGATTTGATATGAGATGGTGTTAGATGTAAGTGTCCAAGTAATACTCTCGATATTCAAACAAAATGGTTTATTAAACAATTAACAGTCAACAATCAACAATCACGCATCTCGAATGTGTTTGCTTCGTGGTTACGCGAAGTGAGCCTTCGCACTTCGCTGTACGAAACGGAATGAATCTTTTGTTCAAAACCAAACGGATTCTTTTCTTTGTTGCCCATCGATATCTCCACTACGCATGTGTTTGTTAGACGTCCGCCATGTTTTGATGGTATAGCGTTTTGTGTCGCGAAGCCGTCGGAAAGTTTCTTCGTCGAATGCTGCTACAGATAATTCGCGGTATTCCAATCTATCTTCGTTGTATAAGATTAAAGAACATGTAGATAAAATTATTTCCTCGTACGATTTAGTCAGACAGAAAAAGTTGCAGCATAGGAACAATCATGCTAAATATCGATTCTGTGTCTTACAACACATTCATAACGTATTCACATTTCACACACGAAACACGCCGCGTCTGCTCTTCTCTTCTATTACTTTCGCTGTAATTGGCAGAAAAGGCAGGAAGCATCCTTTTCGGCAGGTTTTCCGCCGATATTCGGAGTTGGCAACAAGCCATTAGAACCTAAAATTCCACGTCATATTTTCTATTTGTCAAACGTTTGCATAATCGACACGAAACGATAGCATTGACATACTAACGAATAGTTGGAGCGATTTGCTGTAAAGTTTCGACAATTTTTGTTCACTTTGTCGAACGCCTAAAATGCCAATTAAATTGTCCACGTGGTTCGAGTTGCAAACTTTATAACGTGCAACGTGGAAAAACTCTAACTTCTAAAAAATAGCTGATGCGCTGTTCGTATCGTAAACTTGGTATAATTTCATATGACAAACAATTATTATTACACGCAAAATGAACAATCTAACGCTTTTTTCCTAGGAAGCTCCCTTCCATCTTGTCGAACAAACTTCAAACGGACACGTATAATACGTTTCAAAAAATAGCTTGCTTCACGAAATGCTGAGAGCTCTCGTTGCGCATTCTCGCCACGCGCAGACAAATATCCACGTGGCTCTGCGCATGGGATGTACGTACAACAGTAAATAATACATCTAAAACAATAAAATCAATGAATTAGAAAAAAAGGGCTATAGGCAAATATCTTACAATATGCAGTGACATAATCTGCAATTTATTATAAAATAATTGATCCGAACAGAATTTATTATAGAAGAAGGTTGCTGAATATGATAGACATTGTCGAATACTAATCGAATAAAATCATTTAGTTAATTTTACAGCCAATTAGTTCATACTATTCGCTACATAATTAATATCTGTATCACGTACAGCGATGCAGGCGGTATTGAAGAAAAAAAGCCATTTTATGTTACAACTATAACGAGTAAATTTACTCGTTTAACTTGAAAAGAATTAAAAAGGCACCTGACTTTTAAGTAAGCATTAAATAAGAATTTTAAATATCGCAAACAGTGATGTAGGTATTATTCAAGAAAAAAGAACATTTTATTTTATAATTAGCACGAGTAAATGAACGAATATCGATAATATAATATAATGCTTAATATGAATTTTATCTGTCTAATTATTTAATACCTTAACTTATTCCACAGTAACGTCATCAACTGCCGTTAGGCTTTTTTCTCTTTTTGTCCAAACTAATTGATAGTCGAAAACTAGTATCAAAGAAATGTGAATTTAGTCTTAGTTTGTAGAAACTATCATCTCGACACCTTGTCAGGTTATATAAGGAACACACAAGTCGCGCACGAGCTCTTTTGTGCCTGAACTGCCGGAGAGTGAACATTGAAGAAGAATTGCAATATGAGGTAAATAAAAAAAAAAATATCAAATAATAACATTGAAACTAGTAATTTATGACATCTAAGCCATTAATTTACAACACTTAAATTATTCATTTATAACATTTAAGTCATTAATTTATAACATTTAAGCTATTAGTTTATAACATTCAGACCATTAATTTATAACATTTAAACTATTACTTTATACATTTAAACCATTCATTTGTAACAGTCAAACTATTAATTTATAAAATTTAAGCTATTAATTTAATACATTTAAAACATTAATTTACGGCAATGAAACAATTAAGTAACAACATTCAAAAGATATATTTATAACATCTAAACTATTAATTAACAACGTTCAAAACATTAATTTATAACATTTAACCTATAAATTTATAACATTTAACCTATTAATTAATAACAATCAAACCATTAATTAACGACATTTTAAACATTACTTAAGAACAATTGAAGCATTAATTTGTAATATTTAAGCCATTACTTAATAACAATTATATCATTAATTTGTAAAAATCAAACCATTAATTAACAACTTTTAAACCATTACTTAGTAGCATTAATTTATAATATTTAAACCACTAATTTATAACATTTGAACAACGATATCATGCTAAAAACTGTTTTAATATAGTCTAGTCTAGATCATCCAAAACAGTTTTGTTGATCTGGACTGGACTAATACCTCCATAGGGGGCACCGTAAGACGTCATGGGCCACCGTGGGATGCGTGCGCTTCGCCTTAATTATTCATGAGGTAAATACATATGTTAAGTGCATTGCGATCCCATTCTGTACAATGATACTTATCCGTCTTGAAACGAAAAATAAAAATCTCTTCTCTCTTCATTCCCTCGCTTACCACACAGAAAAAATTGTTCTCGCGATTTATCGGTTCGCGATCAAAAATTAATCAGTTGATTAATCTTTGGAAAACGATACCAAGCCAAGAACTACGCTACAGTCCAGTTTGGATCACCAAGAGCTACTAAGAGAATTTTGGATGATCTAGACTGGACTGCACCGTGGGACACCATGGGACACTGTTCACCTCCATTTTTCATTATCTCCAACTTTTGAAATAGCAATCGCGCATCGTGTTTTGTTCTGTAACTGATTTTCTGCAGCCTCCGTTTCTACCATTGGCCTTTCAATGGTTCCTGCCTAATGTTAGTCTCCCTGATGATATTCGCTGGGATAGTGCAGCACGATAACGCCCTCTGTTTCTCTGTTTCAATAATTTATCAATTTTCATAACTTAATTATAAGCATATACTATTATTTAATAATTAATTATTAAATATATAAATCTAATATGTTCTTACACGCACAAGTTTGTTTTGCTTTCAAATGTAAGATCATGCTATAGTAATAAAAATTTTGGAATTTATACATCAATTAATAGCAAAGTAAATAATGATAATAAATTATATTCAGTTAAAGAAATTTCTCTTTCCATGATAGTTCCGCTATTAATTCTCAAAGACCATTGTAAATTGCTAACATTTTTGTCACGTTTTTCTATTTATTACAATGTTTGAATCATTGAAATATATTTATTAACAATTGTATGAATAATTAAGTAATATACCGTAATGATATTCTTACTAATACAATATTTTGTTTAATAGTAGCAGCTACACTCATGTAATATAAAAGCTTTTCATTAAGAACATAATCTTGTTCGTAATTGTTACTGAACATTGTCTTAAATACGTTTTCTATTTCTCAATCTCATCAATTTGACTGTTTGAATACAATAAATTTGCGCGCGCTCGTGTATACGAAAATCGAATGTTCCTATTGGCGGAATATATTGCGAAGTCAAATTTAGCGTGCCTATTGGCGCAGAATATTGTCAAATGAAATTGAGTGTTGCTAGTGGCGCATTATATTGTGACGTCATATCAAGCGCTCCTATTGGTTCAGAATATTGGAAAGTCGTAGTTTAAACCGGGTCGAGAGGTGACATACTCCTGAAAGTCGTGGAGCGAAAATTCGTCTCGTCGAACGTATCCTGTTGTTAGTACCTTTATTTCGACCTTATCAACGATTCTACACTTCTATCTAGTTCATGCACATAGTACGTTCGTATTTAATCAGTTATTGATTATAATATTAGTAAAATTAAATAGTATCCCGAAATTTTCTTTTACCTTTATCGTTGATTGCGTATTTGACAAGTTATAGTTATTGATCGTTCATATTGAAGATCTTTGAGGTAGAATTTGGATTCTATTATTACTTTATTTCACTATAATTGCTTACACTGTTGTAAATTATTGGTTTATTATACATTTATTATTGACTGTAATTGTGATGGTTAAAATTATCGATAATTCACATTACACCGACCTTTACCATAATTTGTTCTGTTATTGCAAATTATTGGTTTTCTTTTGTGTAGATTATTGGCTGGTCACATGACTGAAATAGAAAAGGCGTTCACATCACAAACGCCACAAGCGATTAACGATCGATAATTCGAACTAAAACAAGATGGATGTCATAGATGATTATTAATAAATCGAGTCGTTGATTTCTCATGCAAATTTGGTAACGATTGAGGTATTATAATAAAACAGAGGTACGTGCTCGACTATTTTCTCTTTTTATTGGATCAATAGTAATCGATATTTGCTACATAATTGCTATACAGCTTACAATTGGTATATAGTAACATCATTTTATAAATAATTGCATAATTTATTGAAAATATTAAGATGAAAGAAAAATAGGTTAAAGAAATCACATTTGAAATTGTTTACATATAAAAATATTTCGGGTATATAGATTATCGTTAATAATCGGATATACTATTAAGTAATTAATTAATGTTTTTATCTTAATATATAACAAATTATGCAAATCATTATTTGTTATTTGAAAACAATCTAGTACGAAATTATTATATTTTTGTATATTGAAATGAGAAAATATTAATATGATATAATATAATGAGAAAAATTTTTATAGTAATTAGATTTTAACACAATTTTATTATTATTAATATTTCAAGTTTGAATAGAGTTTTATTTTTCATTACCTTAGACTTCTTTAACAATGAACGATATATTTTTAAGAACAAATTATAATATTTCATTTGTCTTGTTTCAGTTTTTCATAATTTCTACCTTTTCTTGTGCTTCGAGGAGGACGCAGTGATGCTTCAAACCTAAGCATGTAAGAATCTTTGCATATCGCACTCCAATTAATTTTATTCCTTGTGTTTTGCTTTAATTATTCAAAATAAAAAAAGTCTAATTTTATACTTTAATATCAGAGTTTCAGTTATAGTAATTAGAGTACACTAACAATTTAAAATTTTTTGCTGTATCATTACTTAATTTCCAAAATAAATTATTCACGCATGTATTATTTATATATCTATACGAAGACATGCTTTGTTAAAGGTTTATCACTCCTTCCTCTTCCTCCTGCTTCCTGAAAAGGACCTAGTGGTGCTTCACAAGCCAAGAATGTAAGTAATATGTAAATTATCTAATTCTGTTTCTTATATATCAATTTGCTACTCCTAATTTGAATATTGTCAGTATAATTTTAATAGATATTAACAGACATTAATCTTCCACTGCTTTAAATTTTCCAATTAATTAACGTCATATTTAAGAGCAAATTATAATATTCCATGCATTGTTAACAGTTTTTTCTATGATAGGATTGCATGACTCGTCTTTGATGACGGTCTTCACGACGACTTTCCTGGGCTACCATAGCATCGATGATTATGTTCCTCGCATCTTATCGTGAATCGTATGCATTTTTGTCTCTCTGGTCACTCAATGATGTCGTAGGACGAAAGGTCCGAATGGATACGGGTGACTGGTTGTACTACGTAGAATTTTTTACGAGCACAGTGACCGCGGGTATTTATTATACTCGTGAGTACTAACATTTTCTTTTTTAGGATAGGTCTTTTTGCACATCGCGTTTTTGTTTATGTTAATTACATGATACTGAGAAATTTTATATTAACAATATTAATAATTCTACTAACTGATAAAAACGACATTATATTAACAATTAATTTGAATATTTGTGATTGAAAATATACATGTATCTTCACTATAATAATCACTTTTAAAATTGGAATGTATTAAAAACGTATATGTACAGAGAGTTGCAATGATTTAATTAAATATTTCGCAGTGACGAAGTCGGACGCCGGCCGACTTTGTTGCATTAAAAATTGCAATTACATATTTAATAATAACGATAATAAATAATTTTTTATTTCACCTTCTATTCTCTCATGGCACTATTACGATGAAGTTAATTGTTTGCCATTCATTTTTGAATTTGAGTATTAATTTAAAATATACATATAGTGATAGTAGAATTCAGTCCTGCCGTACAAATATGCATAGAATCTTATGTGCAAGGAGAAACTTCGCGACAGATACATTTTGGAATCAAAGCAACAAGTTTTGAACACTGCTTTTTGTATTTTCGAAAATGTGCTTTGATGAAGGGATTGCCTGAGGTTGTTTGCAATAATATCTAACTTTGAATCTATTGTTAAATAATTTCTTATTCATTGTCTATTTGTTTCTTTTGTAATGGAATTTCAATAGTTCATAGAGTCAATTATTTGAATGAATCATTATATTGTATTGATCTTATTTATGCTGTTTTCTTTAAATAAGTTCAATATTAGCATTTCGGTAAATTATAAATTTAATAACCTAGATTATACAGTGATAGTAATAGAGATAAAGTTCGAAAATGCAAAGTGAAGAAAGATTAGTCCGTTAAATACAAATTAGATGCACTGATACGTTTTTTAGTTAGGATTTTAATGAGTACGATGAGTACGATGATCATTGATTTTATAATAATTTGCAAGCGACTGACGATGAATTAGCGTATCATGCACGACGTACTTTCCATGGCATATTTTCTGGTGTGTCTGTTAATTACAAATAGGTAGGGCCGGGCAGGTTGGCACAGTCTCTGGTCGGGTAGACGCGCTTTCGTGTGACCAACTTGTTTCTGGAAATCTGATTTGAAAAATCACCGGTGAAATTGGCACGAGTAGAGTATGCTCTCGTCACTGGTTTTGACAATGGCTTTGGCCATCCTGTCAATCAGAATCCTCGGATGTATCTAAAATATTGAATTTTTTCGACATTAGACTCAATACAACTGACATTATTTACAATTTAACTAAATGTCCAAATAAGCCAAGGGTTCAGTTCAACAACAAAAATTTTGATCGAATGTTCAATAACAAAAATAAAAAAACAAAAATCAATAACATTATGATTAGTATTCAAAGTGCTAGTTGCATCCTGTGAATTACCAGTCAGACTGTAATGACATGACAGACCATTCTCGATCTCGTACCTCAATAAATCTCACTTTTTGTAGATCACATTACCACACTGGGCGTATGTGAAAACACTATGCTAGATGTTATGGCAATAGTGCTAATGATCCTCAGGGATCGGTGTACTGATATCGTCATTGTCACTGCCATTGTCATCACTGCAGACATCCAACCCAACAGAAATGCAACTCTCTGGCATTTTTCTCAATTTATCATGATTGTATTTATATGATTGTTTACCATCTAATGTTTTTAAAACATACCTATCTCCTTGCAAAATCTCTGCTATTACAAATGGACCATTAAATTTTGGATCTAATTTAGTTTATTTCTTTTCTCATTTTTACGTAATACAAAATCATCAAGATTAAATCTAACTACTTTCGCTGTACTTTTGTCAAATCTATCTTTATCATATTTAGCACTAATTTCAATATTATTTATTGCCTGCTGTCGTACATCGGAGATATCTACTTCTCTTTCTTCAATATTATCGGGTAGCAACAAGACATAAGGTCTTGCTGCTGTCCTACCGATTAATAATTCTCTAATGGACTCGATTTAGTCACACGATTGGTGGTGCAATTCAAAGCCAAGAGCATCAGTTAGGACAGAAATTATCTTTTCATGTTTATCTGTCCAAGTTATGTTTTTGTTACCTAAAGTAGGTATTATACAGAGGTTCCATTACTTGTGAAAATTTAGGTACGAATTTTCGGAAGTAAGAAGCTAGAGACCTATGAACTGCCTGAGGTGGATATGCCACCATGTTGATAGCGCTGCTGCTGGTGTAAGATGTCGCTGGGAGGTATGTTGATTTTCTTTCTTTTTGCATTCGGAAACTTGGACGAATTGAATTATTTCAATCTTTTGTTTTTTCTGCATTTTGTAAAGCACGTTGTGGAAAGGAAAAATCGGACTACGCATGCTGGGATTTGAACCTGAGTCCTGGCCGTTTGTAACCAAAGGCGCTAATCACTGCGCTATCATCGTACGGTCCTAATTGTCACTGCAGGTAAGCTCAAAGCTTGTGTTTTACCCGGGTTGGGGCGAACTACTCCATTATGAATTACATACCCAAAATAAAGTATCGATATTTTTAGAAAAGAACATTTAGAGAAATTGAAAGAAAATTCAGCTTTTATGGGGGTATTTAATACAATGTATAATCTTTTTAGAGCTTGGTCTACCGAGTCGGCAATAATTAAAACATCGTCCAAATAAACAACAACGTACGACTGAGTGAGGTCACCTAAGGCCTTGAGAATGACCCTTTGAAGAACGGATGGTGCATTTTTCAACCCAAACGGCATTCTTATATACTCTTATTATCCATCGAGGGTAACAAATGCTGTATACTCAGTACAATTAGGATGAATAGGGACTATGTGAAACCCGCTGGCTATGTCTAGGCTAATAAAGTATCTCGCTTTTTTGCAATCCTGCGATTTGATCCGCAATAAGAGGTAAAGCCCGTATTTACGCGAGTACGGGTTTTCAGCGGTTTTATTACACAGATAGCGAGACTATTTTGCGTAATATTTACGTCAAAACTTTGGCTTAAAATTTCACGACCAATCATGATATACAGGGTGGTTGGTAACTGGTGGTACAAGTGGAAAGGGGGCGATTCTAAGCGAAAAAAAGTCGAAAATATAGAATAAAAATAAAACCACCCTGTATTTTAAATAATTATCAACAAGGGCATGGAAAGTTATCTCCAATGTAAAACCATTAATACATACAACTGATAAAATTTGTGATGTACAGTTAATACAGGTATTTCCTATTACTACTATATCAGTCATTCTTTTACCAGAAAATTTCAAGGCTACGGATTCTTTTTTATTAAGGAACACTCGGCTCCAAAATCGAAGTAAAATGGAAACGACTTACCTATATGAATGACTGTGGCAGGTTCCACCACGCAGGCGTCGACTCGATGTTCGCTGCCGGAATTGTAGGTTCTTTTCCGCAACAACGGACGATCAGCCGCGACATCGTCCTCCTCATGACACTTGAAATACGACGCCTTTGACGTGCTTGGTTGATTTTCTTCTCGAGTTTGTATATTCTTCAGTTTCGCAAACCTTATTCTCTTACGGCACACTGCCATTTTATGTCCAAGGACACCACAGTAGAAGCACTTAATCCGGGAGCGAGATGACTTGCGAGCGAGTTTAACTTCAGGGCTTGCTGATAAATTATTTGAGAAAGGCACCGACCACGCGTAAGAGAAATCTCTCATTAGACTTCGAAATTCTTCCTCATTCGTGACATTCCCCGCAAGTGCAATGTCTTTAATACGCTCATCTTCTGAACTCAGTCGAGCAAGAACACAGGCGTTGATTATTTCAGCAGGAGTCAAATTTTCCCACCTCGTCTTCAAGAAGCAATGGAGACGGAGGCCGAACGCTCCCATGTGTTCGTCCTTCATTGGTTGTTCCTTCATTATCTTCATAAGCGCCCAAGTTGTAGATTCGTTTCCACCAAAACGTATAATGAAAAGTTCTTTAAATTTTGGCCAGGTAATATCCAATTCATTGACCATTACTTTCTTAAGCCATAGCATTGCAGACCCCTCTAGAGCATTAATTAAAACAGAGTACAACGCGCCGTTTTCTAAAGGATTTTTCTCCATAATCCGATTGGCAGCTGCGCACCATACAGCTGGATCGGAGCCCGCGATTTCGGGATTAAAACGCGGTAGCCACACATTTTGAGGTTCTGGATTCGAGTTTTGCGTGTACGACTGAATTAACTCTTGTATGATAATTAAAGAATCTTGCACTGTTAATTTCCCATGTATTGTCGAGTTAACATGGGGCTCAGGGGTGCTAGGCGAACTTTCACTTGGACTATTCATTTTTTAGTAGATGATAGTTGATGATGATCGCTTAAGATGTCAAGAAACTTGGATCAACTATTACTGCTAACTACCAACTACCGGCTCTGACTGCTGTCTAACGACTGACTTTCCGCCATAAAGACGCTCCAGAGGAAACTATGATGGGGTGTGTCTAAGGATACGAGATCATCGGATTCGTCGAGGAAAGCCTTCGTTCGGAAAGTGAGGGAAATGGACGTTGCTGTTAATTGGTTACTTTCTACGGTGGTGGTTGAAGAAGGGTGGTATCCGCGATTAAGAGAAAGCTAATAGTATCTTCCCATACTAAATAATAGATTTAGGGGCTGTTAAGGTAAAGACTATTTGTTCGTTTGAAGAACCTTAGCTAGAGAAATCCTAAGATTTATAGCAGGTCCTTAAGCTAGCTAAAGGGAGAAACCGTTGGAGTGTTTATTGTCGCGCGCCGCCACAAATATTTCTTTTAAGGAGAGCTATGCAATTACTCCATACCTCTGTTAGGTAAAACCGATTATCCCGTGACCGCGGCTACGTTTAGTGACCAGTCGTATCACTTTGAGCCTAAGTTCATTGTCATAAATCTCGGGCAGACATAATCAGAAACAGCTACTTCTAAGTTTTATTATTTACAGATATAATGCGAGTCAACAACCACCAAAACTCATTAGTTTCCCAATTACTTGACATGACAGTTCAAATCTGCAGACTGAAGAGATAATACCTTTTAGATTTAAGGTGGGGCTAAGGTTAATTCGTACAAAGATAAGGCATGTTTTTGTGAATTATTTGTGACGACACAGTTAAAATCTCTTTATTAAAACCAATAGTACATTAAAGTATGACATTCGAAGAATATTGTATAAAATTTTCACGGAGAAATATTAAAAAATACTCCGTAAATTTTCTCAAAATCGGCTAATTTTCCCTTCAAAGTTTTCCAAAAAAGTTCCGAAAAATTTCGAAAAACCCTCCAGCGTTACCTGGGAAAAACTGTTACCTAACGAATGAACTTTGATCTTTTGATTTCAGATGATCCAGCACCAAGTTATCAGGGGCACCGCAATTCTACCTAGTCGCAAATTTTCGCAAAATCGGCTAATTTTCCCTTCAAAGTGTCCCAAAAAAGTGAAAAATTGAAATTTCGAAAAACCTTCCCAGCGTTACCTGGGGAAACTGTTACCTAACGAATGAACTTTGATTTTTTGAATCAAGCATTATAAACTCTTATAATCCAAATTACAGTACCACGCAACAATAATTTACTTATAATTCTCAATGAGAATTGATTGTAAAAAGTCTACCAAAAAAAAAAGTTTTATTATTTAAGTACAGGTAGATTAGATCTTCCCAAAAATTCTAAAAGAAAGGCACCGATGTCCTTTCATCTCCAACATATAAATTTAACAGCGGCAATGATTGTCTTATTCGATTGTTAAAGGTATCATTAAGAAAAATCAGGTTGACGCGCAACCTTTTTACTGTTTCAACACTCTTTTGCGATAAATGTAAGACCAATTATATTCGACTATCCGTAATTTCTTTTTTATATTTATTTATTTAAATTTTACAAGTTGTCCAGTAGGACATTTGGTACAATATTATAGCTTAGTGGTACAACAATATAACATGTGGGTGGCTCCCCCCAGCGGGGTACCATCTTCGTGTTTGTTAGGTTATATCCTTTCTGATCCGTAAGTATGAATCATTTACTGCTCTACCTTGTCTATGTCACGTAAAATTTATGATAAAAAAGGAGTAACAACTTGACCGTGTTTTTATAATTTTGTAGGCTTTTATTCACGAAAATGATTAAGTATAACATTATAATGAAGTTCAACTCACGGCCAAACTGTACACAAGACTAGACTCAAGCCTAAAAAAACTTTTCTTGGCCGAATACTTGCAGTTGTAGTATGTTGCGTTTGTAGGTGTTGAGGAGCAAGGGGCGAATCCTAAAGGTCCTGTGCTAAAGGTGAAGTCAAAACCTAACGGTTCGCTGTAAGATGGTATGGAATTTTTTTTTTTATTTTATTTATTAAAATTACAATCAATTCTCGCGTTGAGAATTTTCAGTAATTTTTCTGGCGTGGCGCAGTGACATGGCTGATTATTTATAATAAGTTAATACTTATTATAGATAAGTATAATTTATAAGTAGATGGTATGGAATGACGTGGATTTGGTTAGGTCGTTGTCACATCTACATGTGCTATTAGAATTTCCCTTTCCACTGTACTACAGGTAACGTGAGTTAGCACTGCGTTTATGGCAAGCCATTTGGAGCACTGAGTTATGAGCAATTATTGCAAACATAATTACATCAGCCTATGCTAATATACTAACAGCAACCTTCTACATGTATAGCAGAAATTTTGTACACAATACTAAAAAAGAAGATCAAAGGTTGCTATCCCATTTATTTACTTCTATTGAATGAAAGGTGATGGAAAGTTGTTAGAAAAGGCATAAAGGGATAGACTGACTCGAAATAAGGTTTAAAGTGAACTTTACAAATAATTTATTTTACACAACTTACATAAATATAGCACAATGATAGATCGAGGTAACGTGATGGTATTCGACACGAATACACTTCGCGTTGATTCCTTTTGGCGAAACAGGAAATCACCGCGACCAGGTGACGATTATTTTCAATTTTGAAATCGAAAAACCAGTCACGTGATTCGTTTCAGTGAATGTCGTTAGTTGTCGATCGTTCGAATGACCGATCGATCTCTCGAAAGTTCTTCGTCTTCTAACAATATGCGCACACCGTGGGATTAAGGGAGAAGAAGGAGTAAAATAAAGAGAATGGCGGAAGGGACAAGACGAAACCTATACGGGGCAACAAATACAGTGAGGTGACTTGGGAAGATCTCAGCAGCAGTCCTGTGGTATCGATGGTTGTCGTGTTAAAACGAACCGCGACGAGTCGTCGTAAACAAAATAAAAAATAAAAAAAAGAAAGAAAAAAAAAACACACTAGCAATGCCATGTTTCTGATGGAGGCACTCGTCCTTGCTCAGTAATCCGTTGCATCGGGACCTAAAAATTCAGACAGACTAGATTATTAACGTCCTATAATTATCCTATGCTTTGGTTAAAAAAGAAAAGAAAAAAAATAATAAAAGAACTTGGAACTCTGCCGCGCTACGATTTTTATAGAGAATAATTATTTTTTTTTAATAATTATTCTAATTATTTTTTATGTAGAAAGGATTCAGCGTCGTTGAATTCCATGAAATAATTGATTCTTATTATAGTTTATAATTCGTTCAAAATTTGTTGGCTACTCAAGATACGATTGAAAAATAGTCGTCTACTATTGGTTTACTAGAAACTATTAACCATAAAGTGGGGAAAATTGGGAAAATGTTGAGTAACCAGTTACGATTTAACAGACTGTAATAGTTACAATTTGAGCAATATAGTAAAATGACAATAGCAATAGTTGTGATTACGGTAAAATGCTAATCAAAAGCAACGAATGACACTAATTATTATTTGTTCAAAGCATGGATTATTTCAGTAAGTAGCTCTATTAACGATCGATCGATTATTATCGATCATCGAGGCGTTAATTTACTTACGACTCGTTCTGCCTCTGGATTTGATAAATCCAAACAATCGTATCGATCCGATAAATCGCGATATAATCGTCGCGCTTCGAACTCATGGCACAATATACAACAGAACAAATGCATCGTGCATGCATGGCGTGCGTATTCAGGGGCTGTCCTGAATTAGAATGTTCTACAGCAGCGTTTTTTGTGATTTTTTTTAGAAGGGAAAGAAAGAAATGAAGTTATTGAATTTTGAGGTATGGTTTTATATATATTTAACGAATACAAAATAATTTTTTTTAAGTAAAAAAAATAAATTGTAACAGATTTCTAAGCCTGTTTCAGGGGCTGCAGTTTTCAATCGCCGTGAAAGATCTGCCTCGTAATTCTTGATTGAAACAAAAAACCAAAAAAGGATTAAATTATTATATATTTTTCTTCTGGGTGAACTAAACGACGACAGCAAAAAATGTGAAATTAAAAATTTTGGTGGATTTAAAAAAAAATGTGTTTTTAAAAAAGAGATATAAACTTTAAGGTGCTATAACAATTATTTAAATAAGCTTTTTTCTGCCTTCATTTAGTTCACCTAGAAGAAAAATGTATAATAATTTAATCCTTTTTTGGTTTTTCGTTTCAGTCAAGAATTACGAAGTGGATCTTTCACGCCGATTGAAAAATGCAGCCCCTGAAATAGGCTTAGAAATCTGTTACAATTTATTTTTTTTACTTAAAAAAAAATTATTTTGTATTCGTTAAATATATATAAAAAACATATCTCAAAATTCAATAATTTCATTTCTTTCATTCCCTTCTAAAAAAAAATCATAAAAAACGCTGTTTTAGAACATTCTACTTCAGGACACCCCGTTCAGGATTATTAAAACAGGAAAACGATTCGCGTTATTCACAGGATACGGTCGATTACACAATCAAGCATGCATGAAATATTTTTATTCGCAACATAATGCAGTTGTGGGTCGAATCAAGAGGCAATTCTGCGTGAAATCACACTCTGCAAAGATTACGAACGTAATAAATCACATCGTCTTCCTTTTGGCAATCGTTCTTTTGCACTCTGAAATGAAACACTGACAATGAATTTTGTTTGTTTATCTTAACGTTTTCGCTATGCAAAAATACCGCGAGAACATATTTGTAGATAATGATTTATCGCTGGTCTCGTTCTTTATAGATCATTGATACCCACCGATGATAAAAAAGAACGAAGAAGACGGAGCAGTGCGAAGGTGCTGCCAACTGGCTTGCAAAAGGATAACAGAAATACGATAAAAACAAGACATACGAAGCGTTAATGTTGATCCAGGAGAGAAGACAAACTAGAATCGCATCGTTTGGACCAGAGGCGGCTGGTTAGTGACAAATCTCAGCAAAGAGCAAACAAAGAGAAAAATAAATAAAAAGAAAACTCCGAATCACGGCTGACAGGATCGATTCGTTCGCGAAGTGAAGAAAATTGACAAGGAAATAAACAAATAAAAAAATTAATAAATAAAAACAATTACACCCGTGTAGAAGATCGGTGCCCGTTCGACAACAAACGAAACACATGAGTAGAATAGAAAAAGAAGAAGAAACAAAGACAAAAAAAAGTAGAAAAAAACACTAGAACGATAGAAGAGAATATAAACAAAAAAAAAATAATAAAATAAAATAAACAAAATATACAAAAAAAATCAGGAAGAAAATGCGAATAGATAAATATATGCAAACGATATGTACCGATAGAAAAAAAAACCACGTAGCCTGTAGCCCCCCGGGCATAGTCAGCCCAGTCTTGCGAATCTAGAGAAAAGTTGCGCGAGGCTCGTCCGTGGACCGGTTGCTCGCGGCCAAACGCGGCCTCATTCTGCCCCGGGCCATCAGCAATGGTCACTTTTTAGGTTAGCTTGGAAGGGCGAGGAATTTGGACAGGATGACACCATCGAGTTGGTCTGTTTGTTCGTTCGCAACGTCTGTGGCACGCTTTTCGTACTTTTAATCCGTGGACAAAGCACGTTCACCTTGTACGACCATAATGGCCTTCTACTTTCCAGGACCTTGAAAGCCAACGATGGCACCACGTCGTGATCCACCGATGGTGCCGGAGGTTTGGGAGTTTTCCAAGCTTGATAGTACGGGTCTTCCTTGCAGGAAATTCGATCTTGTCGACCTTGACGAAACACGTCGCCATTTTGGTCCGGTAACCTGGAATTGTCCGCGTCGTGAAGTCTCTTCCACGATTGTTCGCAAATTGGCGAATATTCTGGAGATGTCACGCCGCTAGAGTAATTGGAACAATAATTCTCGTCGTAATTGAAGGCGTTGCTCTTCAGAGGTAGGTTAAGGTATTCTTCAGTCGAAGAAGATTCATTGGTTTTCTCTGTATCTTCTAGGAGGATCGAGTCGTCGTTTAGAAGCCTGAACAATCTCGAGTGAGTCTGAGTCCTCTGATACTTTCTCATGTTTTTCGATGAGGTGCATTCCGAATCTGTATCCACTTCGGAGATCATGCGACTCATGTCCGAAGTGACGCCACTGTCTTCGTCGTCCGTCTCTT
Organism: Bombus vosnesenskii; assembly: GCF_011952255.1. Classification (NCBI taxonomy): domain Eukaryota; kingdom Metazoa; phylum Arthropoda; class Insecta; order Hymenoptera; family Apidae; genus Bombus; species Bombus vosnesenskii. The sequence continues at coordinate 138,269 of NW_022884347.1, forward strand.
CTCGGGAATTCTGCACGCTCAACAGGTGCTTCGACTCTTTGCTTCTTTTCTCTTCAATACCTACCTCGTCTTTGCCTTTTTTTAACAGGTCACTGTTTCCTTCAGACTTATCCACTCGTTTCATCTTCGAGTCTGTACTTTGTAACTTGTCAGAAGACTCCTTGTTGTGTTGCGAAGATTCCTCTGCCAAGTTAAACTCAGAGACGATCACTTCAGGTTTCAGGATGTTTCTGTTGAAGTCGCGCGTCTCTGAACCAATGTCCTTTGCTGTCGCAACGTGAGTGCAATTATTTTCTTTATTCTCTCTGGTCACAGAATCATCGTTACTTTTCATATTAGCGCGTTCTTCTTGACCCTTGTTCGTCCTATCTTCTTCCTTTTTCACGCTCGTCTTTCTCCTAATCGTGAACTCTGTCTCCACAGTCTCTTCGCAATTGATTTTACCAAATCTAGTAGGAATCTTCCTCAAAGTAAAATTCACATGGGGTACTACAGGATCTTCGTCCTCTTTCACCTTACTTTCCGTCGTTTCCTCCTTCGTCCTTTCATTAGAATGATCCCTGTCCTTTTGTTTGCTGTCGAAGCTCTTCTTTTTAACTACAAAATCCACAGTAGTGTCATTCTTCACTACAAAATCCGCGGAAACCTCATTAGCCTTCTCCATCTGACTTCTACTGTCTTGGACCTTCGACTTTCTGCTTTCTCCCTTGCTATAACCTCTCTCAGGCTTGATGGTGCTGTCTCCAACAATCACTGTGGTCACATCTTCGTTATTTTCAGATACAGAAAATTTAAATCTCAATGGCAGACTCACGCTGACTGTTGGCGCGTCAGTATCATCAGGAGGGTCGTCAATGGCTTCGAGAGGCGTCTCGTTCCAGTCTTTCACACTTCTAGGCCCTCGGGCTCTAGGACTCTCGGAATCTGGACGCTCGACGTCCTCGTAAATCACGCTCAGTTGATGAGGAAACGTGCTGGTCTGCGTTTTCTCCACGTTGTCCTCCACTTGTTGCTCAACATCTGCTCCAGAATCGACATTGTTCTTACAGGATGATTCAGAATTTTCGTCCTCGTTGCAAGATTCTTTGCTCGAGCTATTTTTAGTCGGATTCCTCTCATCGTCATTTTCTAACCTGCCATGAGCATTCAGTCCCGTAGAGTACGCTAAATAAGAATCAGAGTCGTCGCTATCGGAAGAAGAATCATCAGAATCACTGCTACCTTTAGACGATTCGATGATGGACTCGTTGTCAGATTGCGATTCCGTGTCGGTGGAGTCGCTGGAGTCACTCGTGTCGATGTAGGTATAGTTTGGAACGTTGACATTGAGACTTCCATTGGGGCAAGATTTCGTCTCTGGTCTGTTAGAATTCTTGTTATCCTCGTCTACTTCTGACACGATTATCTCACCAGGAATCTCCTCTTCATCGGTGATATTCATCGCAGTAGTACAGTCACTGTCTTTGCTATTGTTGCTGGCAGTTCGTGACACGCTGTTCACCTTCTCCCATTGCAGAACACCATTTGTACTATCATCGTTCTCCCTGGCAATTTTACTTTCCAGTGCTTTATTTCCTCCATTATTTTCCTGAATATTCTCTGCAATATCTGCAATATCTGTAATATTCGTTGAGTGAATTTTTGCTACTATCACATCACCACAGACTTGTTCACAATTGTTATTGCAATTGTTATTGTTCTGTGGAGCAACTGGGACGATGTAAGGTGGGTAAACACCAGAATATGCGTTTTTATTATTCATCGGATCATACTGTGGATAAGGTGAATAAAGTGGGTAATTTTGATTGTAAATAGGAAAGTATACGTAGGCAGTGTTATCAGGATGATAAGGGTAAGATTCGTTCGCGACACCAGGATATGGAAGAGGGTAGTAACCCCACCAACCACTGTCGGGGGTCCAAAATGGAGGAGGACAGGGAGAGAGGAAGACACCCTGCTGATTGCCCGGCACGTTATTCTCTGTTTGGCAGTGGTAATCTGCTTGACGATTTTCTTGCGTGGCTACAACAAACAGCACAATGCATTCAGACAAGAAGTTCAACTGTTCCTATTGGGGTGTGATGTGGTCTTGCGTTTCTCCCTTTTCTATTTTTGCTTCTCTGCTTTTATCCCCTTCTTTTCACCCGCACACTTCCCTTTCTCTTATATTACACGCGATATTCTTTCTTTTTCATATTAGGCGATGGAAGAACGAGCAATAGACATTCATTTCATGTTCTGTTTAAGCTTGAGGCTCATTTCAAATTCACAATCTCGTTATTATAGATATCATGGAATATTGTTAATTCTGATAAGAAATGACTTGGTGGCTGAAAAAACCTTACCCAACTAAAGGCTACAGGAAAATTCCAAAAGATAAAAGATTAGATAAGAAATACAGTTCTTTGAATACACAACATGTTTGGTGAACTAATTATCAAAGAAGCAGTGTTTTGCGCGCAGTATGTACACAACTTGTACTATTATTTACCAAAAAGAATATACATAGAATATAAGAAGAATATCTTTTACTAGCAGAACAACTGTTTTTAAAGAACATCTGTGTGTATTTAAATTTCACTAACGTCAGTATTCATGGGATATTCAGGAATTTTTATTTCTTCTAGGCAAAAATGTTCCACTCTATTATGTTGAAATATTGACTTGGCAACTAAGTGGTTGCGGACTTTGCCAATAGTGTCTAATGACAAAATCCGCAATCACTTAGTTGCTAAGCCAATATTACAGAAAACGAAATAAATGTCTACCATGAACGATCCTCCGTTGGCTGTGAAAAATCGACGGACAAGCGAGATGCCACGAGGATAAGCAACGAGTGTAGTCGCGGACGACTACGAAAGAATGAGAGAGAGAGAGAAAGAGAGAGAGAGAGAAAAAAAACGAGACGTGTGATCCTGTGTTCAAAGGAAACGATCGAAAATTGTGAACGCAAAACCAGCTCGTCGATGATCTTCGACGGGACACAAGCGATCATTACGTTCGAGTAGGAAGAACATGCTCGTACGATATTCTGGACAGATGGATCGTAAGTGTCCAAAATAATCGTAGTACGGTTTTACATGCAAATCGATCACTTGCAATCGTATTAAAATCCCAGCGATGATTAAACACGTGTGAAATCAATTAATAAGAACATGCAACATTCCCGGTTAAATTACCCAAAATCCATATATCGTAGCTTGCCATACTTTCTCGTGTATTCATTTCTAAACGAGGAACGGCTATGTCAACGTTGACGAATCGACACGTTTGTTACGACGATGATCGAACGATTTTACAAGCAACATAGTTTACCACGATACTACTCGATCGATGGAAATAGACGAATAATTCACCTACCATGCACTTGTATATGTACGACATATCGAGTGACTGGTGTTTTAAAAGACCATCTCAACAGCAATCATAAGTCTTTATTCGGCGAAAGAAAAGTTCATTATATTGATCGTTGCTCGATGATCGGTGTGTCAATCGTTAAAATACACAGGAACGTCCAGAATGGGCATTGCGTGACAATTTTTCTAATGTAACTTCTGTTGCAACGAGTTTGTCGGGAGAGAAAAGAAATTATTTGAACGAAATTTGAATGGAACGGGGTGAGGGCTTAATCGAGCTGAACGATACCAAGGAATTTTCGTTATTCCTGTGAACACAGGATTCGGGAATGTTCCAGCGACGGCACGCAATCGTTACTTCAAGTTTTAATCATCCATTAGAATAGTAAAGACGCTTGTCATTGAACATTAATGTACAAGGGTCAATAGAAGCTTGTTGCGATTATTAATTCATCATGGACGAGTAGCGTGTTCCTGCATGAATTATGAACATGTTGTACGCGTTTCCTTTCTTCTTCTTTTCATTCAGAAGGATGACAGATTTTTTACGCTTGTTGGTCTCGACGATAAATGTTCGCCGATCGACACTCACCGACGCTCTCCGGCGCTGTCATCGCTTGTAATATCCTGAACGATCTGGAGGGAATCGCGCTGCCCATGTATTTCTTTGGCTCTGGAACCTGTTGCTCGCTTGGTGGTAAGTTCGCTTGCGTTTCTTCTGCAAATATTATATTTATCATATACATCTTTTAGGATTAATGAGAAGCTAATCTTGCTTCAATGTAATGGAAAGCTAATCAGAGAAAAATGACTAACAAGTTTACTTACCAAACGTCTTTGAATTCCTGTTCTGCTTCTTGTTTATGGCGGATGGTGGCCGTGACGCTGCAACGTACGATTTTATTTTATAATTTTATAAGTAGATTCTTTTATAAGTAGAATTTTGTTGTACTATCAGTACATTCGTTATGTGCACACGATATGTATTTTACAAATACTAATAATACAGAGTTGTACCTTTATGGTCGATGGATTCCATGGAAAAGTGATAAAAGTATACGTTTTTTAAAAACAAGATGAACACATATGAAACGATATATATATAAAATTGATATTTATCTATAGAATTTTGTTAGAAATTTCCAAGCTTCCATAACGTTATAGTAATAAATTTAATGTTTAGAAAGATACAGAATTTTCTACTGACATTTCATTTTATCTACAATTTTCAAAGTCATGTTTTAACTATTTGTATCACTTTCTCTCTGAGCCTGTCAATCGATTGAAACGTAAAAAACTTACTCGTGTTCACAGCAGGAGCATCACCGGACTCCGTCATAGTCTGTAGGAAGCGGAAAGCTCGAGAGGGTATAGCACCACCACGATATCTCGGATCTTCCTCGTGATGAAGAGAAGATTCATTGTCGACTATAGAAAGAAGAACACGTAGTAATAACAGAATAATCAAACGATAAAAAAACAGATCATTCTGGTAAAATACGATCTTTACTTTGTTCCTTGAATTTATTCATCAGAATCCTATCGTCCTCTGACAATTGAAGTTTACGCATCTGTTCAGTGTCCACGTCGTTCGTTGAATCCGTGTCTGTGATCTTCTGAAGAACTCTGAACGATCGAGATTGAACTGGACCAGAATCCGATTGCTGAACTTGCACAGGTATAATACGTTGCGCCATCCTAATAGCAATAACACAACAATTAATTCAAATTTATATTTTGACTAAGATATAAATTTATATTAGCTTCTTACTAGATTATGAATTTTTATAAATTCTTACAATATTATTCAATCTTTATGATATTTCTTCTACTTACAAGTCTACTTATAAGATAATTGTTACATTTCTGAAAATAAGCTTACACTTTCTGGTTCTGATTCTCAGCATTAGACGCGTTATTCCTAAGAATCGGTTGCGAGTACGAGGTATTCGAAGTAGCTACACCAGCAGGCTTCTTATCACTTCCCTCGATCATAATTGGTATAATGTACGCGCCACCTGTCGATTGTTGAGACACCTGATTCTGGATCTGATTCTGAACTTGATTCTGCATCTGATTCTGAACTTGACTCTGAACTTGATTCTGCACCTGGTTCTGAACCTGATTCTGAACCTGATTCTGAGTCGGTTGTCCCCAGCGCTGCTGATGATGTGGACTCGCTTGCTTGAATTGATGGTGACCAGGCTCTGGTTTTACGTCGAACACAGACGGCCTATCCTCAATCTGGACACAAATGATTATTGTATGTTAATATACTATGATTTCCATACTTCATTTTACAATTCTTTCTTCTCTAATTATTCTTTAAACTCAAAGTTTTAAGCAATTCGAGGGTTGAAAGATCTGTTGCAACAAGAATGCAGCTCCACTTTCTGATAATTCGAATAAACCAACAAAAACCAATTGAAAATCGAATCATCTTGAAAATGTGTGAAATAAATATTCAACTAATATTCATAATAATAAATTTTTGTATTTTCGAATATGAAACCTACGCCTCTCTTTTTCTTCCAATAAACTGGACTTAAATATTGGAGCTGCCTTTTTGTTACTGCGTGTTCTTCTATTCTATTTTTCTATTCTAACAACTCTTTTACTTGCATTTCTTAAATAAAATAACAGAAATAGTTTTGTAGGTAACCGAAACGTTAAATCTTTAACCACCAAGAAATAGCACAGTCCAACTAAAGATCTGATCCACCGATCGTTGAATTTATCAAATGAATGGATTGACGTGAGTTACAGTAGTCAGCAAGATCGTGAAACTACTTTCGAACATCTGCCTCGCATGATAATAAACACTTACGCGAATTGGTATCATGCGTTCTTGCGTCTGCGTTGGATGAATCTGTTGCGTTGCAGAAGGACTAGAGAACGGACGTTTCTGTTGCTGATTGAATTGCTGAGGCTGCTGGTATTGGTATTGTTGCGGTTGCTGAATTTGCGATGGTCTCTGTTGTGTTGGTTGAAGCGGCTGAGACTGCGGCCTCTGTTGAATCGATTGCTGTCTTTGTTGGGTTTGTTGCCATTGTGGTGATTGTTGCTGTGTTTGCTGAATCGAAGGCGCGTAAACCGGTGGTGACGTTGGACTATCCGGCGAAGACGATGACGTGCTCTGCTGTTTGTTCACGCTCGAACGTTTCGCCCACTCTGGTAATTCTTCCTGTGGCTTGTTCTTATTCTGCAGCCACGGAGTTGGCGCCTTTGTCAAAGTCACTTGAGTCGGAGTGCTCGGACTCTCGGGTGTGTTCGGCTGAACTGCGATCGTGGGCGTTACTTTGGTCTCTGCTTTGGTCACGTGTTTCGGTGATTCTGGTTGCTTCTCTGGAGCTGAAATGACAAAATTATGGCATTCAATTTTTTCCGTTGTCCGGTTACTTTAGATTTTTGCTCGATGATAATGGTATAGCGGTACAAAAATCAACGGAAGATTTGAATCGAGAGAGACACATATTGCTGTGCCTTGGAATACCAACATTGTTTTGGATTGCTAGGTTCAAAGGTAAACGAACTCCGGATAAAACATTACCGCCATTATTTGTAACCATAAACCGCAGTTCGAACTTTTTACCATCGGTCGATACATGTAGACGAACGTGCTCTCTAGGACAGTTAGTATAGCGAGTCATGCAGTGGCTTACGGAAGTATTCGAACGCTTACACTTACAAATTTCAATTAATAAAACGAGCTGTACTAAACTAATTTGTTAAGACAATTTGGTATTTATAGCGACGGGAAAGTGTCAAAATTACATCAGTAAAATTTGAAAACGATTCAATAATACAGACAGGAATTATGATATTTTTATTAGAAACATTCACGATGAGTGTCTCAGAAAATTATTCGAACGCTGTAACACTGTTGATAACTGTTCATCTTCTTTTGCAACGAATGTAAACATCATTGCTAAATGAAAATATTGGTGCACTTGAAAACACTTGAAAACAAAGCTCGACCAGGTCGACTAAAGAAATTGACTGGAAGAGAGGAGAAAGTTATCATTCGCGAATTAAAAAAAATCCTATATACTACAAATAATCTCAAAGCAAGTATTGAAAGATAAAATTATAGAAATATGGAACTCCGTTGAGTGTAGTTTTACAAAATCATTGGTTTACAGCATGGAACGTCGATTGAGACACACTACTGCTGCTAAAGGTAGTCCAACAAAATATTAATATTAAATAATTTAATAACATATGTAGCGTTCAAATACTTTTATTAGCCAGTCATGTTTCTATGCCATGCGTGTTTCTAATAAATAAATCAATTTCTACCTATGTTGTTGAATCCTTCGCAAATTTTACTGACATAATCATAAGACTTCCTTCTTCCTATTGACATCTGCTTGTCTAAGCAAATTGCTTTAATGTACATTATTTCGGCCATTCAAGTTTGTATATGTAAGCGTTCGAATACTTTTGTGAGCCACTGTATTTGTGAGTTTTAATTATTAGAAAGTTCTGTAGCGGTGCAGAAACATCATAGAAGAAGACTTGACTTCTTGCAAATAGATTTAAAATTCTGAGGAAATTTAGACTTCACAATTCATATGCACAGTCTCTAGAAAATCTATTAAGAAATGTTTACCAGGTGGACATAAGTGGATTTGGAGAGATTTTTTTTTAATAAATTGCTTTCATCCAATCTACATGACTGAGTAGAGACAACATCATCAGTATTCTGTTCGAGGTCAAGTGTTTAGCGACTATCATTATAATTATTATTATATCTGAAAGTATTTAACTTGTTTTCTAAAAATTCTACTTTTTCTTCATCATTTTCTCAACTACGCTCTCACATTTTTACCATCAAGTATACTTACTAGCAGGTTGAATCTTATTGGCAGGAGGTGTAGATGGCGTTCTATTGACAGACGGTTGAACCGGAACATTGGTCGGAAAGACAGGGATCGCCACTTGAGGCTGAACAAACAGATTAGCCCCGGTGTTTTGTGCTGGTGTCGGCTTCGGTTCAAGCGCCGATTTTGGCGGACCCTCGATTCCCTCGTCGTTCGCATTCTTCGCCACTCTGCGTGCCATTCGTGGGCTTCGAATTTGAGAAAGGTCCAATTTTCCACCCATTCCCGGTGTATACGTGAATGGTTTCTTATCCTTGGTCAGCATTGCATTCTGAATGGCCGCTGGTGGTTCGTAAACATCGTTGTTAGCCATCTGCGGCCTTCTTGTCACCGGTGCCTACGATTCAACGTCTCCCTTAGCATTTTTGTGATCGTTAAATGTTAATTACACAGTCGCATTACGTGATATTAAAATAGAAGCCTCGCGTTTGGCAAATTTTTCCAATTTTTCACCTTCAAAAATACGAATATAGTGAGAATAGTAAATTAAGTTGATTTTGAAGGTATCAAATTTGTCAATTACAGAGTCGAAGATATTATACTTCATACAAGGCTATTCTTCTTCGTCTTTTCTTTTTGTTACGTGCTTAAATTATTTTTAAATATACTGGAACAAAGAACTGTACATGTGGAAAACAAACACTGAAAGAGAATACACGTGGAACAAAGAGAAGATACAACAGCCTTGAGATCTCTTTAATTTTGGACCAACTATAATTCCTCGTGAAACATCTTTTATCTTAAATCTACCCTTTCATCGCGACCTCGCATTCTTTCCATAAATCCTCATATATATATGTATATGTATATGCCCTCGTTTTCTTCAGGCTATACGCTTCAACTTGACCCAAGAAATCCTTTCATCTGAACACTCACCATTCTTAGTTACCCAACTGAATAAACTGAAACACAAGCAGAAGGAGAAACACTCTAACACTAAGAAGAATTCTTTTTCAAACAATATTACGAACGATTCACAAATAAAATATTACACTTGAAGTTGAACAATTGGTCCAATCAACGCACATAATATTTTCCGTCTTGTCCTTCCTTTCGTTTGGGTCAGTTAAAGCTTCCTACGTCATGCCACTAAAACCCGCGAGGATCGCTCGCAACGAGCGATAAACGCCGACTGAATACGATCTTCCACTTACCTCGATGGTGTTGATCCTCATGGCCGGCACCTGACCAGGCACTGGAGGTGGTGGTGGCGGTGGAGGAGGCACGGGACAAAGTCCTGAAACGATTAGCGATTTAGTGGAATGCTAACGAGTGGCCAGCTATGCGGGATGTGTGCGCATCGTTTTCGCTGCACTTTCACACGTTCTCTATATGCCTCACCAGAAACCCTGTGGCCGACTCTACTCGTCAGATTTACCGCCGTCGTAACCTCTGCTTCGTCTGCCAAGAATTCCAGCAGTTTACAGTTTATAGCGATATTAAAGGTAATTCGTAAAAGTATTGACAAAATTGTTTATATGATAGAAGCTAAAAAACGAAATTAGGCAGATTTACCAGCTAACGTTTATAGTTTGGAGTGATATAAAACATGGTTATTGTTTACCATCATGGAAGTTGACAGGTTGACCGTGACGGTGGCCATCAGTGACATAGGTTGTGAAATTTTTTATTGGGTTGGCAACTAATTGGGGATTTTGTCATTAGGTGGTAATAACAACATCCGCAATCACTTAGTTGCCAACCTAATAGAACGATCGAAGTAAGATGAATTTCATAAATTAACAAATTTTCAACGATGCGAATGACAGATAACATTGTCACAGGGAAAAATATACTCGTCGAATTGAGATACCTTCCTTCTTCTCTCCTTTCCAAAATCGGTATAAAAAGTGCACAAATGTAATGTAATATTTCGCAAGAATAAAATGTTGCAGTGTAGCGTATTTCAATCTGTGGCGACTCCAGCGGCAAAATATATAAAATTCGCGTAGCGGTCGACGTGTTAGATATTGGACAGATTTATTATCGTTGTAACCTCCTCTTTGAACTCATCTCTCAGGAATTCGACGAGTTTACAGTTTACAGTGGTATTAAAACGGTAGATACACAGTATTGATAAAATTGTTTATACGATAAAAGTTAAGAAAAATTAATGTTACTTAAGAAAACAGTTACCACTCGCGAGAAGTTATTTTTCTATATTTTACAGTTAAATCTGCAAGTGTGAACGAACGAAAGTCTATTTACAGCGGGAAGTTTGGAATGTAACCTTATATGGGATTAAGTTTCGCCGTGACCAATGCGTGAATCGTAAAATCGTAATACGATGATCGCCAGTAAACGGTAAATTCGATCTTTTGTTGAACTTTTGATTCGTACTCGGCCCTCCTGTGCAAGTGGGCTCGATGTGGATCTCGAAGATATTGTGGGTTCATTTGGAATTTGTGTATTTAGAGACGTTTTGTGTACACACGGAGCGAAGCTGCCGGCTGTTTCTCCTGTTTCCAGAGATACGGAAATCTCGTGTAGCTTGCGTGATGCCAAAGTAAACACTGTTTCTATGTTGCATAAGAATTTTTTTTCGGAGGAAATACTTTTTTAGATATTTAAAAAATCGAAAATATTGACGATATTTGGAAAAAATTGTATATGTATGTTTTTAACTGGTTTTTATAGGAATTCATATTGGGTAAGGAATCTGTAATATTGTTTTATCGATGGACTGCCAGAAATGTTTGTAAACGTTGAAACGACGAATCTAACTAACTGCATAGCTCGAACTTTCCGTTTGCTGGTTATCATGAGGCAGCAGTTATTATTTGCATACGTCGCATATCTTCGTTGCTACGTTTTACGAGCAACCAAGCCCGCGAATTATTTTGCTTGAACGTGGATACACGTACCTGTCACTAGGCCGTCTGAATTCCTGAAACGAGAAACATTTGATCACTTAGGAGGATACAGTCGTCGAAGTATTAACCCTTTGCAACTGATAATATTTTATCTCATATAAACAATTTATTTTATGAAACAAAATCTATATACGTATTTTATATAAATTCTTTAATAAAATATTCGTGTATAATTGCAAAGGATTAACGAGATTAAAAATGTTATGGATAACATAGATATTTTAAAATTACAACACTTTTTCCTATTTACTCTTAAATTAACGTACGGTATTAAATTATTTCTTAACGATTATAGATTCTACAAATTTTCTAGTTATTTCAAAAAATATGTCCATTTGTCCAGGAATCACTCGATATCCATCTACGTAAACATAATTTTATTCTTTGAAACAAAATCATTGTATTAGGTATATGAGGTTATGCAAACCGATAATAATATTAGGTTGGCAACTAAGTGATTTTGTCATTAGGCGATATTGACAAAATTCGCAATCGCTTAGTTGCCAACCTAATAATACTGAAATTTCATGAAATTTCTAAAGCTGACAGAAACATCAATTCATCGATTCGTCAACATGTACAGCAATGACAGGCCATAAACCTGACCACCATATCAAGACATCGAAGGCAATTTTATTCTAGTGAAGGCAATGAAGTTAACGCTTAGAGAAAACGGCTGTTCAGTTTATTGTAAAATCACTAACGTCACGTGTCTGAGCAATAGAATTGTGATAACATATAGAAATAAATAGGTATGACATGCGTGTTGATAAAGTAATGATTAGATATATGTATATATGTTCATTGTACGTGTAATGACTTAATTTAGATGATGAGTATCAGAGATATGTTTATATACGCAATTAAGACGACAGTGCTACATATTTAGAAGTTGTTTTCAAAGACGATTTCATTTGACATTGACACTCACAAATTAATTCGCGGATCGCAATTAAAGTCAATGTTAGGAATGGGAAGGTTAAAGAATGTATTGAAGTAAAAAATGTTCATGTTGAATAATTTCAATCATCCATAGGCAGACGCATATTTTTTCCATACTACATAGGAAAATTGCACTGTTTATATTCAAGCGAATTAATTAATTCTTATTCCAGACTTTAAAAAGATTTAGAAAAATTCTAACACGCTTATCAAACTTTCTACTAACAATTAGTTACAAAATCGTTCACGATGTTAAACATTCGAATTCTTCCCTTTCTGGCAATAAAATATTTCTTTCGAAATATTTCCATGGTAAAATTTCATTTAGGTGATCGATTCAATTTGTCTACGTCAAAAGTCACTAAAAGTGTTTATATTCCAATATGCCATTGAAGATATCAAAAGGTTGAATTCTCGGGAAACTATTAAGCAAATGATCATCAGTAAACATCATCGCGATAATACGTGTAGAGATACGTATATGGAGGATTTTCTTTAATATTAGTTGGATACATTCCTGCGTTATCTGTGGAACGCAGTTATTCGAAACGTTGAGTCATATCGCGTGGTATCGGTATTTTGGTTCACCTACGTGCACTACATGACATTCGCGCACACCGAGAGCTGCTGTCAAAACGACTTGTTTCGATAGCTTTAGGATTGCGTCGGTGGTCGCGTTCCAATTACCGTTTCGAGGGCGCAGTTCAAAGTAACATTGAATGAAAGAGGTTATGGTTGCCGATGGAAGCTTGGAAATTTTTTACTTGAATCATCGTCTGGTTGGAAAGTGACTTTCATCAACTGTTTCATAGAATTATCAATTTCATTAATTTTATTCATTTCCATTTCATTTTTCCCATTTCAATATCTAGAAAATCAAAAAAGAAGTTTGTATTCTTCCTTGGCAAAATTGTCGTTAGTTTTGTTCAATGTATAATGTTGAAACTGACAACGTGAGTTCGCGCTCGCCATCTATATGCAGATGCGCTAGTTACAAGAAATAGTAACTAGAAAATAGTTCTAGATATAATCGATAGGTTTAATCGATAGGTGTTTGTTTTACTGTTTAGTCAGTCCATGTAAGAAAGTGCAATAAAGGTTGTTCAGCTCAGAACGGTGTGATAGATTTATCTGAAGAATAAACTAATAGCTATTGTGATTCTACCTCTAAATAAACAAATAACAACATATAATTTTATTCTTCTTCTTAACTTTAACAAAATTACCATTTTATTTATCTCCAGTATATACTTTCCAATCCAATTTCAAATTTCGGGTTCTTGTTTTAAGAAACTACTTTAAAACGATTTCTTCCAGTAGACGAGACTTCCAGTCATCACGACTATGTTTAACGACTTAAGTCTTTATCAATATTTTCATTATGTAAAGTTTAGCAGAATTCTTATTTTAAGATGCGATTTTATTGTTTAAGACACGAAGGAGGATACATTTCTTGAAGGATATATTTTATCGAGCAAGACAATTGCCGTTTAACTGATTTAGCGAAAGCACTAGGTGACCTGGTAAAGCAAGAAGTTCTAAAATACTCGAATCGAAGCACCTTTCTATTTTCAAGTGTGCAAAGTAGTCGAGAGCAAGAAGATTTATTTCCTGGGCGACACGGTAGCCGCTGCTGTCGTGTGTTTGCCGTCGGTTCAACTGAATTGCTTTTGGAATTATCAAGGAAAGAATGAGAAACGGTAACCTAAATATGTATCGTCGCGACCGCAACTTATCTTTCGATGACTCGACTATGTTTCATCGCCTAATCCTTTTAAGGAAGTCATCGCGCGTAGGAAGGTTGCTCCGTTTAATTAGTTTGAGAAACCCGCGACCATTCTCTTTAATAAATCTGTCTGTTATAAATCACACAAATGTCTTAAAAATTATTGCATTTTAATATTTTCTTTAAAATCTTGTTAAATGTTACTCTGAACACTTTGTGGCTCAAGTTACAGATATACATATATAATGTTATTATGCAATAAACATAATTTATATGTATATATATGTATATAGGATGGTTGGCAACTGGTGGTACAAGCGGAAAGGGGATGATTCTACGCGAAAAAAGAAGCGAAAATATAGAATAAAATTTTTTTTTAATTTTTTTTAATTTTTTCCATCGGGACAACGATCTACAGTAAGATCCGTTATAACGTACCGCACGCGTACCGAGCGAAAATTCAAAGTCGATTTTCTCGAAAACAAAGCCCCAAACGAAAAATTTTTATTCTATATTTTCGACTTCTTTTTTCGCCTAGAATCACCCCCTTTCCGCTTGTACCATCAGTTACCAACCACCCTGTATATATTATATAACGTGTATTGCTTAAGAAAGATATAAATTACATGTGCATTCACAATAAACATTTCTATTTGAAATTGGTTTTGGCAAAAGTACCATTACGCGACGGTACGACGTAGCCATACCATATTTTGTGTTGGGTTTACATTTTTAACATTTGTAATTTAATTTAAGCTGCTCAAAAGCGGTATTTTTATACGATATTATCTTTTCTTTCTTCTCCTGTCCTGAAAACTAGGTCGCAAAATAGGACAGATCAGTAGCCTACTTTTAGTTCCTGCGAGGTTAAGTGACTGCGGGAAGGGTGGGGGAAGGAGGAGTGGAGTGGGTAGGGGATGTCATTTAGATTTATTTACAATATTTACACTTATTGTACAGGCAGAGAGATTGGACGCTACTGGTCCTCTCTCTTTTTTTTCTTTTTTTTTTATGATTTCAATATCCACCAATACTTTTTTATGTTTTTTCTGTGTTTGCCTTTTGTGTCATTCTGCGTTAGAGCCATATTGTATCCCCACCTAGTATCTATGGTCCATTCAAATTTTCTTCGTAAAGTATTGTTTTAATTCCTATTTTTCTTTTTATGTGGTAAACTATGGGTATATTGTTTTCATCTTGGAGGTAATTTTTTTCATCTAGGTATAAGAACGTTTCTGGGGGAATATGGCCTGTTTTGAATGTATTATCGTGGTACTATACTAATTTATCTTTCGTTAAAATTGACAAATGTAACTTGAAATAGAAATAAAATGGTATCGATGCAGGTCGATAAATAAGCTTATAATTTTCAGAATACTCTGATGCTTTATAATCAATTTATGGTAGGTTTGAACCAGGGCCGGCGCAAGACAGGTTCAGCGCGTTCGCCGGAACCCGGCCACGCGTTTTGAGAGGCTCCCTGGTCTACGAAAATTACCCAATTAAAAAATACAAATTTTGATTAACTTTTTACAGAATGACGATACCATTAACAGATGCAAGACATATTTTTAGTAGCGATGATTTAGTTTAAAGGAGTGAAAAAATCATGAAAGGTCAGTGTAACACCGTAAATCCTGGAAACTACTTTAGATAAAAAAAAATCCAGGCGCTTTCAGAGAAATGAACTTTTTAGAGAAATTAAACTACATCAACACTTTTTTCGCAAAAGTCATACAATGATTACAAATTTTCTACTTTCATTGAATTTTTTGCCTCTGGAAAGCGAATTATGCATGCGAAAAAATATTACTTGAATTTGTTTAAAAAACTGCTTATAAACAATGTATAATACGTAACAGCATCTGTAAATTAATAATTCGTCGTTGTAAAATTTAAATGTAGGATTTCAACGTGTATTCAGGACCTCCAAATTTTTGGACCCGGGCCCTCAAAAAGTCACGCCAGCCCTGGTTCAAACTATCCACGTCTAAATGCAATATTTCACCCTAACACGTTACATATTTTGCTGCAGAGAATCATAGTCGATATACAGGGTGGTTGGTAACTGGTGGTACAAGCGGGAAGGGGGTGATTCTACGCGAAAAAAGAAGTCGAAAATATAGAATAAAAATTTTTCATTCGAGGCTTTGTTTTCGAGAAAATCGACTTTGAATTGTCTCTCGGTACGCGTGCACTTTATCACGTCTCGTTATAACGGACCTCACTGTAGATCGTTGTCTTGATGGAAAAATAAAAAAAAAATTTTTATTCTATATTTCGACTTCTTTTTTTCGCGTAGAATCACCCCCTTTCCGCTTGTACCACCAGTTACCAACCACCCTGTATAATACGTAACAGCATTTGTAAATTAATAATTCCTCGTTGTAAAATTTAAATGTAGGATTTCAATGTGTATTCAGGACCTCCAAATTTTTGGACCCGGGCCCTCAAAAAGTCACGCCAGCCCTGGTTCAAACTATCCACGTCTAAATGCAATATTTCACTCTAACACGTTACATTTTTTGTTGCAGAGAATCATAGTCGATATATATTAGGTTGTCCGAACAGTTTCTTTCGTTTTACAAAGTCATAATAGACGGACAAGAATTTCTGTTTTATATTATTTTATTAAATTAGGTATGATTCATTTCGTTCTATTTCTATTATTAGTTTCTATTATAGTTTGTGCATAATTCAATAAACTAATACAAAACAAAAAACATTGTGCATTTATTATTTCCTTATAAAACGAAAGGAACTTTTCGGACAACCTAATACATGTATATTCATATGAATGTAATATTACATCTACATTTATTTTACCACAAGACATTCTACTCGAAAATCAGTATAACTGGACGTGAAATAATCTTTAGATAATAGGAGCTATTAATGGTTAGTTTTGACGGCGCGCGAAACGTTCGTGGCACGAAAAATGGCCAGCAGTCATTTCACTGACGAAATTGCGTGTAGCTTATGATGATCCGCTATTTAAAGAGTCGTTATTTTTACAGTACAGTTTCAAGCAGCGATCGACCAACTATCTGCTCGATATTGATAGTTCTCTATTTTTGCTGGTCCCGTTGTCAGTGTACTTGATCCACTATATTGTCCATTTTCTTTCAACAAGGTGATTGAACTTTTTATAAAAATTCGTTTTAGCAGTTGCGAAAGCTCGTTGATCAATAACAAAAGATCTGTCTAGTCGTTTATCAAGGAAGATTTACGATTTCTAAAATTCGCGAAATAAGGTAAATTTCTTTCCAGATAATGTTTGAATGTAATTCAAAATTATAGCATCTCATTGAGAAACTTTACCATTTCATAAACTCCGATTATTTGGGGTTAGGTTTCCAACTAACCGTCCAAGTATCATCGTTCTCTTTCTATATTATGTATAAAAAACAAATACTAATTTTGTGGCACATTTACAAGCATCTAAGAACAGTCTAGTCTCAAGATACAGAAACGTGTTTCGCAAAACAATGTTCGACCCATGGCAAACTCTCGATGGCGTGCGAAAGTCTCTTTTAATAATAGAATTTTGGAGATATGGCTTCGACACGACGTCGCTTTTTTGGCATGCTAATCGGTGCCACGTGTCTTCTTGTTCTCGATTAAATTACATATGTTGCCACTACCAAAACAATCGAACCGGTAGAAAATTCAAAAAAATTGTTCGATTAACCCATTCCAACCTAACCCTAAAACGAGATCGTAATATTTGCAAGAAAAACGCTATCAAAATCATCAACCGTGAACCCGCCCTTGACTAATTTTAACATTGAATCAGACAGATGACGTCATTGTTATCATGACTGGAATCGTAATTCACGCGGTCGACTTTCTCGGAAAACGCGTTGATCGTTTCCACGCTGCAAAATTTTGCAGGAGAAACGAGACTGGAACGACGAACCAACTGAAAAAAATAATAAACACCGAGGGCGATCGAATAGTTTGCCTCAGCTTTTAGTCGATTCTAGGTGGCGTAAAATCGATTGTTATTTCTGCTGTACTTTCTCAATTATGCGAATGTTTATGCGAATAATCAAACAAATTAAACTAAATTCGTTTCGTCTATTAGATATCATAACTTGTACTTTTCCTTAGATGTTTTATATATTTTTCCACATTACGTGCATTCTGCAGACTGTTCCATTGAAATGTCCCATAAATATGGTTTATGGCGCATGGTTTTCAATTTTATATCGAAGTTTCCCTCGAAACAAATGAAAATTCTCTTACTTGTTAAACGAAGATGAGTTTCTCGTATTTCACTCATCTAATCTTTTGTTTATGATTCATCCGTGGAATTCGTGATTTATATAAATCTTTAGAACCCAATTGGCACTCATTTGCGTTAAGAGTTAACCTACGTTCTACAAATTTGATCGTTCTCCGTGACAAAAAACCTCGTTGTAAATATAATATCAAAGGATAAAATGAAAACACGGAAATGTGTTTTCTGCGATTATTCCGATTAAAGGATGCAGGTTCTCGCAAAAGACGAACTTTCTCGGAAAAGCTCGGTGAGGGCGAGCGGTGGTGGCGCGGTGTCGCGATGCTCGGAACCCAGCCAACAACAGGCCGTGGCTTGTACCAATGTATTTAGGTAGATACGCGAGGCGTAGTTAAATTTAGCGCGGTTCGACCTGCGCGTTACCGCGCCGCACAAAATGCTTCCGATTATTTTATTTTTAGGGCTTCGACGCGTCGTGGCTCCTCCGCGAGCAAGGCGAGCACACGTCAGGTGTCCGATACCGAGCCGATCGGCGAATTAATTTGTCAAACGCTGTTTGCCTTGCGCCAGAAACCGAACAAACTAAAAGGTATCCGATCCAAGTTTTTCTACTCAATTATTCCAGTTTGATACAAAATTATAACTAAATCGCCTCAACGACGACGATTAACCAAAAAAAAAAAAAAAAAAAAAAAACAGAGAAAACAAAGAGCAGTAGCCAAACAGAAAGAATGACTGCAAAATATTTCATCGACCACAAATCGTTCGTTCATCCGTGAAAAAAGAAACGAAATACGATCCTCGCTCGATGGCCTGAGAAAAAAAGGCACGAGGCGATTATCCTGGAAGGAGAAAGCAATGGTCCGGCAAAAACGAGACGCACACAGTCTAGCGACGAGTTGGCTCAGTGTACATCGGTGAACGGATCGATTGTCGATCGACGAAACTTTATACACATGGGAAGTATGGCGAGAAGACGAAGAATAGCTCTCGCGATGAAGAGCGGAGTGATCGACGTCGAAAACACGATGCGTTTAAAAATACACCGTGGCGGCCAGTCGGGCACGGCACGTGGCAATGAACAATTTTCCCGTACCCTCTTGATCGAAGGGTCGTTCACACCTGCGAATTTTCCTGATGACGAGGCGGATCGGCTAAGACCAATAGAGGGAGAGAGAATGCGGCGCGCCTAGTCACGTAGCTGATCAGACAAGAATGGAATCGGTTGGAGCTTAAACTGCGGGGCTCGAGCAAGGTTCCGAGACGTTCAAAATTGGATGATTCGTAGGCGTGGACCTAGAAACCCGTCGGTGTATTTCCATCGC
This sequence comes from Bombus vosnesenskii, assembly GCF_011952255.1. Lineage (NCBI taxonomy): Eukaryota > Metazoa > Arthropoda > Insecta > Hymenoptera > Apidae > Bombus > Bombus vosnesenskii. The sequence continues at coordinate 157,617 of NW_022884347.1, forward strand.
GACAAACGTTCGTCGATCCACCCTGTCCCAATGGAGACCATCGAACGCGATCACCTTTGTCAAGATGAAATATCATTGTCAGGTTAACCACTTTACACTGGGAATTTTATTTCAATTTCGTTAGCAGCAGCTGCCAACGCTTTTAAGTGTTTTGTTTGAAATTTACTTTAACTAAAAAATAAGAGAATTTAAATAAATAAAGGAAGAAAGAAATTCACTTAAATACCAGTTTTATTCACGCTATTGTAGTATTTTGTGATTTTTAAGTGTATCTTGAAACAATTTCCAGCATGCAGTCCTGCTTTTCTTTCTCACATTTCACGAAAAATGGTGGACATGAAAGAATGTCGAGTGGGTCTCGTGGGTCGAGTGGTTAAGGCTACGGTTATGGATTCGTTCGAACAATCAGATATATAGATCCTTCTGAGAGTAGCTATATCGTTCTTGAAATGTTTTATTCCAACGACAGTTAGCTAGAACAAACATCTACTGTTTAAACCATAGCTTAAATAGATCAGGGTGATCAGGTAAATTAGGGTACATCCTTGTGAATAGGAATGTAATTAAAATTTGGAATTCTGCTGGTAAAGCTCTGGTTCCGTTATAACGATGTTAAATAATACAAGGTTTGTTACTTATTTTCTTTTCACCGATGAAGAACGAGAAAAAGATGGCGTCTACATAAGCTTTACACGAATTTATGACCTTCTTTCTTTTTAGGAAAAGATTCACTGTGCAAATAGGTTAGAGTTGCTATCACAAAATCATATACCGGGGAGCAAATTTATATCGAGCTACATTGCAGGAGTTTCCATGAGATATTCATTGTTTGGGAGAAAGAAAGTTTGCATATTTCAAAGGCTCTAGGTTATGTCATAATTGGTCTTTGTAATATTCTATGTACAGTGGAGTTTTTTCAAAGTTCATATCTCATCAATGTTTAGCCTTGGGATACCGGACGCGTGTTGAAGACTACTCTGTGTCTAACAAAACGTCTAAAGACGAACACTCACGCGAACGAAAATTTCGCTGTTGACTGACGTCCAAGCAATATTTTTTGCGGCAGTGGCAAGAATCGGTTGCAAGCGGCATGTGCAACACTGGATGAAGCGTTGGCGTGCGTCTGACTCTAGATGAACGTAGCCAACACGAGGTTTATGTTTTTGCGGAAAAATGGACGTCATCTGAAGCTACAAAGCAAGCTTTGTTTATCGTGCACTGTGCGCTACGCCAACGATGTAAATCTGCAATATGAGATGTGTAACGTAACGAATGAAGAATGGCGGGAAATTTGAATTTGTAACATGAACCTGTATCTCGTGAGAATTGAATTTTCGTGAAGAAATAAAAGACTAGAGGTAATCGAACGGTCCCGATGCATCGATTATTTCATCGAGCTGCCTGCTGAGATTACTCATCCACGTAGATATAGAATCTCGTCGTGGGTGGTAACTATAAACACGTTCCGCGAGCTTCCCTTCGTTCGATGCATCGTCTTAGCTTCTTATTTCCTTTAAAACGTCTGATTTTCTTCTTATTTCAAAATTTCTCCTTTTCTATTTTATAAAATGTCATTTTTCTATTTAATTCGAATTCGTTCATACGATCTGAAGTAAATACACCACTTCGAATCTCGGATGGTTTCATGCAATTTTCCACTTATTTATAACTTATTCTGCTCGACTTAGTTTGGTGTTGCCAAATTGGAAATTGTTGTGCTCAGGTGCATAATGATTTTCACTTTGTGTAATTGTACTCGTTATAAATAGGCCAAAGTTCCTCTTTTCCGAAATATGCACGTTCCAAACGCCTTACGTAACCTAACCTGATCTAATACAAATTTCGATCTCAGAGAAGAATTTTAGACTTTCGATACGTTTCTTTGTTTCTTCCAATTCTATTTCATACACGGTGGCTATAACAAGTATTTGTATGCCATTGCATTTATTATTCCATTTGTAGTATAGTCATTTGGAAATATATACTTTCATTACGAAAATCTGATACTATGAAAATAAAACGTAGAACCTTAAAATAAAATTACAAAACGCTTCTTTGCAGACTAAGGGTACGTAGAAATATTCTTTCTAGCCACTGTACATACTTTCACGCGTGTAAATTTTTATTGGAATAGCGAAGCAAGGTTAGGATCGAGAAATGGTTGATCGATCGTGCGAGAGAAACCCATGCGAAGGAAGCAATTAATCAAAAGCAATATCGAACAGTCACGAATCACTGAACAGAGAATCTTTCGATGAATGCTCCTCGGTGTTTTCCTTTTCAACGACGAAATATAGGTCGAACAGCTCTTTCTTAGAATCGTCGCAAAGCCCGTCGTTCGAACTGCCATCTTCAACGAACGAGTTGCTCACGATTTACTATTCTTTGTCGCTTTTGCCGCCATATTATTTAAGAACGAAAAGGTATCCAGAAACGGAATTGAAATACTCGAAATTGTAATATTTTGGAAAGATACAAAGCTCAGACCGATGTGTCGGATTTATTGCTTCTAATAATTGTTCTTGGCAGACGATTTTGTTTACCGATTTACTATTTCTGCAATTTTGAACTGCTTTAAATAAACGCTGCTAGTGGTGCTAGAAAAAATACCATGAATGATGATTTTAAAATTTAGCATTTGTTAATGCTGCAAATTATACGAAAAAAGAGAAATAAATTAAGAATTTTCTACGGTAGAAAGTTTGTCACATAAACCAACGTTGCGTTAATACATTTCATCCGCCATGTTTTTCAAACAATTTACGTTATCAAATTCTGCTTTTTAGCAATTGTCGCTGTAAAAAAGAATTCTACATTTCTATGAAATTTCAAAAATTTAACACGTAATAATGTTATAATAATATATTGCTTGATGAATTCTATCGAACGTAACAAAATCAAGTTGCAACTTAGAGTAGGAATTTCGTAAGAGGTTATGTGAATTTTCTCAAACGTGAAACTCGGACCCCATGAACGTGAAACCGGGAAGATCCCGACCTTTCTCAATCCCCTAACGCGTTCCAAAACGTCGCCGCTATTTCTGTACAAGCTGGAAGTGAGAATCAACTGCGCAGATTAGCAAAATCGTGATAGCCATCCTCTTACACGAATCTACCTCAGAATCTTCGCAAACATATTTAAACAAATTGCGCACAACCATTGCGCACTCCGATAGCTTTTAAACCTCTTCAGTCGCTTGTAACAAAGCTACTCTGTCCACAGAAGTATCCTCGAGCAACCCCAACAACGAAGCTGAGGAAGCCGAATCGAAACAGCAAAAAGAGCAAGCAGGTCCTTCTCACCGGACGAGTCCTTCCGAACGCCAAACTAGAAACCAGTTTCACCTATCCTACCATTTCTGGTCACCAGAAACTTTCCTTTTTATATACAAATCACAAAATCCTCGAGAACTGGTATCTCTAGAACGGAAACACGAAAATCAACCAGGATATACGTTTTTAGATTTTATTATACTTACATAATTGAGTAGTTTTCAGAAAAAAATGGGATACACATCTACGATAAATACATGGTCAGTTAATGTATTTTATGATGAAAGAGTCGGATTATTATGAAATTTGTAAACGCAAAAGGAACAAGACGGTTTAAGAATTTTTATTACGATTATCACGATAGCATTCGTGTCATCTTTCTAAGATCCTCGTTAGCTCGACGATCACGCGTTTATTTAAAGCAGTAGCTAATATTGGAAAACAAGAACCAAGGCTTGCGATACAATTTTCTAATTCACCGTTATGTCTTACGAGTTCCCTTTCCAGAAAGCTGTTCAATTATTTTTTCAGGATCTTCGAACAACACGCTAGACTATAGCAAAGTTTACGTGAAAGCAACAAGCGGTAGATTCAAGATATCTATCGTTTAACTATAGCAATTTGCTGTTTCAGGACAAAAAGATCTATGTTAGATATCCGAGGATTAGCGGAACAGCCACAATCAAAGAAAAAACTCCCTAGAGCCTCGTGTCAGCGAAATGAAATATCAACGATCGAGAACCCTTCGACGCTTTATCTACTTCATCTGCCTATTTTTCTTTGTCTGTTTTACGAGATAGGAGGAAAAGGAAAATCCACGCTTACCCCACGAACGTCGAGGTGCTCATACTCGGATAGGGTTCGATATTCGCCGCAGACGATACGAAATCCGGTGTGCCGGGTTAAGCTCGCGCCGCCTCGTGCCGCTTTCCACCAGCCGACAGGAACCGGTTCTCTTTCTGGCTGGCCGTACCTGTTCCACGGAGGTCTGTGAGCGTACGAGGAGGTGGAAGGTAACGGATCTGGAAAGGGACGAGCAGCACCGATGTCGACACTAGCACGCGCCCGCTGCTACTGCTGGCTGACCACGATCACCCGGATCGTGGACCACGCTCGGATTCCGCCGCCATTCCTCTTTGTCGCCGCGATACGCTACACGCTGTGGCGCGATCGGACAAACCGAGATATTCACGCATAGTCGACGTGAAAGATCGGTTGCAGGTGAACAGGGGCGGCTTGAGATCGAAAGGGGCTAATCTTTAATATTCCGAATGTAAATAATAAAGACGAAGGATTTGAGGATCTGCTGCGTTGAATTTGGTGGATTTTGTATTTTTCAATTGACGACCAACGGATGGCTTTCGTTATTGTCAGATGGGAAATGATGAAGCTTCGGGAGTTTCGCAGAAAAAAGTAGATTTTGTTTGAAAAGATTTTTGACGTTGCAGGCTGGAAAATAATGATTAGAAGGATCTGTTGCAACTAACTTTGTGAATTTTATTTAGGTGCGAAGGAGAAATGGATTAAGTTTGAAAAAGATAGAATTCAGGTGCTATAAGGTGTAAGAGAGATAGGTTAGAAAATTTGGGAAATTGAAATTTGAAGAAAAGCACGGAGGATCTTGTGCAATGAATAAGAAATAAGCGAATGTTGATGGGAATGTAAAAGTGAAATGCATTGAAAGTTAATTGGAAACTAAAATTATTTTTGAGAAAAATTTATGTCTCTCTGAATTGGAGATTGAACTATTAAATGATAAAATTGTATATGAAAAAAGAAATGGTTTTCTAGATGGATAGTCCAAGGGAATAATGAGTTGTATTAAAACGACGAAAGGTTTCTCGGTTGACGAATAAAGCTATAATGAAAAACGATATTTCGTAATCTGTTAGATTTTGTCGAGGTGGTTTCTTTATCCACAGCCAGTCATCCATGACGAAATAGAACGACAGTAGATATCACTCTCGTATTCTCACTTTCTTCTCACGAAATATGAACAGAAGAAATCTTCTATTCTCTTTCCCCTACATATACAGAATAAAAAATAAAAAAAACGAAATAGCGTTTAATAAAAAGTCGGTGGCAATAAATGCAGCAAGCGAAGTTTCTAATTTCTTGTCCGATCGAGCGTAACCGTAACGCAATTCCACGTAATCGGGCAAACATTAATTTCACCATCGCTTAAACAAGAAGAAATTTAATTACAAACCATATAACAATTCAGTACCACTTATATACTAAATAACTTTACGATGGAAGTAAAATATAAACGATTAAAAAATATTATATTTTTATCAATTAAAATACCCCTAGCGACCTTTAGATCCGAGTTTCGTATATGAACTTTAATTCTATTTTTAATCGAGGAGTTCTACAAGCGATTAAGCATCGTCAAATCTATCAAGAAGATACAAAAACAACATCTTTAAATCCCCTTACTCGCTACGATCTTATCAAACTCTTCTTCGTGTTCGGAAGTACTCAGCATGTATGCCGGAAGTGTGAATCCAAGAACCTTATCAAACACAGGTTTAGTCTCTGCTGCGAATTCGTAAGGTTCAACCTCCTTGGATCTTTCAACCTCTCCAGAATCCTTCTCCTTGTCTGCTTGTTCTCGTTTTACGTATGCTCCTTCACTTGCGGCAGCTTCTGGTTCGATAGGAAGATCATGCAGAAGATGTTGGGCGATGATTGACCTGGGAACCTTTTTGGTAGGCTCTACATGGTATTCTTTCCCTTCTCGATAATCCGATTTATCGACAGATGGTTCTTCAGAAGTTACAAAAGCGCACTCTTCCTTTTGGAAACCTTTTTCGTCGACACATTGGTAGCAAGTCATTTTGTCACGCATCAACTTCTTACAGTTGGAACGATCTTCCTTCTGGAACTCCTGAAGAACCTTCTGAATCTCTGCCTTCTTCTTGAACGCATCGTAGAAGCCTACGTCGCTTTTCTTTAAAGCAGATTTCGCTGATTCCTCTTTTGCTTCCGATTGCCTTGTCTGATCAGAAACCGAAAATTCGTCTTTGATATCGCTGTCGGTAACGTAGGGCATCTTCTTAGAAGAATAATCATAGCCTGGACTTTCGTAAGGCTCCTTGGATTCTTTCTTCTCGGATCCGTCGTAAGATTTGTCTTTTGATTCAGTTGGGCTACCAAATGATTTAGATTTCGAATACGAATAACTCTTGTCATTTGGTAGATACTTGTACGAACATTGTTCAGAGTTACTTCCGGTCTTTGGGTCTTTACAGACCTTGCAAGTCATAGAATCCTTTTGAACCTCTTTGCAATGACTTGGTTCAATGCTTTCAGCCACTCTTTCTGACTCTGATTTAGATCTTTCATAGCCAGATAAAGATTCATCCTCGTCAGAGGCGGACTTAGTTTCCTGAGAACCACCCTGACCATAATTCGACTTGGATTCGTCGCCTTTAAAGTAAGAACTCGATGGAGCGGATTGACTTTTCTCGTAGTAACTTTCAGGAATAGTATAGTCTTTGCTGTAATCCTCAGGTTCGCTTCGTGATTCCTCAGGTTCACTTCGTGATTCCTCAGACGACTTGTCTTCTTTGTCACTAGCATCTCTCTTATCGTTATTTCCGGAAGAACTGTCAGGGTATCCAAAGCTTCTTGATTTACTATATTTATAGACCTTGTCATCTGGCTCATAAGTATACGAGCATCTCTCGTAATTTCCACCTGTTTTGGGATCTTTACAGATAGTACAAGTCTTCGTGTCCTTTTGCACCTTCTTGCAATTATCAGACGAGTCCTTGGTTTCTTCGAGAGATTTTCCCTCTGGTTCTTCCTTATCGACGTAACCGAAACGTTCCTTAACCGGTTTATTTGCCGAATATTCTTTGTCATATCTCTTTCCGTCCTTATTATCATTCTTCTCAGCTTCAGTGTTCTTAAATGTCTCGGGATTCTTATGTGAGCTAGATTTACTATAAGCGTATCTCTTCTCATTAGGCTGTCGAACATACGAACATTGTTCGTACTTTGCATTGCTCTTGGTATCCTTACACACCATGCACACCATGGAATCCTTCACCACTTTCTCGCATTTTTCATCTTTATTTTTATACTCTGCCGGAACATCATCCGTGGCGTCGGAGAAAATCTTCTCGTTAAATCTGTACGGATTATCGTGTCTTCCGTAATCACCGGAATTTTTAAAACCAGAAAAAGCTTCTTCAGAGTTGGATCTCCTACTTCTGAACACTGAAGGTGGCACTGCTATCTTTTCCACGTTACTAGAATCGGTCAATGGCTGAGAATGATAGGAGCATTGCTCGTAAGTGGCGCCACTTTTCGGATTCTTACATTTGTAACAGACCATGCTATTCTTCGCGTCGCTGTTCTTATTAACTTGTTTCTTCCTGATCTCCTGACAATACGGAACACCGGATTTCATCACCATGTCCTTGTACTTTTGCGAATCTTTGTTCGTTATGGTGTAAAACGGTGATATCACTTTCTTGAAGTTCTTGTTCTCCGTGGGGACTTTCTTAGTGGCGGAACTCGAGTACCATTCTCTAGGCTTGTCGAAAGACTCGGCAGAATCCAACGAACGGTGCTTCTTTCTGGACTCTAAGAAACGACTGTAAGATGACGAGTGGTCTGAAGAGGCGGATTCACTAGGAATCTCGCGATTTGCGCGAATCCATGGGTAATCGTCGACGTATAAGGCTTTGTAGAATTCGGCATTTGCTAACACGCAGAAGATCGTCAGCGTAAGATACATCTGCATCAGAAAAGATTAATTTCAATCTATTTCAATCTTCTTATATAAAAGCATGTGTTTGTTTTTTTCTTTAATAAATCATATTCATTTTTCCGAAAAATGATAGAAACCACGATAAATATTACTAGTAAAAATGTTAACGAAACATACAGTAAAAGGTATAGGTAACCGGAATTTATTTTATTAAAAGATATTTAAAAATTTCAAAGTTTGACTAAATACCGATTAACGGCGGTCAATTCTATGAAACATTGAAACAAAGTTATTCGAAAAATCATGTCTATTGGGTTGGCAACTCGGTGATTGCGGATTTTGTCATTACCACCTAATGATAATATTATTTAGTTGGTAACCCAATAATAGAATTTGACTATTTATGCTATTAATAAAAAATCCAATAAAAAGTGTAAAGAACAGAGAATGTATTTATTAAGAGATATTAAAAGGCTTCGAAATCTGAAACAATGAAGTAAACAATTAAATATTGACTAACAAAATTTCAATGTACGACTCATTCAGATAATCTTGAACAATAATAAGATGCGACTACTCCATTGCGAATAAATAACTATAAAGGCGATGTTACCAGAAACATTCCACCAAGGCGTGGAGAATTGAACTTGTAGAAGGGCATGGTGCGAGATATCGCCGATCGTGGACACTTATTGCGTTTCCGGTTCCGGTTCGGCGAGCCACATCACTTTCCCATGAAATGATCTTGCCTGCGCGTGGAAAGCCTTTATATCGACTTGCTGATCCAAAAGATCAGCACCCCACCTTTTGATTTCGCGAAACACAAACTATCTCCGGACTCGGTGAACGTTGCTTGTCGACCAGAATGATTTGAATCAGCGAGCGTAAAGCAGTGGCGGACGCTGTTTGCTCGTCCGTGGCCACTGGTTGATCATTTTTGTCTCGTTAAAAGCAAGAAAAATCGTAGCGAGGCACACGAATGCGTTAGTTTTTATTTCTCACCAGGAAGATGCTCGAAATTGTGTCGACGATTAAGTTTTACAAGGCTATTAATATTTTTTGCTGTTTTTCTGTTGTATTTTTTGTTAAACTATTGTTCTTAAACTATTCTACGTTTAATAATACCTTAGTATTATTCTTACAGTAGAATGATATTAAATATTTATTAAGATATTTTATAGATATTTTATTATAAATTTATAACTTAAAAGGTTAGAAAAGCTTCAAATATTTCAAAATATTTGGAAAATGAAATATACCAAATACGATACCATTTTAATTAACAAGGACAGTAATATACATAGACCATGTTTATAATCATAGATAATATCGTTTATCATATAACTAAATATTATTTTAATTGTCGCGGTTTATTTGCTGAATGGATAAATTGGATATGTTTAGATTTATCTCGTAGACCAATTCAGGGAATATATCTGTCATAGCGGTAGAATGTTACGAATCGAAGCGACACAGCTGACCGATCGCTAACTGCTCACTTTCATTTATGCAATTCCGTTACCGCAGTTGGTAAAAAATGTCGCGATGGACAATAACCTGCAAGTGGTATCGATTTAAGAGGCATCGTTGGGAAAAACATCCTCAGGTATTGGTATATTTTTACCGGGAAATCGCCGATTCTTTCTCTCGTAATTGATGCACTTGGTGCATGAAGGACAATTTGGAAAATGAAAAATTTTCAAAACATGTAAAAAATATTCTTAATTGTTTATTCACGTGACTACAAGCTGCTAGTACAGAGTTAATTAAAACGAAAGTGAAATATCTTTTAATACAATCCGTCGATTTACGATTGTTTCCGGGGCTCGCGAGAGGCGTAAAGAATCGACAAATATTGCAAAACAGTGAAGGATACTGGTTCTTGTAAAACTACGTTTTCTAGCTAGAAACTTTATTTTCACTCTCGTTTTACGTTGCCATCGTTTCTTATTCAAATTATTATCGAATCTAAATTGTCATTCGAGTACAGAACGATTTGACCGTGTGTACAAGAAGATTTCCGTACATTATAAGCTCTATTCTAAATCATGTTAATTTACTCTATGAAGTTTTTCATTCTTTGAAAGTGAAATTGCGAGGGTACACGGAAATGTGAGACACGCGGGGAGGATTCATCGTTTTCTCGAAAAACGCATTGGTCGGCGCAGGTTTCATTTGCAATTTCGAGGCCAATTTCTGCATAATCAGCTTCTCGTTGTCGATGGTTTTCACTTTCTTTTTATCTTTTTGTTTGTCTTGTGTGTTTCGTTTTCGATAGTAAAACACTTCTCCTGCTAACGTGATCATCGCTAGAGCGAGACCAAAAAGAGTTGCGATGAACACTCCACCTGAAAACACGTGGAATTGTTTGATTAAATTATCATGTACATTTAATTATATTATACATTACTATTATTATATTTTTTAGATAAAATTCTTTGAAGTTTGGATATAAAATATCCAACCTTTCTGTTTTATTTATTCAGAAAATTGCTATTTAGTAAATATTAAGCTATCTTTACATTTCAAGTATTCAACATTTTGAATTATTAAAATATTTTAGTTCATAACAACTCACCCAAACTCTCCAATGTTATTCCCTCGTTGTCATCAGAATTCTGACACTGAGCCTTCAACGATTGATTCCAATACTTAGATGCCAACATTTCAAAGTATCTGTCCTTTTGCAAATCTAGAATTCTACAACAAGTCAATTGATATAAATAGGATAGAAACCTATAATTATATAAATTATAGGATTAGTTAGGATAGGTAAGGTTAGTACAAACTCATCAGGATAGATTAGTACAAACTCATCAGGACGGGTTAGTACAAACTCATTGATACAAAAACATACTTTCTGCTTATTTCTTCCTGCAAATGGCTTCCCTGTTGAACAGCAATTGCATAAGGCTGTTCCGCAAACACTTCCCCAACCTCAGTCAGGTTGCAATTCCTCGTTACCTCATACTTTATCTCCGATGAATCGTGGATGAAAGCGAATTCTGAATTTTCGCTTTCTATCACCTGAAACGGCGCAAAAGACGATGGCTGTGTTCACCGATTTGCCTGGCACGAGCAACTGATCGTCAACGCATACCTTTTGAAAACCCTCTCTGGAATTTACAACAGGGCCGACCTGCGTAATAGCTTGCAATATGTGGCCGTATTGTTCCTTGATTGGATAGTCCCAAACTCGATACTCTACTTGGTCGCTGGTACTGTTTAACGTGATTTCTTTCCATACCCTAATTGTGAAATAAAATTGGGAAAAATTAGAGCAGATTTATGGGAGGAATAAATATGATTAATTTGTAAATTTCAATATTTGAAATGTTATTAATTCGTTCGACACCAGTGATCCAAACATTAAATCACGAAAGATTAATAGAATCTTTCTTGTAACATTCTTTGTCATAGGATTGTTTCCAATGGCCGAGAACTCACCGTCTGTATCGTTTGTAAAAATTTATGTCGTCAGTCGATTCACCGATTTGTGACTAAAGAAGTCATCGGAATGGAATCTATTCAGAACAAAGTGTCTAAAGCATGAAATGGTCGTTGATTGTAAAATCAACTAAAAAATGAATAACATAAATAATAAGTATTGTAGTATTGTAGCCCTGTCCTGGAATATAATACATGTAACATAACCTTCAATAACAGAGTCCACTCGGCCATTGCAGACAATAATACTGTTTCAGCATAATCGTACGTATTGTCAATTTACTAATCTACTGATTGTCTAATCCACCTTGTTTGGAAAAGTCCAAATTGCCCACCTGTTTCCCAAGCTGTGAACCTTACAATGCGGACCTCATTAAGAGGTTAAGAACACCTTAACACTTAGCCAACTGAATAGGGAGATTTTATGAAGGACAAATAATCACTTTTTTTGTTTTTATAAAGTATAGTATGTAATAAAATACACGAATTTAGTGGTGTTAAAATGAATGAAAAAGTTACACTATCAATTATGACTAAATAAAGTTATAATCGAACGATACCACACTATAAAAAAATATTAAAATGCATCATTAATTTAAAACGTTCAAGTCGTGTTACTTATCTTTAGTCATCTTTAATGTTTTTAATTTTACCTATATTTTTTATACTTTTAATTTGATGTTTTGTAAAAACAATATGTAAAATCGTTAAATAAAGTCATTACCGCAAATATAATTAACCACTTAAATCATTTTTAGGCTTCTTTTTCAAATAGTGAATAATAGTCCTCGATGGTGTAGGTTGGGTAGGTCAGGTCAAAAGTAAACAGCTGACAACACCATATACGGCCACGAAAATCCACAATAAACTATGGAAAACTGGGGGAAAATTAGTATATAAGGACAAGACAAAACTTCTGCTGGCATCCATCGCCATGAGAATGTAAACCTCTTCGTGCATACTAAAAAGTACAAGTAAACAAGCAAACCATTCTAATACTCGATATAGTTAATTTACCTCCACCTTGAGCGTTAATCTCGTTGAAGGTGATATCAACCGACCGCCATTTAACTTCGAGCAAGATATCTGTGTCGTTGGAGGAAGCAACAGTTTGGAGGAAAACAAGATCGTTAGACAAATAACATCAACGTGAGTGCCATCTTGGGGAAAGAACTAGCTTCATCGCAAAATACACCGCACACAACATCCTCATGCAAGATAACCTACGTCAACAAACAGTCGGGACAAGTATTGTCAGTCTTTGGTTACAGGTGCTTTCCTCGGCGTCTATTTATCGCCACATTCTATTTATCACTACACAAATAAACAGGGACAGCTCTCCATCGGAATACACCGATCACAGTCAATACAAGAGTCACCTTCGGGAAGAAAATATTATACCTTTATCGCGAAATATACCGTCAATATCTCGCTGCACAGCAGACGAAGTATCAATTCGTTCGAAACATAAACATAAGTCATATGTTTGTTGAGTCACCTCTCCCTTGCGAACTGCTTAAAGTTATCATATCGAAACTTAGGCGCGTACACCATGGCCTCCAATCAAGAAGGACGCATAAGAAAATTGTAAATGGAACGAAAATTATTCAAGGAAGAATTAGAAGCATTTCAAGAGGTACTTGATAAATATGAGGAAGGAGGATCAGTAACCGTCATTCAATACCAGGTATTTAGAGGCAGAATATGCTACGTTTAGGAAAAATCAAAGCGAATTAAACGAGATAGACGAGGATCAAACACAAGATGAACGCCTTGCCCTAAAATATAAATTCTTGGAAAATAAAACACGCGCTACTGATATAATTGAGATCGCTAAACGGCGGATCGACAATGAAGTTGCATTAAATTTAATAAAGTTGCCTAAAATTCAACTACCTTCTTTTTCGGGATCATAGTACACGAGAATTCGCGTATTGACGACTGTAAGAGATTAATATATCTCCGCTTTTGCTTAACACAGGAAGCGGCTATTGCCATAGCGTCGTTGGAAAATACAGCCATGAATTATCCTATAGTATGGGAAATTTTGGAGAAACAATACAATCAACTTGGAAAAATCGTGGCCAACCATTTGAAAGCATTGTTCGACGTCTCTTCTTTACAGCGGCCATCTTACCAAGGTATACAATTCTATTTAAACAAATTATAAAGCATTGCTATCACTCAATCAGCCAACCGCGGATACCGTGTTACTATATTTGTTTACATCGAAGCTAGATCACGACACACAGTTACGATGGAAGGAATACATCACACGGACAGACCACACAACCTTTCCAAACGTCGGACAACTGTTCAACTTTTTACACAGTCGCTGCAACATGTTAGAAGCTATAGGCTCAACATATCAAACACCATCACGCCCTACTACCCGTCCGTATAGTTTACGTATCATGAGCCAAGGCGGTATGTGCAAACGGATGCCAAAATCTCCGATCACGTGAAATTTTTTGACGGATCTCAGACAACACGAAATCGCAAAAAATTTTTGTCTATGTCAGTAGAAAAATCTCTGTTTCTATTGTTTACGTAGCACACATTCCGTGACAAAATGTACATCTGGTAGTTGCAAGTTATGCCGTAAATGGCACCACACTCTCCTAATTCGGATATAGATAAATCATGGCGGCCAACTTAAACTAATATAACAGGTCACGCATCTAAGATATTTCCAAACGTCGTTTTGTCTACGGACCTTATAAACATCAGTGATCAAACCGGAAAAATGCAACAGTGCAGAGTCTTGTTAGACTCAACGCTCAACGTCCTTTCACAAACTATGTCATCCTGCATGAGCAATTAGAAACTAGAACGAGTCCTAGAAGCTCGAAAGAACTCGCAACACTATCAAGGACATTTTAGAGGCGTACGATCGAAGTTCGCCTGAAGATCGGATTACGAAGATATTTTGAAGACTACCGATCAGTAGAATCATTCCTTGTCTCCCAACGACAAACTCGACAGAAATGATGGGGCAGCATGCTCCTTGAACAGTTCCAGCACAGTGACACTTCACGGGAACAAAATAAAATTAATGCTGGTCAAATCAGAGAACAACAATCCCCTGATACCCGAGTTAAAGCAGGGTAGTCCGTTTCCTTAATTAGTAGGAACAATCCAACAACGAATAAATATCGATACAGTGAACCAGGATGGCTACAAACGTCAGTAGGTATAAATTCCAATGAACTGCGTCCAATCGACTGGGAAGAATAGGAAGAAACAGAAAGACGGCTCAGGTCTCGTCTTCCGTGGATAATCTGGCGCCAAGGGACACATGCCAAGCTAGTACAATTACCACAGCTCAGAACCAAGGTGCCCAACGACACTTCCTGGGCAGTGGACTCCAGCGGTGAATTTATTAGCAACGAAGAGAATGACTGCTATCCGGATTGCTTAAAATACATACAGAAAATCATTGAATTGAACGTTGGCATCTACAAAATTTAGCACTTATCATTAGTACTTTATCTCAAGGGAAAGCAATAAAATCTAACTAGCATTTGAAACAACTTGCAATATTGGATTGGATTTTAAAGAAGGTCAACATTGAAATTGATAAGTGTAAATATGCACGAGACGGTCTACTCGAGGAAATCAGAAATACAACAAACCAGAACATACCAGTAGAATACATAGAGCAATTAGAAAATAAGATAGTTTGTACACAATTGCATTCTGCTAAATCTGCATCTTTTCCGAATGTGTGTAATTATACACTTCATCATTACAGACAACTTTTGAACGTGCCCGTTTAAAGGAGGCGGTATGTTTGGGATTTCAAGTGGCCGTCTGTTTATGACTCGAACAATACACCTACCTTGTGTGGAAAAGTCCGAATTGCCTACCTACCTGAGCTGTAAATCTTACGGATGCGAACCTCATTAAGAGGCTAAAAACACCTTCAGTGCCCGATGGGGTCAGGTCTAGGGTAAACAGCTGACAATACCAGATGATATACGGCTACGAGAGTCCACAATAAACAGTGGTAAACCCGGGGACGGAAAGTCAACACATAAGGACGAGACAAGGCTTCTGCTGACTGTATACTAACAAGTGCAAATAAACAAGTAAACCATACTAATACTCGATATATTTAATTTACCTCCACCTTGAACGATAATCTCGTCCAAGGTTACCTATATCAACCGATCGCCATTTAGTTGAGAATTCGCAACACAGGGATCCAAAGTTCAGACTCACGTGTACAACTTATCCTCTGCATTCTTCATATTCATGAAGTACTGATGTACCGCAGAATTAGCCACCACGGTGTAATTGATTCTTGACTGCCTCGCTAATTGCTCCAAAGATTGCACAGGAGACTGGAACAAAATGCGTATTTAACTATCATCTTCTAAAGTATGTGCGAAATTTTCTAAATCCATTTACAAAACTTATGCACCTGCATTCTTTCCACAGTAAGGAAAGCAGCCAGATTAGCGGTGAACGTGGCGAGCATTAGGACAACAAACAGCCAGTAAGCGGCCACTAATGTTCTGCTCGATAATGCTTTAGGAGCTTCGCCGCCACCCTGGGGTGTAAAAGACGTCAAAGCGAACCAGAAACTCTCTTTCAACGTGAATTCCCTAAATACAGGACATTGATCCTATTGAAGCACTATTTTTGACAATTTCTTTACCTTCCCGAGACGTATTGACGTATTATAACAGCATACAATAAAAGAATCGTTAAGGGCAATTTCCCGAAATCTAAATCTAAATGTCCCTTAATGAGTCTTCGAAACTAGGCTTGCAGTACAGTTCTTACCGACAAGGATATGGATAGAGTCGTTTATTATTTCTGGCACTGTACGGAGAATACTTGTCGAGTATCCAAATCATGATGCCAGTTAACGTTAGTGCCCCGACGATGCTTAACCATACCTCGACTTTCAGTACTGTCATGAATTTGAAGAGAGACGGCTTGCGCACAGGTTTCCTCATCACTTGGAATGAAAAATTATTACATAATATGTATTTACGTAGATTAAAAACATAATGTGAATTTAAGTATAATAATAGTGAACGTAATAGTATAGTATATAGTGTCTATACATAACACAAAATAGTATAGTGTAACATAATAACATGAGTGTAAAATATAAAACTTTTTTTAAATATTTTAAATAGAAACTTTTTACCAATTAATATGCCAGATTGTTCAAAGTATGGGGCGACGAAATCGATCACTTCCTCACGTTCTGAAGTCATTGTCAATGATGCAACTACCATGTCTGTTTCCTGGAAAACAAAATAAATGTCTGTAATAAGAACAAGTTTCTAACAATAAGTTTGTTGAATAATAAAGAGTAAAATCAAATGTCACCAAGAGGAATCACACAGTTTGTATCATTAGAAAGGTCTAAACAGATAAAATTTTCTACAAACAAGATTAAATGGTTGCAGAATTACGGGCACTATCAAGTTTAGTATACAAGTACTTCAACAGAGTTTAACATCCTTCTTGCATACTTCTTACCCCTTTAACAAGGTCACCAATCAAGCCATCCCATTGTCCATTAGATAATTTCTTCCCAAATTGATGATCCTGCGGTACAACGAGATCATAATCGAATTCCATCTCTTCGGATAATTTCTTTACAAAATCCACGCAATAGCCGTCCCACATATCATTTCCGTTCTCATCCTTCATGATCTTTCCAGTTACTGGATCCAATCTGGGAACGGTCCAAGGCACTGACTAATGCAATTGTAATACTTGCATTAATTAAAGTTGTCAAAATTATGGTGATGCAAACATCGTAATGAGTGTCAATTACAGGAGCAGTTCCGATTCGGAAGAATCTTCTAGCGGGCTTTATCTTGTTTTTCTCAGCTTCTTTGATTTTACCATGCCTCGTCCAAGTGGCCAGCGGCTCCAAAATCCCATTAAACTCCTCCAACTCAATTTCGGCTTTGTAAGTGATCATTCCTTTCTCTGACCAGTACTCGAACGTGTCGTTACCTCCTAATTTCTGTCACAACATTTTTCCGTCAACCTTCAGTTCTTTCTGAGAATCATCGAACAACTGAAATTCAACTTACCGCTAGTATATTATTGTTAAATGCCTCAGACGTGAGATTCGAAGCTTGACTCGTGTTTGGCGAAGGGCATCGGCCAGTTTTTGGTTCCACGCTGATGCCAGACGCCTGCAGGTCGCTCATTAAACTCACTATCAGGCCTACTAATCTTTTAAAGTAATGTGCAAATATCTAGAAACATGGGAAGGTACGAAAAGAGCAAGTGAATCGTTTGAATCGAGAAATACTATACGCGATAAAAAATGTCTAGATACTTGAACATCAGAGGGACAAGTGCAAGCCGGTTCACCGATTAGTCTGCAGCAAATATCCTTCTTCATCGATAGAATAGTAATTGAAACATCCAACTGGTGTTCTCCGTTGATATATTTAAAGGTCTCGTAATTATTGTCAGTGAACACCAGGTTCCATACTCCATTTCTCGTGACCAGTCCTCCTTGCATGGCCTAAATTTCATAACCAAAGTAAATTTACAAGCTAAGTTTTTATACTGAATCGTTCAACCTGTTAACCTGCTCATTCCTTGTCTAATCAATCTTTAAAATCTTAATTCGATTTTAATCCTTACAAGTATACGAAAAATAAAACAACAACTAAAGGAAACTGAGCGATCTTTAAATAGAATTAGTAAATTGAATTAAAACTACTAAAGATTCAATAGACAGGTTAGCGTGTTTTCTCCGATTAACAGGTTAAAAGATTTTCTAGGAATCACCGTTCTGAAGAAATCCTCCATCTTGGCTGTGCTCGCGTAGATCGCGTAATAAGATGGCGACGGTCTCATGCTCCTAATCTTTGACACTGTCTTCTCCGTGAACTCGTCGATCACCACAAGTCTTATGATCGAATTCCCAATT
The DNA here is from genome assembly GCF_011952255.1 of Bombus vosnesenskii. Classification (NCBI taxonomy): domain Eukaryota; kingdom Metazoa; phylum Arthropoda; class Insecta; order Hymenoptera; family Apidae; genus Bombus; species Bombus vosnesenskii. The sequence goes on from NW_022884347.1 coordinate 175,981, forward strand.
AAATAGTAGAGACTCTGATTCAATTCTGCAAAGGGGTATGAATCAGTTTTCAAACATCTGACACGAAATGAAAAACGATCGAAGGTTGATATGAAGGTACCCCTTTCATCTTCGAAGATCAGGCTCACGTCCGTGGCGTTTTTCAACATCAAAAGATCGTCGATTGCTTGGATGTACGGGTTTATATTGCTATCGCCCCGTTTGTATATTATTCCGTTCTCGTCGGCCAAGTTTCGTAGGCGATCCCAACCAGTCCAGGTCATGTCGAGTATGATACTGATTCCCTTAAATAAGGCAGCACATACTGCAAGTTGATTTTAACGAAACGAAAATAAGAATGAAGCGCGATCATGTCGGAGAAGCTCGTCGATGTTGCACAGTTATCATCGATAGATCGATCAAAAGGATGCAAAGCGTATGAGAATTAGTCACAAATAAAATTATCTTCCATTGTTTCTTATTTTCTTTCAAGAAAACAATTTTCATCATGGAGTATTACATGTCTAATATTGTTAATTTTAAAACATTGAAGAGTGAAGAAATTTGTAAGCTATTTGTAAATTGCTTGAAAATTAGCCAGAAATTAAATTAACAATAATAAATTTTTATAGTGAAATATAGTATGTCTGGAACAATTAAGTTTTGCAATATTAAGGGATAAATCTATTTTTAAGCAAATTGGAATTTTCGTTAAATTCCTTATATGAATATTTGCGATAAAATTAGCAATTAAGCTTTGAAATCGCTCATTACAACTTGCAGAGATCGCTATCGATTGGAACTGTGGTCGTGAAAGCTGTGAAAACTGCACGACACATTTTGCTTCTTAACCTCTCTCGTAACTGCTGTCTACGTTGGCACGATCTACTTGCACTGTGGAAATATGGACGGCGATGATGTTTTCACCAAAATTCTTTTCTGCTTGAGGTACAGCATCGTTCAGAATGCTTAGTATCGCCTTATCTGGTTCCTCTATTACTATCACTGTACAAAAAAAATAAGAAGATCACTACAGTGTAAATTAATTTAAACAAGAAATCTCTCAAAGACTTTTCACATTCGCTATTTTTTTTAAATTAAGTTAGCTACATTAATTCGTAGTAAGATATCCTACATATATTTTTACATATCAAGGGAAGGAGCTGTTTTTAAAAGAGTACATATTATAATGTCATCGTTTCACGTGACATATTTACCTCGCTATTGATATTCATTATTGTATTGCTTCATATGGTTTCGTTTCAGTAGATAGAATCTAATCGTGCAATAATCATCTATTATGCTGTAAGTTGCTATTCTTCATGTAGGAAAAGTTTCATTAAGCTAATATAATTTCTTCCCTCGTTGTTTGGAAAAAAGAGCGAAAAGTTACACCGCGTTTGTATCATCTGAAGCAACGATCGTGCGACGATATCGCCATCTGTGTCGTTTTGTTACTTTTTCGGTCTCAATCATCGGTAATAGCTTTCGTCGAACTTCTTTCTATGTCAAGGACCAGGGACCAACCGTTCGAGTTGGCACAGAAGATACGGAAGGTATTAGTCAAACGTTTATCGCGTGAATAATTCAACAATGGTACAACTACTATCGATGTATCGAGAACGAAGAAAAGTTTCATGCGACCCAATCAATGTTTAACCAGTGCAACCGATGTATCTAATTTTCGTTAATATTTCATAACATTGCATTTGACAATAATTAACTCTAGCAGAGTAATTATGAATAACACTGTGCAGGATCGGCATTTCACTAAGAAGTAACGAACTATAGCATTTGAGAATATTGTTTTAAGGAAATGAAAACAACTAAAGAAGAAAAAGTCAAAACAGTTTCAAATCATCTACTACCAATTTCTAAAGCTCTGTAAAACAAAAGTAAAAGAGTTTCATCTGATATTCCTTTTAAAAAATGACATCTCGAATCAACTTGTGAATCTTTTTCCAAAATAACTCCACGAAACCCATACGTCGTTCGAACGTTTCAATCCGTTTGAAAATTGCAAAGAAAATTTTCCAAAGCCATCGTAGACAAAACTTACACATGTTCATAGGTGTTAGAGAGATGGCAGGACCGAGGAACGAGGCAAGCAGGAACACACTCGCTGCTACCACAGTGGTCGACATGGCTCAGGAGAACCGACTTGGTGCCGGATGAACGAACAACCGTTGTCTTCCGCGTAGGCAAACAGGAGGATACCGTGGAAGACGACAACGACGCCTGCGCTCGCTCTCTACGACACCCGCTTATGAATATTACACCGTCGACTATCAAACTGTGGTCCTTGTTTTCCGTAAATTCACTTTCGTTACGTGGAAGCACGATGTCATATCCTGACACTCGTTTCTTCCACCTTAGTCATCGATTTATCGCTCAAGTTGACGACTGTCAAGGATTACTAACCTGAACATTGGCGATCGATGCATGACGTTGAATGCTACTCGACAATTGGGTTATTTAACAATATTCTCTTTTTTACTTAAATTCCTGGAGAATATTTGGGAGATGTATTAGGTTGGCAACTAAGTGATTACGGATTTTATCATTAGGTGGTAATGACAAAATCCGCAATCACTTAGTTGCCAACCTAATATTTCTTTCGGTACGATTATTGGAGAAATCCGATTTTGAAACTTATTGCTACTTAATAGACGGGGAAATGATGAATTAGAAGATGTAAGAATTAGGTGATTTTTGAGATATTTAGGACCAAATATTTCTTCAAAAATGATTCCGAGGAATGTCGAATAAACCTACCGATGGAAATTCAAAAATTATAATTGAATAAATGGTACTTAAATAAGTAAATAAAATTATAGAACGTCTTAGTGTACAATAGTCTACGTCAAAGACTGCATTGAAAGGATAAATGTTAGGTTAGCAACTAAGTGATTGCGGTTTCTGTCATTAGGTGGTATTGACAAAATCCGCAATCACTTAGTTGCCAACCCAATAAATTCAAGGCAAATGTACAAAGTTATTTTATGTATAAAACAGCTTATAATTACGAAATGATAGAATCAACGGTGCATTAAAAGCACCGAGTACATTCGTTGGTTTGGTTTCCGTGCGCGTGAACCGTTTTTAGAATAGGAGAATAGAGAATAAATGATCGATACGCATATTATTGATTCAACGTACACGTAACAGTTGCTTCGTCCAGTAACATTTATGTAGGAAAAGCTCGCAATCAGGAATCGTTTACGCTAAAAACTGCAGTTTCCTAATCGATAATTGATTGTATCGCGTGCATACACTACCCCGTTCCTCAGCACCTGGACTAGCGAAATTCGATCGGCGAACATTCCCGTCTCGCTATTTTCGCGACCGCTGAACGATAAAGTTCCCTTTAACCGCGTGCCGACAAATCGCTTCATCGAACAATTCTTCGATTGAATCGCCGATCCAAAAGAAGGAAAAAAGAAAGAAAGAAAGAAATGAAGAAGAGAAGGAAGATGAGAATGAAGAAAAAAAAAGAAAACAGAGCAGATGATAGAATCGAGTTTCTCGATCGGTGAATCTTGCCACGACGAACGTCACGTTTTCCCATTATCTATCAGTTCTGATCATGGTCTAAGGTTGATTAATTTCCATGGTTGAGGAAACCTGTGAATCGATGGTGCGCGGTCACAAAGAATAATGACGCAAGGATCGAGATTGCTCCGCAGATGTTCCCTGACTGAGGCGAGAGGCCAGCTGGGGCGAAATGCTTCAATAGTCTCGCACTATTTTTAAATATATTTCAGATGTCGTTTATGCGAACGCAATCTCAAAGAACCTGCCCCTGCGGCCTATTGTTTCTCATCGTTTCCATTTTTCTTTCCATAACGTTTGGAAAGTGGAGGTTTAATCTTATGGTATAAAGATTTGTTTAAAAACTCTGAAATAGAAATAAAACCGACAATCCACTTCCTTACAAATTTATTATTCAATTGAATTTTACAAAATGATAAAATTTGTCATAGAAATTATAAGACAAGGCTGTTGAATTTCAAGCAACTAAGAGTTTTAATAATCATTTTTTATTGTTAGAATACAATAAGCAATTAGGCATATTCGAAGCTATAGAAGAATGTTTTTTGTAATTAAGAGTACATTATATACATACATTAATTCTTTTCCCTGAAAATTTGTTTATTACGTATTATGGATTAAAAGAAGAAGAAAGCGCCACATCGCGTCTAATGGCTGAACTCTCTTGTCGCAGTTGTGCACATATCGTTGTTAGATGTCGCTTCATATACACACAATACATATATTAAAACATAATTCCGATTATCGTTCAATGTGTCCCTTTGAACTTTATGAATTGGCGTATTTTATTATCTTATATACTAGCTTGCACAATGGAATGCGAGATTTGTATAGCTATATTAAAATTAATACAACCAACTGAGAAATCTGATGAGAAGGGCAGATAAAACAGGAAACGATATCATCCTTCTATGTAAATAAACGTTAGTTTGTCGTCAAACATAGAAAGTTGTACATATTTCATGATGATCATCATTCGTTACTAACAAATTGTATTATTACTATTTTCTTTATTATTTGATTCGTTGTACTATAAAATATACTTGCAAAAGAAACTTCACAGAAAGTTGTACGACCAAACAGGAAAGAAGATAGATCAAGATGTTTAATTTGAACCGTCATAACTGTATCCACGAATTACGCCTGCTTTCAACATTCCATGCTCGAGCGGATCTTAAAGAAATGTTTAAAAAATGCGAACAGAATGGCAATCGTAGCGGCAGCATTTCCTTCACTGACGTATCTTGCCGAAGAGGTTCGGTATATTTTTCTTGCATAATTTAGTTCACCAGACGCTGCAGTTCTTTTAATCGGCGCCAATTTTCGGCCTAAAATACTGCTCCAGTTACACGAAATATGGAACATGTAATCCGTTCACGATTTTTGTACTTCTGCACGCGTGCTCTGCAGACGCAAAATTTCTATATGAAAAAATCACGCGATAACCATTTTGTAATAAATGCATATTATTATTGTCCATAAAGATTATCTTTTTTTAGCCGCTCAAAAAGTTAAAATTTTATAAAATTGGAATTCGAATAGGACTTTCGTAGAAAGTAGAACTATGGTTGTAGACTTTACGAGAAAATTGGGACACGATAAGTTAAAATGTGTGACTCCATTGTAATAGAAAGAGTATTTGCATAAATAGTACAATGATGCAAATGCGTTCATACGAGCGACTGATACACAATTTAACTACCGTTACGGGACACTCCGTGAAGAGAAGCGGTGTCGATCGAACGAAGGAAGGGAATGTGGAAAAGAGAGGAAGCGACGAAGGAAAACACGCGCAGAAGCGCGTGCATTAGAAACGAAACGCACGCGTCAAAACGTATTACAATTTCACGCACGAAAAGTTACACGAAAAGGTTCGTGGAACGCGATCCTGTACAACGGATTACATCCCATACGGAGAAAGGTGAGTCGCGGTAGTGTCATAGACGATTTCGCTGTAAGGGAAACGGTCGATAAACGAGTTATATTATCAACTGTTTTTCCCCGGATACGTACGTGTGAGAATGACGAATTCGGAAGGAAGTTACGCGGTGAAGATATCAAACGGTGAGGAAAGAAAGGAGGAAAGAATAGAATTTTATTCAAGAAGCGCTCTAATGCGGGAAGTACAGGCTCGGTGATTTCCGGATGCAATCGGTTGTTTCCGGTACGGACGCCCTCCCGAACTAAAACCATTCATTCGATGGAGAGCGAGAGACGAAGAATTGAACGAAGAAGGGGATAGGAAGGTGGTAGGTGGAAGCGAGAATCGGCGGTGGAAAAAGGATGGAGAAAGCAAGCGAGCGAGTGAATGAGAGGCGAGTAGTGAGGAGGGCAAGAGGAAAGGAGAAGGAAAGCGGTTGAGCAGGGGATAGGGAAGGGAAGGAGAATACACGAGAGAGGTAGGCTCGGCTGATTCGAGAAGGCTGGCAGGCTGCTGGTAGGTGAGAGTAAGAAAGCGAGGGAGCATACTGGCTGGCAGAGGCAGAGGCAGACTGGCCGGCCGTGCGCTGTAGTTAACAGAGCTGCCAGCAAATCGGCAGCAGATGTGGTCAGTTAGTTCGGTGCTGTGTGCTCGTTCGGATCACAGTGTTTCTGTGGATTTCGATGCACCGACCGAATCCGCAGTCGATAGTAGCGACAATAGCCAGCGATCAGTTGCCGAGTGTGACCCTCGTCGTCGCGACACAACACGCCGTGTTCCAGAGAACCATGTAAGAGTGAAGGCACTGTAAAAGGCTTGGAGAATCGGTGACAAGTCGTGGCAAGGCGAAAAACGACTTGATTCAGCGGATACGATTTCGACGTGTACAGAGGATAGAAAGGAACGGAACAAGACGAGCAAGACAGGACAGGACAGGAGAGAACAGAACAAACAACAACGAGAGCAACGACAACTGTGTATCGAGGAAGAATCGCGAGGTAGAAAGAAGAGGAGAGAACAAATCGAATGGAACAGTCGGTCGCGCGCCAGCACCAAGAACGCAGTGATCGTCGTACCTGTACGTCGGTGGCCGAAGACTTGTCCGATTGAAACTCGGGAGTGATGTGGCAACGTTGCTGGTGGCTTGCGAGTGGAGGAGTCAGTCGTCGTTCGGCTGTTCTATCGTAGTCTGTGTATGACAGTGCAGTGTCGTTACCAATAGAACCGCGAGGGCCCGTCAGGGCCCACGAACACCGCGAATATTACCGCGATTCTCACCGCGGTCACGATGACATATCTAACAGGAGCAGCAACCAGTAGTAACACCACCATCATCGACGGGACAATCGTACAGATACATCTAACATTGCTACGATAGCGCATGTTCGCGTTTGTTGGTTATCGTCGTTGAAAAACAGCCGATGAAAGAGGAGAGAGTTTCCGTGACTCGTGGTTTAAGTAACAGTGTTTCGAAGCGTACGATCACGGCGTAACGCGCTTTTTCGTCGTACATACAAGTTTCGTTTGTCGAGTCGCAGCAACGAACAGCAGCAGCAGCAGCAGGTTTTGGTTCCGAACCTTTATAGAAGTTCCTGAAGTGCGCGCGCGGGGTTTTACGCGTCTGCCACTCGAATGTCGAGAAACGAATGAGTGCGTGAATCGTGACAACATCGTGTCGAAGTGTACGGAGAGGAGTATCCTTAGAGAGAACGAGATAGAAACCGTCTCTCTTTCTCTCACATCCCATAGAGGCCGTGGTCGGACTTTACGCCGTCGTACGCGCTTCTCCCCTCTCCCCGTAATGGACTGTTTCTTTCTCCCTCTCTCTCGCTGAAGGCCAATTTATCTATCCCGTCTCTGTCTGAGTCTATACCATTCCTGTCTGTGCGCTGGCAGAGTTTTCACTGGCGCGACACGACACGGCACGGCACGGCACGGCACGCGCGCACACACGCTACCGACACGTAAACGAAAAACGAAACGAAACCGGCTGCTGTCCAGCCGAAACGGGAGTGTCAAACATCCGAGGAAAAATCACGGGCTATGGGAACAGTGTGTGCCATGAACTGAAAAAACAGTGCGCGACCGGTTGTCTCGTGCTTGGCCCCGTCGAAAGAGGATCTTGCATTTCATCCGGTGCGTGCTTGTGTATCCCTTTACACCAAAGGAGGAAGAGAGGTTAGGTTAGGCTAGGACTCCGCGTCACCCTTGGCCACACTCCGTCCTTCTCGCTCTTTCGTGCGATTCTCCTACCTCTCTTTTTCTGGCATACGGCCGAAGAGGAACGCGCAGACACGAGAGGCCAAACCGACTACGTACACACATTCACACATAGCCAGGACAATTGGGGAAAGAGGAGGAAAACACAAATGCCGATCGCTGGTGGAATTCTAGTCGCTGGAACCGCGGCTCATTGCTGGTCTTCCGCCGCTGGCATGCTTCGATTCCTCGCTAGACTCTCAGGTTAGCACGCAATCCATCTCTTCTATCCGCTGGACGGAACGTCGGAAACGTTTGACGGCCGCCTTGTCGATTATTTCTCGTTTCAACAAGGAAAAAGTCACGCCGCGCACGCCAGGGGAATCGCGACAGAGAAAAACTAACGACGATCGTCGTCGTGGTATCGTTGCCTACGAATCATTGGCATTCGCCAATAAGAATCATCGATAACAATTACCAATAAGAATTCTCGCGTTTATAAGTTGTATACATAATGTTAAATCAATCGTTGCGAATTTTTGACGCATCTCGAATCGAGAAAATGTCGTTCTCGTTTCTCGGCTGTTTCACGCTATAAATATTATAGTGTATAGCGTATTATTACGTATGTACGTATGTATTCGTATTTCGTCTTTTTCCCTGCGCGTGTGCATGCCCATGTCTCTTTTCCAGCATCGACGACGCGTGCTTTAGTCACACTCTCTCTGCATCCCGGTAAAAATTTCGCTATTTTCTCGGTCCTTGTCTAGTCGGGTAGGCGGCTCGCCGCCGGGGAATCCGTGCGGTTTCGATTCCCAGACTTTCGAGTCAGTGCACCGCTACTGCTAGCTGTTAAATGGAAGCGTACAGCGGACGACGTAGACAGAATAAGAGGAACAAAAACGAGAGACGGCCCCGTGTAACCGCGGTATTATACGAGTTCGCGTGTATTCCGTGCAGAGAGGATTTGACGTATCGACTCGGATTTCCATAGCGTCGCGTAAAATTAACCTTCCCCGCTTCTCACTACCAACCCCTTTTCCTCTCAAATCCAAATCGTCGATCGCTGTCATCGTTTTAATACGTGTCAACGTGTTTCTCTTCCTACCTTGAATTTCATTAACTATTCCCCCGCTACCAATTTCTATGACTTTCTTTCGTAGCATTAGGGCTCTCTTCAAGCGTCTCTCGTCGACGTATACACTTCCGGAACACGGTAGAAATAAATAAGGAAATAAGAAAGACAAAAATAGTGGAAATAATAGTCGAAATTATTTTTAATTCGACTATATTGCTCATTGATCACACTTTTGATATTTTATTAAATCTTATCTATAAAATGCTTATGTAAACAGGAAGGAAGCATTTCGTAGTTCTGCTTTACCTGATCAATCGGTTATTTGTATCGATTACGCATACTGTTCAATGAAAAAGATCAGTCATAGACTACACGCGTGAAAACCCATGAATTCATGCGTTTCTTTATCCTGGTCCGTTTTACCCGAATTATTCTACGTTCGTAATTTGCTCTTAAATAGCAAATTGCACTCTGCGATTCACTGTTCGATTGATTGAGCATCGTTCAAGCGATTTATCGTTGAATTAGACCGGGAGTAAGAGCCGAATGATGATAATATAGGAATTCTGTGGTAAATAAAGAATTTTGTCACGGAGAGAAAGAGAATGGCGGTGGTGATTATTTGGATTACGGCAATCCGTGGCCGCGTGTGAGAATCTGTGTCCTCTTGACACGCCGCAGCGACACGGCAACACCGATTCTTCTCATATCGGTGTTAATTAGCGGCCAAATGATCGCTATTGTCGCCAGTGTCGCAACGATCAGCGTCGTGAAACCAACTCTTGTCTAATGAGTGAATAAACCAACTAACTTTTATTTCTAAAGTTGCCTCTCCTTGTATGCAAACAAAAAAATATTTTCTCTTGTTCCAAAAGAATTTTTCAAACTTGCTGTAACTATTTTTTTTTTTTTATACAACAACCACTTTTTTTTTTTTGTAAATCTTCTTACGTGCACGCGAAACCTAACGTCGAAACGAAATCTATTTTCAGACTGTCGCGAAATTATATGTAGTTTCTGAAAGGAAAAGTATAAATCTTTTCTGTAGCTTTAAAAGTCGAGGAACTGAAAAACCTTGGTCTTACAGTCATCGAAGCACTTTGTCGTGTGTAATAATAGTAGATAACCGAAAGTAGTACATATGTACGTAAACAACCTTGCATATTTCTTCAGTCCTCTGATAAATTTAAACGCATGGATTAACTGTTAACGTAAGGTCCTAAAGTATTTCAACTGATACGAGCGTTGTGATAATTTCAAGACGTCGGCAATACTATCCAGCCTTAATAATCGACCAATTCAATGGAAAAATGATAAAAGTGCATTTTTCATTGGAATCTTATATAGGAAAGATAGATAAGATCAGTATTTATTAAAGAATTTTATTAAACGTTTAAACTTTCATATATATAACGATATTATATTACTATACACATTTTGTAAATACTATAGCAATACTTTAATATCCGGTATCATATAAATGATTCTATTGATGTTCAACTTTATCGACTTTTAATTTTCTCAAATTAAAAATTTCATTACTTGTATCAGCAAGGTTTTGATCAAAACTCAGCGTAAAGAATCTTTTCGCAGAAGCAAAATAAATCAGAATCATTTCGATCAGTACGTGTTATCGTCGCTCAGAAGGAGACCGTAGCGTGTCTCGTTTCGATAGGTTTGTTTATCTCATATCTGACTCGTCATCGCCCAATCTATCGATCATGAAATAAACACCGTTTCATCGTCGTTAAGAGAGTACGTTCATCAAATTTCCAAACCAAACAGATTGGTATTTATTCGATCGAATAGACGAGCATACGATACATTTGCAAACCTCTGCCCCCTCCTGCTACTATCCGTTATACATTAATTCATCGACGAGTGAATGAGTAACCTCTAGGCAAAAATCGGCCGCGAATACATCAAAATATAAATAGAAACGTGTCTGAGGACCGCTGCTGTGTGTGTCGGCCTCGGGTACCGAGTCAGTACTATTCGAGAATTTACCTACAGTGAGGTCTGATCCATAAGGAGGGAACGTTCTGATGTAAAGGAAACGAAAGTGTGAAACAGTCATAGAGAAAGAATATAATAGAGAGGCGGTGTCGTATCGGTAATATTGGAAACGAGTGGTCGGATTTTGTGCGCTCGCATCGAATGCATAAATATGTGGAAGAGATTCGATGCAAATCGCAGGAAAAGTGAGAGTGGCAATGAGTCAACATCCGCGTCTGCTGTTTTCTAGCCATCGATAAATTTCGAAAGGCGAATAGTTCGCTTTCGTACTGATATTTTTATTTTCCATTTCATCGCTAGTTTCTTCGTTTCTCTCCTACTTTTTCCTTTTCCAGGGGTTGTCTTTTGGTGGTCGTTTTTTTGGAATGAGGAAAAGGGTTGTGAAAAAGGGGAAACGAATTCGATAGGGCAGGATGCAGACAGGAGCAGAGTGATTTTCTTGTTAAATCGCTTGCAGACGCTTTATCTTTAGAAGCCACGGACAGACAGTGGCACCGGTTTTTTTCTCCTTAACGGAAATAGCTATCATTCTATACGCCTTAGAATGAACCGGCAATACTCGGCAAAATTTATTTTCGACGTGTAGGTTTACGTATCCGCCGTCTGGTCGGAATATCGGCCGGGGGATCATCAAAGGGGGCAAGAAACCGGAAAATTCGCTAAATTTCGATGCCGTTCGAATCGTCGAATAGACGTTCCGTCGTCTGGTGTGGCGCGTCTGTCGCGTCCAATATGGTTTCTAATGCTTCCACAACACCGGTCCGCCATTCGAAAGATATAATAATGAAAAAACGCTGATCTTCGCAGGTGGACCATTACCAGTCAAATTGATTGGTTTTACAATTTTATTTGAAAATTTCTACTTCGTGGTATATTTTTTCCGTAATGTTATAACTTTCGCAACGATAACTGAAAGAATAATTTAATGAATTTTATTTTGTTTTTTTATGTATTCAAACTGAAAATAATTTTCTATCAAGGCTACTTATACCAATAGCAGTCAAAATGATTGGTTCTACAATTTTACAAAATGTGTCAACCCTCGTTTAGGGACGATGGATTAATAATACCAAAAATGTACTACCTAACGTGGAATTCCTTCCGTAAAAACGCAATAAATCAATAAATATAAAAATATTCTATTTTTTAAAGATCAGCCATTTTCACTGGTTTTCGTAGAAATAGCTTCGCGTTAACACTTTGACTGCCACGCTGAAAGCCACGGGAGTATTTTTATTATTCAAAGGATACAATGGCAAAATAATAATAAATTGATGATGTAAGACAACATTCTTCCCCAATGGACCGTTTATCTTATTGGTGGCCACGGGTGACCACCGTGGCGCCGTGGTAACAGTTGACAGCGACATATTATAACATGGCTTCGTTTATTTCGACAAACCATTCGCATTCGTTGTTTCGTCGTAAGCAAAGCGTGCAGAATATACTGTTGAAACGTGTAGAAGATATTAGTAAACAGTATTTGCTCATTCTATATATAATAGTAAGGTATGTTCACAATTCTAACCTCAATTATATGATTATAAAGCAGTATTTGCGATTATTTTCTAAGGTGTGTTTATAATAATATTCGTAGATTACCTCTCAACGATATGGATGCAAACACAGTGCACCGTTAGATGCAACATTTGTTCCCATTTTTTTTCATTAATGTTCCAATAAAAATGTTTAATTGTTCAATGGGGCACTTTTTATTTCAAAGTATCTTCTATTCGTTGGTTATGTTGAAAATGCCCTAGCTGTCAATTTTCATACAATTTTTACAATTGTAAGAAGTTGAAGCGCTCCGGTCACCAATGACCACACAGTGGCGTCACAGGAGAAACCGTGGCGGGTCATATATGACCCACGTGACAGTCAAACTGTTAACTATCGGTAGTTCAAGTGTTAAAATATTAGGAAAAGAATAGAAAATAATGTCTGAGATAATCTATTAGCTATACACTCTATGACTCTTCTTCTTTGCAAAATGAAATGGAAATTTATTCTTTACAAAAGACGTATTCATCAAACCTGGAGTTTCTCTATCGCAAGAAAAGTATTCTAATTTAGGATAATAAAGATCAGATAAGTCTCAGCAGACTGCCAAACAGTTTCATAATTTCACTTTGGTGCCGGTTCGCCGGTAAGTAACTACATGTATATACTTCCAAAAAAGAAGTTGTTTACTTTCACGATTCGCCTAACAGCTTCTCTTTAGAACTCCACACTTTCCATCGAGCGAGATATCTTTCTTTCTTCGTTCGTGGTTTTATCCATTAGAAGATAACAAAGTATATAGATAAGAGATAATGATATCTGAAAATATTTTCTTCTATAAGTAGAACATGAATAAATACATATAATGAGAAATATTGAATTGGCAATTAAGTGATTGTGGCTTTTGTCAATACCATCTAATGACAAAACCCGCAATCACTTAGTTGCCAAGAATAATATTGAAAAGAGGACAAATAAAGTGTAACGTAAGACGCACAATATTTTTTGTTTTATATTACTTTATTGAATTATGCGCGAACATAATAATAGAAATAGAACGAAATGAATCATATCTAATTCGATAAAATAATATAAAACAAAAATTGTTGTTCATCTATTATTACCTTTTCGGACAATCTAATATAAAGTGAAAAATATCGCCATGTCTCCTGTTGCAATGAGGAACGCGTATATCGATAGATGTAATCGAGAGTCGGCGCGTTGAATCAATGGTCGATTACCGTGAAATCTCGAAAAGGTTTGCCCATTCGTTTCGATATGATTCACGGTTCCGGTTAATCGACTCCGTCGATAAAACATCTAATACACCGAGCTCTTATTTCCCCAGAGTCGCGTATGGTGTATGAAATTTCGCGGTGCCAACCATTCGAGAGTAACTATTTCTGTCCCCATTAGCAAATAGCACATGAATTATACATGGCTGTCTGTTAATTAACGGCGATGTGTTATGTGTCGGGCTTATCGAGTTGGAAAATTAAACGGTTGGATACGTGTTCGTGGATAGAGAGGATTGTCGGTATCGAATTTATCACGTGGTCCTGGAAACGTCCTTTTACCTACAACTTGCTTAACGCAAGTCGTAATTAAACGCAGGTGTTGAACGAATGGTAGAAATAAAACGATCATGAAACGGGTTCTAATATCGGTACGTATAATATTTTTATTCAACTATATTTATACATATTACAGTACTCTCGGATTATTAGAAGTTGTGTAACTGTCTACAAAAAAGCGGTATCGTATCTGTTTTCTTTAATTCTAGCGTTTCGTAATTATTACTAGAATCATATCATGCCACTTTTACCATAATAGGATAATACAAGATAATTTTTAGAAACACTGCTAGATTGTTGTAATTCTTTTGATATAATTCGAAATTCCATTGGAATATAGGATTCTATTATAAATAGCAATGAAATATTCTATTTGCAAGATTTTTAGAAAAATTAATTTTTTTTTTATTAGAAAGATTAATTAGAAGGTAAATCTAATAGAATTTTACCGACGTCACCGACGTCACCGAAAAAATTCGTCTGGTAAGAATGCTCGATTATATCGCGCTTAAAATCTCCACTCTATTGACAAAAATCTGAAACGATTACAAAGCAGCCAGATCGTGGAATTTCATCGTTTAATAATAAAAGTCATCCTGTGTGTACGAGCGGTATCCGGTAATGCTGCACTATTCAGATGGCGTACGTGTGTTCGGTACTTGTATTCCGCACGAACGGCTCGGCCTCGTTTCTGATCGCAACAACGAGGGTATCGTACGCGGAGGAGAGCATCCAAGGGCGACTCGGACTCGACCATTTCTCGGACAATGATGTTTTCTGCTTCTCTCCTGGAAGCCCGCGCACAATGCCCGTGTAACGCCTATTTCTAAATAGACGAAAGAGTCCAGCCGTGGGATTGACGATACAACAATGAACACCGTTATTATTAGGCTGCCTGGACAAACATCCAAACGTCCGTGTAAATCATATTCGATTTTGCTGTTTTCGTCAAAGGATTACCGTTTCGTCTATCTCAGCGTTTTTCTTTTTTATTTCGGAGTCGTTCATTCACCGTAGAAACGGCACGGAAGATCGGCAAATTCCGGAGTTAAAAAGAAACTGCCTTTTTATCAAACTTGTCATGGGATTCTCTTGGAAAATATTTAGAAAAATAGCAACTGTGCAAAAATACCATCTGGATATTGGGTGTGTGAACACTTACACTTATAAATTTCAATTAATAAAATGAGGTGTACTAAATTAATTTGTTAAAACAATTTGGTATGTGTAGCGACGGGAAAGTGTCAAGATTACATCAGTAAAATTTGAAAACAGGAGTTGTGATAATTTTATTAGAAACATTCATGATGAGTGTCTCAGAAAATTATTCGAACGCTGTAACACTGTTGATAGTTTTTCATCTTCCTTTGCAGCGAATGTAAACATCATTGCTAAATGAAAATATTGCTAGGTTCACTTGACGTTAGGATATCGTTTCGGTAACAGTAACGTAAAAGTGTGCACACTAACACTTACACGAATACCAAAAAGTGTGAAACAAAAAATTGTGAAAGAGAAATAATATCCGATTACACGAGGACCGCAGATCATATAACGAGATTGCCAGAATCGTGAACAGAAGTCCAAGATACATTATATGATAAAAAAGTCAAAGAACGAGGGAACACTTGTAAACAAAGGTCGATCAGGTCGACCAAGGAAATTGACTGGAAGAGAGGAGAAAGTTGTTATTCGCGAGTTAAAAAAAATCCTACTGCATCCGCTCCTCGACTCGCAAGTATGGTAGCTGATATGTTTCATAAAGAAGTTTACCCGGAATTATGTCGACGAATCTTACGAAACGATGATTTTCATGGCGGAGTACCGCGAAACAAGCCATATATTAGTGCGGTAAATCATAAAAAAAGATTGACATTTGCAAAAACCTATATTAATAAAGATAATTGTTTTTGGGACAAAGTCATCTTTTCGGACGAGTCAAAGTTTAACATTTATGGCCGGGTGGTCAAAATTATGTGCGGAGAAAACTAAATACGGAATTGGAATCGACGTTTACATGAAACAGTGAAACACGGAGTTGGATCGGTCATGGTGGGGAGGCGCATGGCCGCCAGTGGCACCGGAAATTTAATACTTATTGATGGAATACTTGATAGATATAAGTGTCCAAATATTTTAAAAAGTAATCTTAAAGAAAGTGTCCGTAAATTAGGATTATTGAAAGATTTCCACTTCCAAGAAGATAATGATCCTAAGCATACTGCTAGAATTGTGAAAGAATGGATCGTATAAACACACCACACACGTCAATTACTCCACCGCAAAGTCCAGACATAAATCCGATTGAAAATTTATGGGCTGAAATCGGAAAAAGATGAAATAAATTTCAGATAACCCCAAAGTAAGTATTGAAAGATAAAATTATAGAAATATGGAACTCCGTTGAGTGTACTTTTACAAAATCATTGGTTTACTGTATGGAACGTCGATTGAGACACAGTATCGCTGCTAAAGGTAGTCCAACAAAATATTAATATTAAATAATTTAATAACATACGTAGCGTTCAAATACTTTTGTCAGTCACTTACAATGCGTGTTTTTAATAAATGTATCAACTCCTACGTACGTTGTTGAATCCTTTTCAAATTCTACCGACATAACCTCAAAACTTCCATCTTCCTACTGACATCTGTTTGTCTAAGCACCATTACTTTAATGTACATTATTTCTATCATTCAAGTTTGCATATGTAAGCGTTCGAATACCTTCGTCAGCCACTGTATATTTTTCGGTCGAATTATCACGACGATTATCTTATCACAAATATTAATATTACAGTAATATTTTATATTATAATGATATAACAATATCTGGCGAAAATTGGCGAGTGAATCGAATGAATTAGATTTTTAGAATTGCATTGAATGGGGTTTCGTAGCGTTTAGGTGAATGGAACGACGTTACGGTATTCTAAACTATGTTATCGTAATAATGGATCTGGGAGGGAAATGGAACTTTTGTTTATTTCATTAGGCAAATCCTATTGTTCTGCATTTTTCCAGAGTTTTCTGCCAGTTTCCCATTATTCCGGAATCGACTAGGTGAAAGGGCGATTTCGGCTAACGAGGAGGATGCTCGTATGACTATGCGAGCGGCGCACGTTTCGTATCGTGTCCGATCTCGGATGGTGAAAATCGTCGGTGTTAACGGTGGACTGCGTCGGATACGCGACTGTCTCTACCTGCTTGCTAAATACCAGGTCGTAAAATCTAGTGGAAAACGTGCTCAGTTTGCCGTGAAAAGTTTGTCCGAATGAATTTCACGAACGTCTTTGTATAATGCTGGGTGGAATGTTTTCTCACGTGTTGTTTTAGGACTTGTAATCCTATTGAACAACTGCTTACCGAGTTTCTATTGAAGTAAGTTCGTGTGTTGATAGGATTTAGCAAAACAATGTTAACTGAAGAACCGACACTTTTGTCAACATGATTGATTTATGATTTTTTTATAGAGATTATTTAAACCTGTATCGTTACGTTTTATTAATTTACTTGTTTATCTTTCTTTTTTATCGATGTTAGAATTCCTTGAGGCATTAGTTCTTTAGAGATTCTTTATGCTGTTAGATTTTACAATAAATATTTCGGTATAATTTTCTTTGTTTCACAATGGTTTGCAATTTGGATGATTGGCAACTAAGTGATTGCGGGTTTCGTCAATACCACCTAACGGCAAAATCCGCAATCACTTAGTTGCCAAGCCAATAGCTGAAATTAAAAAAAGCAATTCGTTGGACCAAAAGAGAAAATAATCCTTCACGTCGACACGACAAGCTCGGACAATCTCGATCATGAATATTAACGTATCCTCTTCGACGAACGATTTTACCACGGCTCTTCGATTTACGTCCGGTGTGGCACGTGAAAGGACGATCAATTATTCGGGCGCGCGACACAAATGTTATTCGGTGCATTACGCGCCACTCTGCGTCGGTCCTCGATCGGAACAAAGTCGACCAATCACGTCACTTTTATTTCTTCTTTATTTTCCCCCATAGTCATTGAATTTTATCGAAAACGATTATTCCTTGTTAATTTTTAATTGTTTGTTAGTTATTAACGATTACTGTACAGTACTATTGGGTTGGCAATTAAGTGACTGCGGGTTTTGTCATTATCACCTAATGACACATAACCTAAACACAATACATAGGGATACGTTAGAAAGGGTGACAGAAGAAACGTAAGAAACGGGACCGCGTACAAAGACTGACTTAGGAAACGGTGGTTTTCATGCCGGGCTGAAATCAGGCCGCAGCGATATATCGCCGCTCTTAACCTCGCGATGCCCTGCTGCACGAAACTTTATTTCCATCGAGCCACGACTTCCGCAACCACCCGCCGCTTTTATACCCTCAGGGAGTGCTGCAGTTGGTCGCAGTGCAGCGGCCCACTGCTCCTGATGCACCAAAACTGCTTGGAGAGCTGCAGGTTCACCGATTGTTCTGTAGATGTTAACGTCGTATCGATCAGCATCGACGACTTCCTTCTTTTGGGCAAAAGAAAGAGACGATAGGCTATAAATATGGAAACGATAACGATATTACGAAATTTCATCGAAATAAATGCGGTTATTTAGCATCGAAGGCAATTTTGCAGATAATTTCTTCTTGTAAGCGAATTTCTTTTGGTTCAACGGCTTTCGGATTGAGGTTAGGTTGGACATTTAGCTGCAACATGGAATTAAAACAGAAAACAGGGCAATTGTGGAGAATTTAACGATTGCTGATAAATACTTGAAAATGTATAATAAAAGCTACGGATGAATTCGTAAGAGGAAAATGGAAAAAGGATTGTATGTACGTACTGGGAACTGCACTGGGAATTTTGTTTCAATTTTGTTAGCAGCAGCTCCCAACACTTTTAAATGTTTTATTTGAAATTTACTTTAACTAAAAAATAAGACAATTTAAGTAAATAAAGGAAGAAAGAAATTCACTTAAATACTAGTTTTATTCACACTATTGTTGTATTTTCTAATTTTTAAGTGTATGATATATCTTGAAACAATGTCCAGTATGCAATCAGAAAAAAAGGTTGGACTGAAAGAATGTCGAATGGGACTCGACAAAGGAGCTGTTGAGATAAAAACTGATATCGAGTTACACTCGACATTGGAGTGAAAAAGGTTAAAGAGACGTGTAAAATTAATAGATTGGGGTTAGGTTGGTAAAGTAATTAAGTAGTAGGCAAGTTATATCAGTAAGTAAGTAAAATATTTAACCGAATAAGTAAAGCATAGGTGATTTTTGCCACGTGCAATTCATTCTTCAGATGTCACCACGTATGCCCATTTCTTCACGTGCATTCTACGAATCGCTCTTCACTCGCTGCCGATACTCTACCATAAATATTTAATCGATCTCCAATCCGTATATCATTCAACCGTAATGTTATTCGTCAAATGTATATTCAATCGTAATGTCTATCACTCGTGCCAATTCTACAAAGTAGGATTAAACAATTTAAACAATTGCAAAAGTCTATTCCTTTAAAGTACAGCGAAAATATTTTTATTTAGAAAATGAAATTTGTTGCAACGCTTGTAGGGACCTACATACATATCTCAAAGCTATTATCTCTACGAGTCAACCATAAATTATCGATACCTAATTGATAATCATTAGCAGCAGTTTGCTTTCAACCGGGTGATCGATCATCGTTACACCTGCTAATCTACCGTAAATAGAACTGCCTTCCACTGCCATTTTAACGACTATTTCAAATTCTTAAAATACAAACTAAATCTCGATTGTATCTATTTAACGATATTACTGAGATTTTGAAAACTTTAATATATTGGGTTGGCAACTAAATGATCGCGGATTTTGTCATTACCACCCAATGACCACCCAATGTTGCTCCTATTTTGCGACCAAGTTTTTCAGGACAGAAAAAAAGAAATAAAAAAAAAAAAAAGGCCCAGAGGCTTAAACCCAAAAACTGCATCATACAACAAAAAATGTAAAGCGCCGACACATAATACAGCATGGCTACGTCGTACCGCCGCGTATCGGTACCTTTGCCCAACATACCATTACAAAAATTCATGTTTATTGTGAATAATGCACTTAAAATCTGTATTTTCTGGACTCAATAAACTCCTTTGTAAAACCACCCAATGTTGCCAATCCAATATTTCTTTTATCGTTCGAGAAATATCATTTAGATAATTTTCTAAAATACAAACGGTCCAATTGTACCATCTTTTGAAGATTTTATATTAAATTAGCGAGATAGAAAAATTAGCAAGACTCGTTGACAATAATGTACTCATATACGAACTTACGGTTAATAATTTATACTGTATATAAAAAATTGTCTGAAATTGTATATAATTGTATGTAATTATATACACGAAAAATATGTTCTTTTAACACCATCTATTGGAGGTTGGCAATTAAGTGATTGCAGATTTTGTCGCTAGGTGGTATTGACAAAATCCGCGATCACTTAGTTACTAACCCATATTACCGTTGCTCATCAACCGTCGAAAGCCATGGTTTACGTTACTTTCGTGTCATTTTGCACACGAATGCACGTACCATTACACATACGAAGCTGCAATACGAACACCTGCAGCGTGAAGTTATGCAAATTCGTGGCGTCGCGTCAGTGTTCACGTCGGTGTGTCTTTGGTTCGATGCCAGAGTGGACCTTCCATTGTCCATTAGATCAGGCCATGCTACGCGGTGAAGAACGCTAAAGAGGTAGAGAAAGAGAGTAAAGGCTAGGTAGGAACGCGCCACTTTTTTCCACCGAAACGGTCCGCTAATATCAAATTACATCTCGCGATCACGAAAGGCTGGTGTGTCCGACCGGCCACGCCATTATCGAACGTTCTCCGGCTTACATACGATCTCTTTGACTGCGAGGTGGGTCCCGGCCGTCATTACCAAGGTGATAAATCGTTCAGAAAATTATGCCTCTGAGCACGTGAAAATTTGGCGTAATTTACCGGCCGAACTGCGCCACTGCGGCGAATTTCAAATTCGTGTGCCGATCTTTTCAATGCATCTAAACTGTTCTCTGCTCGAAAACCGTTTTCTCTCCCGTTTATGTGAACGAAAAAATGCTGAAAGACCGGAGATTTAAGGGAGAAAAAAGGTGTCGAAGGAATTCCACGAAAAAATGTGTACCCCTTTTTATCCGCAGATCTACTCTCCTCGAATGAGAAAGCTTTTTCGCTGTGCTGTCGAGAGGCGATCACGCGAATACCTCGTGATACGTCAGCATTGGGAATAAATTAAATTTAACGCTGGAATAACCGCTTTTGCTACCGTGCACGAATGCATGTGGCACGAAAAAAGGGAGACATAAAATTGCATTTATATATCGCGCGCGTTACGTTCGAACGACAGCGGTTGACTTGAAAAATATTTAGACGGCGCTAATCGCGGCGCGGCAGTAGCGGGTTTTCGTTGATTCATAGTAGCGATACTCTAGTTGATTTAGTCCTCGTCTAGTGGAGAGTAGATTATTATTGGTTCAGTGGAATGTTTTATTTTATACTGATAAGTTGATTTTTATTAAATATATAGAAGTATGCAGAACATAGTGAATATAAAGAGTAGCTTAGAAAATAATAAACCTGAGATAACCGCGTTAGAATTCACTCAGCCGCCATCATTCAAGGATTAACACTTAACGCTCCAAGTGTGCTTCTCAAGCACCACCGATGTGCGGCGCTTTACTCCAAATGTATTTTTCGGTCATTATCGGTAATTGTTTACAAATAAAAAATAATACTCGACAGTGAGTACCGTTAGACCTGTGAACGCAAACCCGGTTTACATCCGAATGAATGTTTTAAAAAATTGCACACATTACTCGATTATAATTAATATAAATATTGGAATTAAAATTGTATTACTTCTCAGATGAATAAAGATTGTTTTGAATGACTTTAATATTCATTTCAAATCTGACACTTAAAAACTTGCAAGTTGAAGTGCGATGAGAATAAGTTGAAGTTGCCGGTCGATGTTCACAGTTAAAAGTCGGAGCGTTAGAGGTTAACCCCTGTGACAACAAACAAACAATTGTTAAATAATCTGACTAAATTATTTCTACCAAGTAGTTTCATACTTTTCCGTTGAAATCAATAGCTTACTAATTAACCAGTTTCACGTGCAACTCACTACTCGAGTTAAACCATCACGTTCACACTAATTAAAGTGAAATTATCCAGCGAGTAACGTTTCTCTGTTTCCTGGTCCCAACTGAATTATCTTGTGTGAAAAGGTTTGCGCATGCGCATCGTTGGATTTGCCATGTATCGCGGATACACGTCCGCCATTGAGGGTGCGTTCGTGGCAACGAAAGTATGCTAATTAAGCTGTTGCCGGCACGTCTAATTGCACCGTAGCCGGCTAATGAGTCGGTGGTTTACCTGGCGGCGAAATTTTGGTCTGAAAAGTCGGCAAACAACGTGGGCCGATTTTCACCGGCCAATTAGCCGATTCCCCTCTGTTACTGAGATCTGTTACACGGCCGGTGAATTTCAACCGTTGCCGATGGGCTGATTCTCGTGGGACCGGGAACCGGAGTAACGGGCAAAACGCGATTGATTTATTTGTTCTTGTTTGTTGCTGTTGTTTGTGTAGGAAACTATGATTGTTTGTAGATTAACACGTCGACTGCCACGGTGGTCATCAGTGTCCCACGTTACTAAATTTTGTAGACTAATTAAAGCAAGGTAAACTTCATAAACCAAAAGACTAAATAGTAATTAGTAGTAGGTAAATAATAATTAAAATATAATAGACTAAAAACAATATAATATTTGACAAAAATTAGATGTTATGATATAGTAAATCCGGACTGGACTATTTTTGTACATTTTTAAACGAGGTTTAGTGTTCTATTTACCTACTGATAGAGCAATTAAGTAATCCAAACTCGCCAAACAATTGAATAGCTCGTAAGTTAAGAAAGTTAGCTGAGCAATAAATTGTAGTTTCTGAAAACTATAATAAAAGGTGATAACCAAATAGTAAAACTTAATTATTGTAGATACAAGCATTCCCTAGCAGCTATTAGGAAAAGTCTAGATGCAAGTAATTTTTTTCCAAACAATATTTGCTCATTCTTCTTGATACAGCTTTGCGATACAAGCCCATAGTTTACTAGAAACTGTTCCTTTTCTCAAAAGGGTTTCCTGACACTTGCGGCGACCTTTTTTCTGAAAATATAAATCCAAATCGGTGTGAACGGTTAACCGGTAGCAAAGTCCCTAAGAAGAGCGTTAAGACGATCACAATAGTCTCATAAAACCGCAAATCCCCTCAAATAACCATCTCAAAAAAGGATTCGATTTCTGCTTTTAACCTCGTTCAGAAACCGAGACGATGATTTTCCTTGGTTTCGTCGCCGAACGAGTCTCTCTCTAAACGTACGTACTTCGATCGAGAGAAGTATTAGTTGGCAACTAAGTGACTGCGGATTTTGTCATTACCACCCAATGGCAAAATCCGCAGTCACTTAGTTGCCAAGCGAATATAAGACGTCGAAACCGGACAAACCGTGGAAGAATCGAAATGTACGTACAGGATGGCCAGGGAGCAGCAATTATCGGGCAAAATGATAAAGACAAAGGCGTAATAACGCTGCACGGTTCACAGAGGTGGATTTAATGAGCCGCTAACCGGCCGGCCTGTTCGTTTCGTGCGGAAATTAATCAGCTCTGGCATCGATACGTTTCCCCGGTTTAATGAGATTACCGCGTAGCCGAGCAAAGATCGAAAGATGATCGCGATCGGAAGGATTTCGAAGGAAACAGGTTGGGATATCCTCGGGGACGGGATAATTGCCCCGTGGCGGCACCTTTGTTGACTTTCCAAACGGCCAACTACATATTTAGGATGTAGTTTATATCGAGAAGTGTCTATTGTAAAAGAGTGACGAAGTTAGAGGTAAAATTAGATTCGGCGTTGCATCTTCGATCGACGATACATTCGTCGGGCAATTAAGTTACCGTGCTAGTAATTAAGTCGTAATTTCAACTGCCAAAGAAACTTTGTTTAATCTGACGATCACGCACAGAAACGAAGATAATCGACCTTCTTCCTCGTACGTTGCTGGAGCAGTCGATTCATCCCATTAGTAATTAACCTGTACACGTAACGTGTTCTTAACTTTGTTCGAAGAAAACGCTATCTCTTTGATCTATAGATCGTGAATACAGAGATTAAGATGGGCGATCGATGCGTTATTTCTTTTTTTGAAGACGATCGCGATGAACCCGGTGAATGTCAGTGCCCTTATTTTCGCGGTTTTGAAGTAGCAGCATTCTATTTACGCCCAGCCAGGCGGTTTTTAGTTGGCACGTGTATCCCTCTATAGGTGAGCCGCATGAAACAGAAGGATGAACGAGGAGGCTCGAAGGAACGATGGCCGAGAAAGCAGGACGGAGATGCGCGACACGCTGCGCGGAAGAGAACGTAAGAAAGACAGAGAATAAGAAAGAGGAGCTCTCTTGCAACGATCGTCTCGCGTCTACGAGCGTATCCCGCCTTGCCGGCGCGTATCCAGGAAGTGACGTCAGCCGACGACGTTCTTATGAATTAATTTGCGGAAATCAAGCCTCCCACCTACCCCTTTCTCCCGGTCTCGCGCACAGATCCTAATCCTGCGCGCAGTTGCGCAATCCTAATACCGCCTACACACGGCAAAAAGTGTTCATACGCTACTAAATGCTTTGTGCGATTCTTGTCTCAGCGTGTCGATAGATCCGACGATTGTATTCGCCTGTGGCGCTCACTTCTCTATCTCTCCAACTCTCGCCGCCATCTTTTATTCCGTTATTTTTCAACCATTGATTATATAATTTCTTGATGCTGAATGACAGGCCCGTTTTAGAAGAGACACACGGGGAGTATGGTGTCGAAAGCAGCTGGAAAAACTGTTGCATTGTCTAAGATTCCCGTTAGAATAACCTACATCGATAGAATCAGGCCGAGCAGCTTCCAAGAAAAGATTTTGCATCGCAAATGACCGGTCGAGGACCGAGTGCTTCGACGTTCGATGACTGTCCTCACCCACGTAGCGTTCCAATGAACAATACCTTAAACTTGACGGCGTCTCGCGATCATCCTGTTGCTGTCGCTATTTTAGGACCGTCACTACTACCGGAACACACCGACTCCTCGTCTCGTTCCTCTGTAGCGCGATCATCTCCGAATCTGAAAATTATCTCCGATACAAAGATAATTTGCAATTTGGTAAAACGCAAAACTCGTCGAAAAATTAGCCAAAATTCACTCCTCCCTGGATTAAAGGAGAATATCGTTGGTGAATTTATTGTTCTCGCCGCGCCAGAGGTTGTCGTTCGCGAGTCACGCCTACGCCTTCGAGCGCTTACGCCAGGCACGAGAAACTGTGGCCCGAGCGTAATTAGCGATCCTGTGGCGTATCGACGAACCTTCCGGCTCGAAAATCGGAACGTTGGACGCCTAGACGAGGCCTTTTTAGATCCTAATCGGAGATCAGAACGATCTGCTCGTTGGACACCTACGTTCATCGAATCCCTGCGATTCGACTAGAACAGAACGTTGGACACCTACGTCCAGTGAACCCTGGCGATCCATTCATAGAGTCTATTGCGATCTATTTCTTGGACACCTACATCCATTCGACATCTACGCAGATTTTATACCGTCTTCCAAAAACAGGAATGGTGTAATCGAATCCAAAGGTTAGACGTTCAGAGTGGAAGAAACTTCCTGAATTGAAATGGCGTCGTTGATCAATGGTGAAATGTAAAGTATGTTATATACGTAACGCACGCATGTATTACGCATAAGAAGTTGCGGGACTGTCACAATGAATGGTTCTATTGTATCAAATAAATATTGGATTTTCTTGCAAGCGTCGGGTCTGCCTCTTGTAGAATTGAAAATTGAACTCGTATCATCGGTACGTCTTACAAGTCACGAGCTACAAGTTTGCAAAACTTTGAAGCTGACTCTGTGGAATCGTGTACAGAATGCATAGAGTCAAAGAATAACAAATATATTAGGTTGTCCCAAAAATGCATTTCGCTATCTGCACGCAGCTGCTTTATCTGGCTATGTTGATACAAACATGAAACCTAATCTGTCTAATGTTGTGGTCTTTATCTTCTATCGTCCTCTAGCTGCCGTAGGACACGTTTCGTTTGCATTCAAACAAAAAATGTTGTGCATCTAAAAATTGTATAATACAATACCAATGGTAAAATTATTCTTATTATTTACAGGATTTTTATTACGCCATAGAATAGGTAAACATATAGATTGTTCACGGACCATATGCCACACATATGTTTCAATTAGTCCCTAATGATTCTTTTATTTCATCTCATTTCCTAATACTTATGGACGAGCGTGTATGTGTATATCAGAGTAGTCGATTGAATCTTCACGGCCATTAAGCCCTCTGTTGTTGAACTTTCCCGCGTCTGAATCGATTGGACGAGCGATAAGAGTGTTGGAACGATATTTAGCAACACCTGGATGAACCGAGTACGTCCAATCCATCTCCCGTTGTCGGATATAGATATTTTGTCCAGCACATAACAAGCCGCTTGACGTGCAAAGATGGCCCTTAACTCTAAGGTCCAAGGGATGCCAATGCAGTTTAGGATAATATGACGAAGATCGGTAGCATGAGGCAGGCGGCAATGTATGGAACAGTCGGAAAGCTGGAGACAGAGAGAGAGAGAGAGAGGGGAGCCAGGTGTTTCATGGGGTACCATAGAACCGAACCACCCCCTACCAACGTTCCCTCCTTGCGGAGAGAGACCACACGTTTCCCTCTAACTCCTACGTCTGCTTCCTCGACGCACCCTTTTCCCTTCCTTCTCCCTCTTCCGTCTTCCTTCTCCTTTCACCATCTGTATTTCCCTCTTTCTCTCTCTTTCGCTCAGTCCTACCACAACCTTCCACCCTTCCTTCTTTTACTCTCTAGTTTCGACTGGTCTCCTCGTTATACCGGGTGTCGCGTGGCGAATCGGGGCATTCCAAGCGGTAAATAAGATAGGATTATATTGTTTGCCGACCGTTTCGTCGCGCACGTTGTCGTTGTTCACCTTCGATCTAGGTGGTCGAGTTTTTAGTCCAGACTCTTTGGCGAGTTCATTGGTGGGCTAGAACGTTCGTGCGGTTTCATGGGAACCGTGAATTTGCTGCTCGTGGGTGGGTACCTTCCGAGAAGCTCGAGAAATCCTAAAAATTGTGACTTTTGTCGTGAAAGTCGTCCGACTTAACCCAACCTGAGACCATCGGTATGTCGAGATATGCGAGTCCCTCTGTCGTCTAATTTTTCGCAATTCCGACTTGGGTTAACCTAAATTAACCTCTACGAGAAATCTCGATGGAAAGAAAAGGGGAATAATGGAACTCCTTAACGACCATTTAATATTCTTTTAGAGGTTTACAACGAAGAGTCGTTATGAGTCGTACGTACGTTATGAGTCGAGGGAAAAAAGTATCATAGTATATAGCATATCACGAAGTTGTGCAGCACTGGCTGCTTGTTTATTGACCAGCGGATAGCTCGAACGCGATCGAAGCTGCGGAACATTGCGCTCGAACGGCTGGAAAGAGGGCGAGAAATCGATATTCGCTGCGGCGTTGGCTCGCGCGATCGATCCAAGCCACCCGGTATAGAAACGGGTAACGAACACCCAGGAGTAGAGTCCTAGTGCCTCGAGGCCTGTAATATTATACCGGCGAACTCTCATGTACTCAGGTTTGCGTTTCTGCGTGCGTGAGAGACGCCACCCGTGTTGTCGTGCCTCTTTCTCGACGTCATCGTCGTCATCGTCGTCGTAGTAGTCGTAGTAGTCGTCGTCGTCATGGACTTGGTCGCGTCGTGCCTCGTCTTCGTCGCGGTCTGTCGTCGTCCAGCTTCGTCTCTCGCCTCGTCGATTCTTCTTTGAATCTGAATAATGACTCGAGCCGACGGTGTGTCGTTTCTCTTTGATCGTTCGCTCCATGTTGGTTTTCTGCTTTGGTTCGAGACTGTAGTTTTCGAAATTTTATTTAATTAATTGATTAATGTATATGATAGAGAATGTTGTTGATATGATTATAGTCAATATTATTATTACCCTTTTGTTTTTATTGCGCTATAGGTGACAATGCTCGTAAATAGATAAAGGAAAAGATAAGATTAATTCTTTTGTGTTACGATATATATTAGGTTAGGTTAGGTTGTCGTTACCACCTAATGACACAAGCCGCAATCACTTAGTTGCCAACCCTATAGTTGCTTATACAAATGTTTGTCTGGTTATTTAGTATTTCATTTTGAAAATATAATTATTCACTGTATATTGTTTTATATTTAATTGGGTCTTCCCAATAATCCTATAATTTCATACAAAATATACCACATACCGAACATGACCGGACATTTTGTAACCAACTGTACGTCCTCAAACACTGAGCAATTATTTCTTCCAAATGTAGATACTAAATTATATTACACGTAAGTTAATTAGATAATGTTATTTCTATTGTCGATTAGTATACAGATATATCGCATTTGAATTAACTTCGTAAGGTGTCCGACGGCCGCAAAAATATTTTTCCCTAGTAAAGGAAACACCAAAATACTAAATAGATTATTTACGAAATTGGAATTGCGAGAGTAACGGCGAGCGTGCGATCGCCGATGATCTCATCACTTAGATCGCAGGCACAATCGACCTATTGCACCTCGTAAAGCCGTCATTGTCTCTTACAGAGTTTATTAAAGCCGCTACAATTGGC
This sequence comes from Bombus vosnesenskii, assembly GCF_011952255.1. Lineage (NCBI taxonomy): Eukaryota > Metazoa > Arthropoda > Insecta > Hymenoptera > Apidae > Bombus > Bombus vosnesenskii. The sequence continues at coordinate 204,577 of NW_022884347.1, forward strand.
ACCTACTTCGCTCAGCAAAATACGATAGGCTTTCTTCTTGACCCGGCGTTCTTCGGGGCCAGCGTGTACAATTATCGGGCGTTGATGTCTCCCCGCGACGATTCGCGCCTCCGTCCACCGTTTAACGTAATTATCAAGCACGTTCATCGCTTACACGAGTAAGCGGATTAAATTCGCGTTGTTCCTTCAGTTTTGCATGGATCTTTCGTCGTTCAATCGGCACCCATCTGTGTGGTATCAAATGAAATCGATTAAAAGAAATCGCGCCTTCTTTCCACTTATAATCTCGATCGAAGTTCCACCGATCGAACGTTTCCTGGTGCGAAAGATAAGGTTTTATTGCATCACGCGAAGAAGCCATTCACGTGCTTTCGAGTTGACGCCTTTGCCATCAAACGTAGCTTGCCCCCTCTCTTAGTTTCTTCTTTGCCACTCACAGCTCAGGATAAACGTTATCTCGTATGGAACGTCCTCGAATCCCTGTTCTCGAATACTTAATCGTTAGATCAACGAAAAGTTGTAAACAAACGCGAAGTAGAGCGAACCAAGTCGTTAAAACGTGTGGCAACTTATTTTGCGATTACGTGCGCGTGCTATGTTCGTCGTTTAATGGAGGACGTTTCGTTATCGCGTGAACGCTGTCGATCGCGATGCCCCATTTTGCAGCGACCTCTCTGCTTCATTCCTTCTTTATCACGTGGTTTTTTACCGATCGAGGGAACCAGTCGTTATCGCCAGTCGTTTCGTACTTGTTTCTACTAGTCGGTCTCCGATGTGCAATAATTCTACTTTCCGTGGAACCTACGAATTCCAGGCTGGGGCTCGCAGTGTTCTCTTTAGAGCTCGCAGGAAACACAGAGAAACGTTCCTAGCGAGTATAAATATCAGCCGGTGCTATTCCTGTTAAACGCAAACTGCAATTGTGGCAACGCTCATTTCCACACTTCGAATTCTTTCGTCTGTCTCGCGGGGATGCGATTCAAAGTGTTCGATTGGCCGAGATCTCTTGGAGGAGAAGAAAGTTACGATGGTTGGACAGATCGGGAAAGATAAGAGGCGAGGTACGTAGGGAACTATCGATGCCAACTCTTCGCAACCCGCTAGAAAATTCCAACATTCTTCGGGCTTCCATATCCATTTCGAGTTTAGCGAGAATCGATATTTGGCGTGGCCTTCGTGGTCCGGTCCGGGTGTAGGTACGCATGAGGTTACACCCGCGTTGCCATACTCTGTGGTTTTTCTTTCTTCCAATACGATGTTACGATGTACGATGTAGCGGATACCTTGTTACCGTTTGGCGTCGTGCGTAACTATTAGACTTAAATTTAAATGCACGTAACTCACAAAATATGAAAAATACTATATAAAAAAAAATTCTCTATAGATTTCACTTTTTTCCATTGTATGATAAAAATATGAATTTGTATAAATGTCGGTAATAACTGATTATTAATATTTATTATTAAATTTACATTTACTTTTATTTATTATTATTCTATGAAACATAAATTATACGAACGATCGTATGTTTTAAGTAAATTTAGTTATCACGTCCACTCTTCATTCTATCACTACAAAATAGATATTGAACGATCATGATAACAATGTTTAAACTTCTGTTGGACAAGGATTCGTTGAATTATATAACGTCGCTTTCCCATTGAAGTGGGCGCTCGTGTTTCACTCGTAGAATCCAATCGTACGATATTTCAGTGGTCGAAAAATATTCATTAACGGAACATTATTTTCCTAACCTATATGTCATATAATATACTTACATATTATACACTAAATATCATCTTTGTGTTAGAAGATTCATAGTCCTGTTTGCTTTCTAAAAACCGTGCAATGCCTGTAGCGCTATGTTTTTTTGAAATTCCTATGCTTTAGTCCTATTCTAGAATTTGTTTTCATAATTCAGTTGTCAGAATGTCATATAATCCTCACAAGTAACAGAGGTTCTTCGCAAGGTGTAAAAACACAGAAATATTTATCAGATTGTTGTGTAAACAATTTTTAAGGGCAAAACGATCCTTTTCGACAACGATTCGCTTTCATTTCCGTTACAAATCGATAAGAGTGTGCGTGTAACGATAGCTTAGCCGGTTCGTAAATTTCTCTTATCTCCGGGCGAAGATCTGTCGTGCCGATGGCTAATGTAGACATTCCTTTTTCTTTCTCTCTTTTTTATTATTATGCACAGTGAGCAACGTTGACGCAGCGGTGCTTTTACTGTGCTTGCGTGAACGTCGAGGCTGGAAGGAACGGCGGTCATAGATTTTGGCGATCGATAATTTCGAAATTTAAAAGAGGCAAGCGATACAGTGGCGTCCGTTCAGAGCATGAGAATGCGCCGGATTTATGAGCTCCTAGATCAGATCCGGCGATTGTTTCTTCAACCTCGGGGGGGCGTCGTCGAATTAAATTTTTCATCGGGCAATAAAACATTTGCCCCTTCCACGTTTTCCGCGAATCTACTTTCGTGACTATGTTTTTATTTAAAATTGAAACGCTACTTTTTATGCAGGTCCTTCTGCTATCAAGCAGAACTGCAATTTTGTCGTGGAAGAAATAACTGACAGGTGATAAACCATTCTATTGAGGTTAGTTTAAGGTTAGGTTCGGTTGGCAACTAAGTGATTGCGGGTTTTGTCGTTAGGTGGTACTGACAAGATCCGCAATCACTCAGTTGCCAACCTAATATTTTCGTGGAACTCGCGACTTTTAATCGTTTGTTTTACGTTATCGAGTGCAACTCGAGGCACAGATTTATATAGAAAACTGATTAGGTTAAAATGTAATTTCAATTTCTCGATGTTAGATTATTATAATATTTCCATATGATACGGTGTTACAGCAATAAATGGCAATAGTCGCTTAAGCACAGTAGAATTCCATTTATGTGAACTAGAGAGGGGGGATTAAGCGATTCATATAGCTGAAGTTCACATATTAGAAACTTGAAAATAGATAACCTTCCTGACCCGAATAAATAGATTCTGCAGTTTGTTTAATCTCCCGCTAACTAGGATTTTCTTCTAGTGGATACTACTTCATGTTAATAGAGTTTTGCTGTATTTCAATTTAGTTAAAACTCAGTGTCTGAGTTTTATCAAGAAACCATATTTATTTTCAGGTAAAGAATGAAAATCACCACGGGGATTCTATATTTAACTAATATCAGTGTATTACAAGATCCGTGAGATATTCAGTAGAAAAGCTTAGACAAGCATAATATTAAAGGTATCTGTACAGACAAGTAGAATCTCCTTAATCCTGTCAGTTGCTACCTTACTGCAGACGTGTCTTCAGTCGTCTGTTCTCTTTAATTCAATCTTTACTTCGTTTTCCCACCATCTATATTTACCTTCTATATTTACCTCCCACCTACAACATCCAAATTCACGAAATCCTGGACAACCCTAACGGTAGGAGGAAAATTCTTCACCATTCTTCTCTGCAACAAATTGGTCATATTTTCTGAAGATTTGTCAAACTTTTCCCAGCCATTTCTCCGAAAGAATGAATAAAAGATGTCGACGCGCCTTTCGATCTTTCTTTTGAAAATTCAGGTACAGATGCAGGCACGCGGGGACAGTTTTGCATCGGGTAGGCGGCGTCCAACGGTTCCTTGCTGTTTGTTTTGGCGTCTGGCGGTAAAAATGCTCGGATTTCGACCAGCATCGATCGTGTGCACTGTACATTCTACGAGGCAGACTGCGGCCGCTCCTTCATCTCGTTACATTTATAGACTTACAGAGAAGACTTCGAGACACGAGCGACTCGAGACGTGTCTCGCTCGCGTTCGCCACGCGGCTCTCATATTAGTCATCCATATTTCCGATTAACGAAACGACTCGGTATCTCCGCGAGTGCAGCACAGTCGACGAAACACAAAAATACGAGGAATCCAGTGACGAGGAAATAAAGCGATTAGATGGATAACGTCGATGCTAAGGAAACCGGTGGCATTTCGCGACAGGTAGACGAGCGCCTATTGCACGCGCCTCTGCCACACAACTAGGTCAATGGCGGTGTTCTGCCACGTTCTGATTTATGATCCTCCGCCTTCCGATCAGGGACACACCGGGACTGGCCACCCAGCTGCAGCGCGAGGGTGATAGCTTTTTCATACGGTCACGTTGCTTTGTCAACGATTAGGTTCTACAGACTATACAGCAATATTTTTCTTTTAGGTTGGCAACTAAGTGATTGCGGATTTTGCCATTAGGTGGTACTGACAAAACCCGCAATCACTTAGTTGCCAAGCCAATATTCCGCAGAATTTTTAGCGCAGACGATTGGAAGAACGTTCGATTTGAAATGAGGAAAAGTGAATAATATATTTGACGAGATCATAGTTAGTCCTGTTGAGAATTGTGGATCTTGATAGCAGAAATAATGGTATAGGAACACTAAATATACACTTGGAATTAATATTACAATAATTATATATTTATTTGATGAGCGATTTCTAAGATATTCATCGATACCCACTTGCACGCGTCTCACCACTTTCTTCCATATCCGACTGTTAGCCGACTGAACTGTTTGCATTCATCTGTTTTCGAGACGCCGCACACACATACCTCCACATACTGATACTCACATACAAGTATTTCTGCTACGCATCTAACCTAGTCTAGCATACAAAATTATACATATTTCAATATGTTCATATATTTATTCATTAGAATTCAATATAAACGTAACGTTTCCTGCGGCAATGCCATTTCTTGAATATTAGGTTGGCAACTAAGTGATTGCGGATTTTGCCATTAGGTGGTACTGACAAAACCCGCAATCACTTAGTTGTCAACCCAATATTCCGCGGAATTTTTAGCGCAGACGATTGAAAGAACGTTCGTTTTGAAATGCGGAAAAGTGAATAATATATTTGACGAGATCATAGTTAGTCCTCTTGAGAATTGTGGATCTTGATAGCCGAAATAATGGTACAGGAACACTAAATATACACTTGGAATTAATATTACAATAATTATATATTTATTTGATGAGCGATTTCTAAGATATTCATCGATACCCACTTGCACGCGTCTCACCACTTTCTTCCATATCCGACTGTTAGCCGACTGAACTGTTTGCATTCATCTGTTTTCGAGACGCCGCACACACATACCTCCACATACTGATACTCACATACAAGTATTTCTACTACGCATCTAACCTAGTCTAGCATACAAAATTATACATATCTCAATATGTTCATATATTTATTCATTAGAATTTAATAGAAACGTTTTTTGCAGCAATGTTATTTCTTGAATATTAGGTTGGCAACTAAGTGATTGCGGATTTTGCCATTAGGTGGTACTGACAAAACCCGCAATCACTTAGTTGCCAAATCAATATTCCGCGGAATTTTTAGCGCAGACGATTGAAAGAACGTTCGTTTTGAAATGCGGAAAAGTGAATAATATATTTGACGAAGATCATAGTTAATCCTGTTGAGAATTGTGGATCTTGATAGCCGAAATAATGGTATAGGAACACTAAATATACAATTGGAATTAATATTAGAATAATTATATATTTATTTGATGAGCGATTTCTAAGATATTCATCGATACCCACTTGCACGCGTCTCACCACTTTCTTCCATATCCGACTGTTAGCCGACTGAACTGTTTGCATTCATCTGTTTTCGAGACGCCGCGCACACCACCTCCACATACTGATACTCACATACAAGTATTTCTACTACGCATCTAACCTAGCCTAGCATACAAAATCATACATATTTCAATATGTTCATATATTTATTCATTAGAATTCAATATAAACGTAACGTTTCCTGCAGCAATGTTATTTCTTGAATATTAGGTTGGCAACTAACGGATTGAAGATCAAAATATCTTTCTGCGCGAGAAAAAAAGTAATTAAAATTGGTCTATTCTTCTGAAATTATTAGGTTGGCAACTAAGTGATTGCGGATTTTGCCATTGGGTGGTACTGACAAAACCCGCAATCACTTAGTTGCCAACCTAATAATTTCAGAAGAATAGACCAATTTTAATTACTTTTTTTCTCGCGCAGAAAGATATTTTGATCTTCGCATTAGAATTTTGTACGTAATTATTAACATAATATAAATTTCCATTTTCTTGTTCATGCAAGTATTAGAAAATGTTTCAATGCAACTGAACTCTGCATTTTTCTGCAAACTTATATTTTTATGAACACAACGGAAGGAAACATGGAATTTGGGTAAACATTTGTTTCGCTGTTTCAATTCTCTAACGAATATTTTATGTATTTTTGTGAACGTACTGTACATCTTAGCAGATTACAATGTTCCATAGAATCTTAGTTATAAGAACTGGTGTCCACTGGAGCGTAACATCTCTTTGAGGTTAGATAAAATCTACATGTAAGTGAATTACAGAATTTGTTATCGTATGCTCGGAATGTTTCGTTCTGAAAGCTCGTGGGAGCAACGTTTCAACTTATCTCGTCGGATTGTCCAAGTAGACACGTCATTGGCACAAAAACGTGACGGATGTGTCGCATGTTTCCACAGCTACGTAATCATCGGCGAGGTAAAACTCGAAAAAACCAGCTCACCTCGCCGCCAGTCTTTTCTGTCGTTTAACGGCACCGTGCGTATTCCGTAATTTATGCTAAATTAATGCAAGACCTATGTGTATATCGTATACATATTCGCATGATCGTTGGACTACGGAACGCGAGTTTTCTCGTTTGCGATAACCGAAAAACAAGAGGTGAAACCATAATTTGGTCGGCCGTGTGATTAACATCATCGTCCGTCGGGACGGTCATTGCCGACGAATTATAAGATCTACATCGATAAGGATTCCTCGGCTTATGCTTTCTCGGGTTAATATTCATGAGGCCAGGTTCCACCTCCGTATGGAGCTTAATCTTTGCCCGATCGATGATAAACCGGTCGATTCATAGAGAGAAAGAGGACCCTTCTTTGCTCGACGTGACCAAGGGATACTTTGTATGCTGTAACTAACAATGACTCACTGAGGATGGGCTTGTTAAAACGTCTTCTTTGGTACGTGTGCCACCGATTAGTATTAATCCACGTGGAAAAGAATTTTCTTCGTATGAGAATCCCAGGTTTCATCTAATTACACTTTGCGACAGTACACGCCTGTTTCTGATAACGTTAGCGCTATCTTTTTCCAAGTAAAAATTCAGGAAAGTCTTCACAAGATTTCTGGTGAATTATTTGGCAAGGTTTTTAATCTTCTGAAGGTACAGGTCTGTCTTTGATAACGTTAAGCTATCTTCATGCAAGTGAAAATTCAGGAAAGCTTTGACAAGATACTCCTGAGTATCTTTCAGTGGAACTGGTATTTGACTCAGTCCTAGCGTGGCAATCAGCTACCTAAATATTCATTTTAGCGTTTCCTTGAACAATTTTATATTTTTTGAAAGCTGTATCACAAAAGTGTAATCTCATGTCCTATAATATTACATTGGCAACTAAGTGATTGCGGGTTTTGTCAGTGCCACCTAATGGCGAAACCTAATATCCCTAACCTAAGTTAATTGGTTACCTAATAGTTGCCAACCGAGTATCAAGTGTTTCATGATCGAAGAAATTCGTAGTTGTAAAAATATCGAATTGCACGTAATATGCAAAAAAACATATAAAATATCCACAGTGAAATGCAATTTAGGTTGCATTTGTTGAAATATGAGATTACATAAAAATCAACAGTCCATTCATAATTCCGCGTTAATTTACTAATTGAACTAGTATTATACTGTGTTGATACTACTATAGTGCTTCAAAGAATACGATACAGTACAAAAGGACAATTGCAAGATCTTTTTCCTATAATTGCAATTAACGATACTAATTATCGCACGCTTTTGTTCGACTTGGCAACTAAGTGATTGCGGATTTTGTCATTAGATTGTACTAACAAAATCCGCAATCACTTAGTTGCCAACCAATAGATGTCTCCACACTAAAAATGTTCTGTATAAGGTTAAATGTTGTAATTTCAAATTTACTGACACACTTAGATAATCAATAAATACTCAAAAAATACCACATAGTACAACCAACAAATCATAGCTACGATTCTTAAAAAAAACTGGAACAACAAAATCCCTAGATTTGCACGTAAGCGTGCCAATTCCCCTCCAGACGCCCTATCAAACTCGCTCAATGAAACCAAGAAGAGAAGATCAACAAACAAGCGTAGGATTCCAGAAAATTATTTCGTCCTGAGTCGCGCGCTAATTGCTCTCTCATCGTAGACAGTACTTTTAATTGGACTTCCGAGAAACGGTTGGGCTTGCAGGCCAAGCTTCTCGGTCCACGGTAATTTACTTTGGTCTTGTTCCGTTCTGTTCGAAGGGAGGAGAACCTCGAGTTTGCTCTCGTTTGACGTTGGATCTGGCGGTTGGTCGAAGCGTTGATCGCGGTAGGTTTCGACTGAAAGGTATGAAAAGTGTTTTTTTGGGGTGGGAAGGAGCGGTATATAAAGGGGAGAGGGATGAGAGACGGGGAGAAGGAAGGCAGTGCTTCCTTAAGGACCTAATCTCTTAAAGACAAGGCAGATTATTCCGCCTCGTTCCGCTCGCTGCGAAGAGTCAAGAGTCGCGGTGGCTCCCTTTAATTTTCCCGCCGTCCAATTATCTTGGCATGGCTGCCTCGTGGTAATATCCATCGACGGACATACACAGCGACTGATCGAACGTTTTAACGACTCCTCCCCTATCCCGCCGGTGTGCTCCTTTTTCTACGCTTAAATCAAGATGAATCTATGCACCTAAGTATACACTGGCGTGCGTTGTTTCTCTGCCAGCATTTTTCAATTAATCGCAGCGACCCCTGGTACGCAGGGAGATCGACCGTCGGACAAGCGCACCATAAGCCAGATTACGTTATTACCGTAGTGCACCTGATCGTTTCGACGAGAATCGTGGAAACCTACTTTCCCAAAGTTTCCACCCTCCGAGCGAATTCTTTGCTTCAAAAAATAGCAACCGATTGTCGTCGAATTTTCCCATGCGCGTATATTATACCGGCGAATTCCTCGATGGATAAAACTGGTAAGGAAAACGAGCTTAAGTGAAAAAAAAAAAAAAAAGGAAGAAACGGGGAGAAAGGAACGAAAGAAAGAGCCATGAGAGTCGATCGGTGGATCGTGATCGGCTGGGTGCCCACGATTAGCAAGAGAAAAGCAGGGAAAGTAGATTAGGCTATTGAATTGGGTTACACGCACAATACGAAATAATAATGAAGCGTACACGCAGGCACACTGCGCACATTTGCGATCGACAAATGAAACGGAATAAGAGGATTGGCTGGTCGGCAGTCATCCTGAACGAGATTGGCCGGACCGTAGGGGGTGGCGGTGGGGACACGAGGGTAGCCGCCGAAACGAGATGAGATGGGAAGAAATAAGGAAGATTGCTTCCCTTTTTCTCCTCTCCTCGTTTTATATTTCTCCTTCTCTCTTCCATTTCCTCTCTCTCTCGCTCTTTTTCCCCTCCTCGTCTCTACTCTCTTTTTCCTCGAGCTGTGTGTCCTGCTGGCTGTGGCATTGTCGCCGGCCCACCACCAGCGACGACCAGAATGGCGGACATAATGCCGTCGTTTGTCAGTTCGCTCCGTTTGTCCGGCTCTCTTGGCCACGTGATTAGCCGTGCCTTCCAGAGCGACCATTGAAATGCGCACAAACAACGCCGCCCCGGCCTCCGCAGCGCCAATTATTATCGACGCTTTGAACCGGCGCAGCGCGCCGTTCGGAACCGGCCTCGTCACCCTTAACCCACTTGCCGTGATTTACGAGGCTTTCTACGCGTCGCGACGCGCTCCTCTCGCCTTTTCATTCCAGTCAACGCTCATCTTTCTTTACAGAGGGATGGTAAATCCGGTAATATTGGAGAAGGGATGGGGCATTTCGGGTGATTGGATCGTCGAGGGCACCATTTATTGTTTGCGATTGTGTGCTGTATAAACTTGTTTGAAAAGAATCAGGTTCGGTTATTTTACGATTTCAATTCGTGTTTTATTGACTTGGCAACTAAGTAATTGCGGACTTTGTCATTACAATCTATGACAAAGTCCGCAATGACTTAGTTGCCAACCCAGTACTTGTTCGCAGTACGAGAAACCGTTCGAATTTTCTCTTATATTTGATCAATATGTCTGGTATCAGGCAAGTCTTTGTACTATAGAATTTTACTATTATTTATGTTACCTTACGACGGATCAACTTATGGATCATTCTATTGGTTGGCAACTAAATGATTGCGGGTTTTGTCAATACTACTTAATGGCAAGATCCGCAGTCACTTTGTTGCCAACCCAATGGCTACTAAATCATTCGTTTCTTGAACGACGAAATTAATAGAAAGTAAAGTTGTGGATTAATTTAGGCTTCTAAGAGGCTCGCTTCTCAGTCTCAATAATTCATCTAAATTCTGTTGCAAGTGCACTTCTAGCTTCGTCGAATCAATTTATAACGAGTTCACCCTTCAGTTCCATCACGAGTATCGATATCGATCTTCGTGTAAAGCGGGCGGTTAATTCCTCAATAAGATATCCAGCTATCGAGAATAATTCCTAGAGTGTATGCGCTGGCATCGTTCGATCGGCTTGGCCAGTCAATTTTGCGGCGAAAATTGATCGAGAAATACAAGCGGCGGTGTGCCCTACCGCCTGCTCCCAGCATGCTTGACAAAAAACCATAATCGTGTGCCGCAGGAGGAACCATCTGCGGCTTCGAAAATCATGATGCGGACCATGTGCCGCCTGCCAACGATACCCTTGCAACGCAAGGGCTCCTCCGTAACTTACCTCCTCTTTCTCTCTCTCTCATCTCCCCCCCCCCCTTTCTCTGCTGTATATTCGACACACCGTAAAACGCGCGCACCTATGTTCTCCTGTGTGTACGTGTTTGCCCGCGTCAGCAGAATGGATCAGTTTAGCGCGTTCGAAACCGCGACGAGAAATTGCCGATAATCCTATTTCGTTTCTTTTTTTGTTCATTCGTCCGTTCGTCCGTTTATGCTCTATGTTTTGTAGTATCGGGTTACAACGATGGCGAGAGCTATGGTTCGCGTGTAAGAGCCGCGATGTTTACTTCGAATATATATTGGCTTGGCAACTAAGTGATTGCGGATTTTGTCAATACCATCTAACGACAAAATCTGCAATCACTTAGTTGGCAATCTGTGAGCTTAGCTTCGACTTACAGGATTAAGTCGCAGCTGGTGTCGTTGGGTTAGAATCGACCGCAGTTGGGTAAATTACTTCATTTTGGGATATTCCATCCTGTTTTGTATTCCACGAGTTGGCTGATGTTGATTATTAATGACGTTCGTCATATTAAGTATTGAAGGTTAAATAAAATGATGCGTTATGTTCGTGTGTATCTCAACAATACCTTGAGGGATGTATATGATACGTTTATGATATACTCAACAATATCCTGAATCGAAGATGAAAAAGTTGGTGTTGTTCTATGTTTCAAATCAATTGTAACATATAAGGCATATTACAAAGGATCTTTTAACCAATTGCAGTGGCTGCAAGCAATATTTACACACCGTTGTATTTATTATAACATTTACACATTTGAATCCAAGTATATGAAAAATTTAGTACTATAAAAATGAAATATTGAATCTGATAAAAATACGATTGATTGAAAAATATTCTTTGTAGCCACTGTAAGTTCTAATGAAATTCTTCTCTAGTTACATAACCTACGTATTTCTAGTTAACACTTTGTCTGTCACACCGAAATCACATGTTTCTCTCAGGACACCACGGGAGTATTTTTATTATTCAAAGCATATAATGGCAAAATAATAATAAATTGATGATGTAAGACAACATTCTTCGCTAATGGACCGTTTATCTTATCGGTGGTCACAGGTGGCGCCGTGGTAATAGTTAATAGCGACATATTATAACAAGGCTTCGTTTATTTCAACAAACCATTCGCATTCGTTATTTCGTCGTAAACAAAACGTACAGAATATATTGTTCAAACGCGTAGAAGATATTAGTAAACAGTATTTGCTCATTCTGTATATAATAGTAAAGTATGTGCACACTTCTAATTTCAATGATATGATTATAAAGCAGCATTTACAATTATTTTTTAAGGTGTGTTTATAATAATATTCGTAGATTTGTTCTCATTTTTTTTATTGATGTTCCAATAAAAATGTTTAATTGTTCAATGGGGCACTTTTTATCTCAAAGTATCTTCTACTTATCGGTTGTATTGAAAATGCCCTAACTGTCAATTTTCATTCAATTTTTACAATTGTAAGAAGTTGAAGCGCACAAATGACCACACCGTGGCGTCACAGGGGGAACCGTGGTCATATATGACCCTCGTGGCAGCCAAAATGTTAAATAATTCCCAACAATTGATCCCTATTAAACTACAACAGAAAATCCTCGGTAAATAGTGCTTGCCATAGTCAGCCATTCTACAAACGCTATTGTCCAGGTTGCGTACGGTTCATGCGGAAATCCACTTGCACGAGATTTACAGAGTCCTTCGGCCATAATTCTTGTCAGGACAACGTTCCCGTTGTCCCAGATCGGCTTCAATAGCGGCTGTGTGTGCGACAGGTGGCGGCGCTTTTCTATATCCTTGAGCTCGTGCAGATAAGCCGATAACCGTATCTGCGAGATTTCACGCTGCGAATACAGCGTAGAAACGGCAAACAAGATAAGGTAGATGGCGCGGATAACGCAAGTAGCTCGGCACCCGATTCCAAATCGCCGCTCTAAAACGCCTGGCGCTACCTTCTTCTCGCCTCTCCCCGCCGTTCGATATCGCTTAGCGTGTAATCCCTGCTAATTAACCGATCTGCGTCCTTTTTCATTAATTTAGAGAGGCGCGGCGAGTGCGATATTCTCGGCTCGGTTCTGCATGTCACTGGGCAATTTAGCGTGCGACACTGTGTACACATTTTAGGCAGGAACACGGGTCGGCTCGGTGATACCCTTAATTACGAGTCAATTGGAGGCAAAACGCGGCACGAAACCGGCCTCGTCGCCACGATAAGCTGCGACTTTTTACGAGGTTTCTTTCCGTCCGCTTCGAAGTCGACGATGAAAGTTTTGTTGCCGCCGGGATCAATGCTACATAGCTATCGTCAGAGAGTGGTCGCTTGTTTCCGACCTGTTTGGTCAAGGATTTGTAGGGCATTCAGGGAATCCGTGGAATGGAACGTAAAAAGATCCGATCTGAACACGAAATCGTTTCTAACCTAACCCCGATTTAGGCAACTAATTTTCTCTATTATCGTATTAGTGAAACTGTTAAATCTAAACTTTAGAACTCTGGCTTTAGACCTTTACGGTTATGTGAGATCTCTGCGATAACGTGAAACTTTAAACCATGTTATCTTTGAAATATGTTTTCTTATCGAATTGCTTTTTTTTTTCTTTAGAAATACTCTGTGTTCTATTACGATACTTAAAACCTGTGAGACTCGAAATACCAAGGTAGATTCGAACGGTGCAACTTTATCAAACGCGCGTCGATGCTCGAGACGGATGACGAAGTATTACGTGTTACATAATATTCGACGGGATCTCGGCGAGGCGAGACGTACAAGTTGCCACCTGTTCGCCTGTTTCTCGCGACGCTGCATACCGAACGTATATCTTAGATCGAAGCAAACTTCTTTTCGGAGATAAAAGTGCCGATTGTTGTTCTGTTCCTAGCCGTTTATTATGTCGCAATTTGAAAGAGGCCAGAGAAATTAATACGGCGTAAAAGGGGGTGAAAGGAGATCGCGTACAATCAGCATCGCCGCCATTGTTTCCGTGGGCGCGCGAGGATTCTTTCGCTTTTTTAGAAACTCATTGTCGACAAGGAATCCGAACTGGCTATTCATTACGTTTCCATCTGTACTCGGACAATAACCGCAGATTTTTTTTCCTTTTCATGGTTTTTGCGTATTTAACGACTGGCGGTCGTGCCGTACACAGCTTGTTAAGAGAATTTAACAAGCACTTGCGGTTCCGTGTCAACAGCGATCGTTTAAAAGTCAGCAACAATACGTGGAACGCGTTTCGTCGCCCTACTTTCCCGGAAGACGATCGACGAAGTTTTGTAACCGCCTGCGCAACTATTTTTGTGCACTGACGCGGTATTCCTAGAGAAAGAAGCGTTTTTATGTGTCATCGGTTTCGGTTGCGTCATACTCGTTGGGAATAATTACGGTAGCACGACGTTTATACAGACCCCATTTATTTTCTTCGTGCTCTATCGAATGAACCTGTGTTGCTGAATTCGTTTCAAGATCACAGGAGAAAGACGTGATGAGTCATATGTTTTATATACATTTCACGTGTTTTATAGGTTGGCAACTAAGTGATTGCGGATTTTGTCACTAGGTGGTACTGACGTAGTACCGACCAATAGAAAGGGCAATGTTTACGTTCAATGTACCGTCGATCACTTTCCAATCGAAATTATCTTTTCATTCGATTTTGAGATCAAACGTACGCTCTTGTATTCTTGAATAGTTAACAAATATTACGCATTGCAATTCAAATATTTAGAAACCAAACACTTTGGAAGACGGAAAAGTTTTTTGCCACCTGTTTTCTTTCGCGCAACAGCACAATTGTCCTGTCATAACGAGTCCCTTTTTTCGTCTCATTCGAGCCACCGCTACGATACTGTACCTACGTCTGGAAGCCTTATTTTCTCCCTTAAAACTCGAGAAGGGCGATGCGCGCATTAGTCTCGTTTCTATTTCACGACACACCGTTGTTATCCTTTGTCGTTTATCATCCGTGTTATTTATCTCTAAAATTATACTACCATTACATTGCAACCTAACCTCGAAATCTATAAACACAAAACTCCAAATCTTCTTATCTAAACTCCAAATGAAACCATATCCTACGTATACATTCTCGGTCACACGTATACAAGCAGTCGAAACTGCTGAGAAAGTGGTTCGTATCCGAACTTGTCTCATCTAACATTGTCAGTCCGCGTAAACCGGTCGATAGCTACAACGAAATCGTGTAAATCAGAAATTAGGTCCGTGGGCAAAGGTGGCCAAAGGCACGAACACCCGGAAGCCTTATTATTCCATTGACGAGAAAGACGAAGACCACGGCTCTTGCTTCCACCAAAGACACAAGACGATAAAGAGAAAAAAAGAAAGAAATATTAGACCCGCCTCGATTTCGGGGTACGTTTCGTAGCGGCGGGCGCGTGCCCAGGCGCAAACGAGCGAACGTTGCGAAAAACAGGTAATGGCGTTGAAGTGCATTCGGCAGCTGCACGCTATGAATACCGGGCATGAATACCCTGCACGAGGTGAAGAACATGTGCGAGCCCATGTCTTCTTTTGGACCCATGGCCCGCACACACTATGGCTCACGATAGCCGACGATGATGGTTGCGCGCTCGTAGGTCTCCTCGAGCCCTATCAAGTGGAAAAGATACGTCCTGCTCGTCTATCCGGCCCCAAAGTATTATACGCTATCGAGAGCTGCACGTTTTTTTATCTTCTTCACCGATCGACCTACGTTCGACACACGTCTCTATCTATCTCTTTCTCTTCTACAAGCTAGCCGAGAGCCTTCCTTGTTTACAGACGCGTGTTGTTTCTATCTCGCTCGCTGGCTGGTCGCGCGCTTGCGACCCTTCATCCTTGCTGGCGAGCTGCATCTTCGTCTGTTCAAGAGCCGTATAATGTTTCCTGCTTTCGTGCGGAACACGCGCATGCAAACTTTCGAATATGAGCGCCACCGTTCGGTTTCTCGTTTAATTCCATTCGCGGACACGCTTCAATTACGTGGCGTTCGTTCGCCCGTCCCGATGCATCTCGCTTCTCTGTAGGCGTAGACGCAGAGAAAAATATGGCGGCATTGCGAGTATCTGAGTTTATCGAGGGATAATCCGTTTAATAATTAGAGTTTATATATTGTGTTGGCAACTAAGTGATTGCGGATTTTGTCATTACGTGATATTGACAAGGTTGGTATAGTTGTCAAGCCAGTAATAGCAGATCACGTTTAGATAAGTAAATCTAATCAGCAGAAGCTCATTAATCGACGTTAATCGGATCATTAATTGGACGTTAAGTGAAATTTTATTCCAATAAATAGAGTTCTAATGTATATTATTGAGGATGTATAACAGTGGAGTTGGTGCTTTATTTGTTACACTGTTTTGAAGGGAATATTTCTTTTTTCTAACGTGTTATATTGCACGTGGTGGGCGTTGGGGTAGAACATGGTGTTGCGCGAGGGAAACAGAAACAGATCTTAATAGGAGGATAAATACCCCTGTCGGTTCGTTGGCCGCGTTGGTTTTTTATATCGTCGTGGCACGAACCCTTCTTCAACCCTCTCTCGACGCGTCCCTTTTTCTTCTTTATATCTGTGTAGTGGGCCACCTCGTTGATCTTCCTCCGGTGAAGAGGCGTGTAAAGTATCTCTCTTGAGGATAATCTGAACGATGTATCGAGATTATCCTATTATTAAGACACTACTCCATATAATATGACACTAACTACGTAATACGTGTCGATCATCCATTATAATTAAATACACGATCAAGTTTTAATTGCGAATAATTTGACAAATTTTTTATTGCGTATTTAACTCTGTGAGACACTTCGTTCTTCTTTTCTTCATTCGATACGCACCTACCTTGAGCCTAGCAGGCCACCTCATCGAAGTCCTTGAGGATGAGGCTATCTACGATGTTCGTTGGTGGTCGCAGCATTTTCAATATTCTTCCAACGTTTATTATTACGGTGACAGTTTAATTTCTTATTTGTTAAATTATTGTAGTAGTTTCGTTACAATAAAATCCACACAATGTTTCGCAACTTTTTTATTGTTTTTTTATTGTTGATAGTGTAACATAGGGAAAACTTGAACAATGAGTATAGTACTAGAAATTCCATGTTTTAAATTATTATAAGTAACATAATTATTAATATTTATTGCTTACAAAAAGTCCAAGGTATTTTTTATATTTTTAATACCAGAAATAGAATAAATTTATTATTTTTAAATTCTTTATTATTTTACATTACGTCATTTATCAAAGGCTTAATTATTCTTATTGTTACAACGATATTTTGTTAAGATTTGGTCAGCAAGTTCAGAGCGAAACACAGACAATGAAACGATGGAAATCGATCTTTAGAGTCGGCTTATATTTCATTTTATCGTTTCTGAACGACCTCGATGATCCGAATCGTTTTAAACGAGAGTTACGAGCAGACGTGTCGACAGGTTACACCGCCGCGTGAAACGCGGCAACATAACCGGCGATGCTGATTAACCAGTCATCGATTTCTATCGATCGTATCGTCGTGCCATCGATCCGCCCGCCATCTGGTCGAACCGGCTGTTCTCTCCGTTTTCGTGTACGAGGAATCGCGATGCGCAGTTGGCAGCGGTCAATTTCCCTTTCATCCTGATAATTTCGTTACTATCCTTTCTTAAAAATATGTGGCGCCAGGGTGGCAAATTTGAAGGCAACGAAATCTCTCAATTTAGAGGATAGTGAGATGTTAATATCTGCGAAATTTATTTGACAAACTAGAAAAATGAAAACATGATCGAGAGTCGTATTAGGTTGGCAACTAAGTGGTTGCAGATTTTGCCATTAGGTGGTATTGACAAGATCCGCAATCACTTAGTTGCCAACCTAATAAATAGATTGCAAATGTTCAAGCAAATTCATATTTTTATGAACACAAAAATTTGTTTCGCCTACTAAAAGTTATGGTATAATAATCGCCTACTAAAAAACAATTAGATTGCGGATGTTTACGCAAATCCATACTTTTCTAATCATAATGGGAGAATAAAGAAAGATATGATGCATTGTAAACATCTTTTTCAATTTATCGTTACCTGTTTTATCTCCTTGTGGTAAATGCTTTTATGGAAATTAGTAATCCGTTTCTTGATTGTGCAGCTATGTAATGAAATTTGATTTCAGTTTGATACATTGCAAACATCTTTTTCAATTTATCGTTACCTGTGTTATCTCCTTGTGGTAAATGCTTTTATGGAAATTAGTAATCCATTTCTTTATTGTGCAGCCATTTAATGAAACTGAGAAATGCTCGTATAAAAATGTATAGAAGTATAGTTGATCGTTTCTAAGAGGTGAGTCTGGCTTCAAAGAGAAAAATTGATTTGCTGTTTTACAAAATTCTACGAAAACTGTTGGTTTGAAACCGTGAAAGACAAATGCTGGAAATCGAAGACGTAGAATCTGGAGGGTGACGACGATGGTCGATGAGATTTCGGAGGCAGCGACACAGGCGGCAGCTGCCGTCTGCCAGGGCGGTCACCCCCGACGACGTATGCAAATCATCCAAGTATTCCCCTCGGGGAGCTGCATTCGTCCTTGCGCGTCCGTGAATACGTATAATGCAACGATTAAGAGACGAACACGTCTCTTGGGTAGGGAAAGCAATTAAAAAGCAGCACTCGAAGGTATTTAAGCGTCGACGGGACTCCGCAGCTGAGGGCGTCTTCGGCAAGAGGTGCTCTTGTGCCACTTGAAACGCTCTTCGCGCGGTGTACCGCATCATCGGCCGTAGTTGAGACACGGGTTGGGCTTAATTGCCGCCAACGTCGAAATTTCGAGCAATTTGCAAGCCGATGAAGCGACGACAGATGGACGCGGCAAGAAACGACTAGATACATATACACGTTTGTTTATAAATATTAGAGTACCAAATCATTGCATTCGTACAAAATAAAAATTCAAGAACTTGCAAAATATATATTTTATAAGAGTTAGAAAATTAACAATCATCTTCCAGTCTCATTGAAAAATTGTTGAACTAATTGAAGTTATATCGAGGGAAGTTGAGTTCAGGATTTTTTCTTATCAGGAAGCAAATCCTTTTGGCTAATGTGGTGACGTCCCAAGTAAGCTGAGGGCTTAGCACGACGTGACGAGGATTCCCCACGTTTCCTTTCGTTATTTAATTTTATTTATTGCTATAAGATTCTTGAATTCCCGCTTATCTTCATATAGTTTCAAACCGAATAATAACAACTCTTCAAATTTGTATTAACATTCTAAGCTTTATCTGAGTTTCTATAAATGTCATAATACTTGTGAATAGGAGTGTATGCATGCTATAGAGGTGGTTGAAATAAAGAAAAGAGAGCAGAAAGAAAGAGGAGGAATACGGGGAGAGCAGCGTGCGTATAGTAGGTGGGGAGGAGAGAAGGAAGAAATGGGTCTCTCCTTGAGCCTTGGTTCCGAGGGGAGCGGAATTTTGAAAACAGGTTATGGAGGCAAGAGGCGCGTGCCTGCCGACGTGTCCCACGAGTTCGGCAGCTGCGCTCGTCTGAATGGGAAGTGCCCCGAGCATGTGCGATCCACGCTTTTCGACGGAGGCATATGCGTGTACGGTTCGTGAACCGCTGGCTCGAGCCACCACGGCCAAATCGTCTACGAAAGATTATGAAAATATACACGATTCATATACCCCTCTTTCTCTGCTCTTTCTCCTTAGAAACTCCTCTTCTGTCTGCTCCACCCTCTCTTTCAATGTACCCGGGGTTTCAGTGCACATTTTATATCTACACTTCACATATTGTCGTATCTGGAGCTCTAGCACGTTATGAAATCTGCACCTCCCACTGTTCTTCCACCTTTTCACCGTCTTATTCCCCTTCTTCGGCTTTTGGTCGTTGGCGTTTCTACTATTACTACGCTGCCTTCCCTAGACTCTGTCCTGACTGTTATACGCTGGCTTAGCGCCTAACTGTTCGGGGCAGCTGATAGCCACAGACGGGGGTGGCGAGGCTTGGAGTTTCCGAGATCTTCGGGTTGCATCTCGTTCCTGTATATGGTTTTAACGTCTGCCTCTGCTCTTAAAGTGGATATAAAGCAATCGAAATTGGGATCTGTCGGGGATGACTACTGCGCCGTGTGTCCCGTGGTGAACGAAATAATTCCACTCCATAGCAGAAAACCATTCCATTTCCATTGCTCCATATCGGACGTAATAACGAAGCGAGTTCGTCGATTTTCACCTAACGACGAATCGCCTTGACGTATATACTCGTATACATTCTTACGATCTTCAACGTGTTGACAGTCGCGTCACCCATATTCGGGTGACAGCGAAATTTTTGGTCAGGTCGCATCGCCGTGTTCGGGCGACGGTAGTCTCCGGTCGAGCGGCGTCACCCATATTCGGGTGACAGCGAAATTTTTGGTCAGGTCGCATCGCCATGTTCGGGCGACGGTAGTCTCCGGTCGAGCGGCGTCACCCATATTCGGGTGACAGCGAAATTTTTGGTCAGGTCGCATCGCCGTGTTCGGGCGACGGTAGTCTCCGGTCGAGCGACGTCACCCACATTTGGGTGACAGCGAAATTTTTGGTCAGGTCGCATCGCCGTGTTCAGGCGACGGTAAAGTCTCCGATCGAACAGTGTCACCCACATTTGGGTGACAGCAAAGTTTCTGGTCAGGTCGCATCGCCGTGTTCGGGCGACAGTAAAGTCTCCGATCGAACAGTGTCACCCACATTTGGGTGACAGCAAAGTTTCTGGTCAGGTCGCATCGCCGTGTTCGGGCGACAGTAGTCTTCGATCGAGCGGCGTCACCCACATTTGGGTGACAGCAAAGTTTCTGGTCAGGTCGCATCACCGTGTTCGGACGACAGTAAAGTCTCCGATCGAACAGTGTCACCCACATTTGGGTGACAGCAATGTTTCCGGTCGGGCCGCGTCACCCGAATACGGGTGGCACTTATTTGACTACTTGCGAAGGTATTTGAAAAGTATTTTCCACAGGAAGTAATAAAACCATTGAATCGTTATAAAAGCAATACGAAAATGGTTTATTAAGAAAATTGTTTAGAATGTAAAACTTTAAAGCGTTCTATACAAAGCTGAGTTTGGTCCGGACAATTTGGACAATAAGTTGCTGTTTTCTTTAAATTCTACCGTATCTTTGATCGGCCCGTTCGACGTTTTTTATCCGCATAACATAGTTTGCGCGTGTCTTATTCTTCTTCATTTTTCCGAACGGCGATATTGCGCTGACTCCGTTGAAGACAAGGATTTTTTGTATTGTAAATCTTCTAATAGTTACATTCTTCCTTGTTGCAATTTTGCAAACCGTCAAAGCGTTTACAACAGAAATTCGCAGAAGGACTCGAACGCCAAGTTTTCCGTACCATTTGATTCCTTTTCCGATTGCGATGGCATAAGAAACCAACCAATCCTCGGCGTCTATATCGATGAAACGTACCGCAAACCGAATTAACCTTTCGCACCGGTTAATCTCTGTCGATCAGATAAAGAGAAAAAAATCAGGGGATCGGTCAAAGGAGCAACTTCAACTCGTCGATCTTGGCTCCAGTTCAGCTGGTTGGTAGCTATCGGGGGTGGAGATTACGGAGCCGGAGGAGTCCGAGACTGGCCCGCACCTATATCTCTCCCCTCGCTTCTCTTTCGCAGACAGGAGATTTCTTTCCAAGCATAACATATCTTAGGACTTATGAATTTCCGTGTTTAAACGAGGCGCAGCTGATACCAGACCGGTCCCGGAAGGACCAGGGGGCTCTTCCCTCTCTCTCTTTCTTTGGTCACATTGGAAAATCACCCCCCTCTTCCCCTATTCTCGCGCCCTGTTTCTCTCCATCTCTCGTAGAGGCTGCAGCAGCTTTTAAGAGACACGTGACCAGAGACACGCCCAAAATTTCTCGTATAATTCGAGAATCGCTGTCGGTGCCTGTCTGGATACGTTCATCCCGGTCGTACGAGGGGTTGGCCTGTCCTTTCGATTGATGTCTTTTCTCTGAGGGAAGACCGCGCCTCTGCTACTGTGAATCGCTTAACAAATTGACAGTCGAGTCGAAAAGCATACAAGAATCTGCTCTCCCCTTTCTTTCTTTTTCTTCTCCTCTTCTCATGCCAAGGTTCAAGATGATGCTGTTCAGTAGAATCGGTCAATAACGTCTATCCGGTTCGGGGAGTGTGTTCGCATTTGGATCAAGGCAAACAACGATCTTCCATGCGTTTCAGATTTTCCACGTTCGTTTGCCGGCCATTTACATTTTCTAGATCGCGTTTCAATTTTTCTACTACGCGTAACACGCGTCCACCTTTCCTTTCCATCAACGAAAGCGGATACGCCTTTACGCAACGGCTGCCGTGCTCCACAAACAATGCATCACGTTAATTTTTCGTTTTTGCTTATGTAAATATTCGTCGATCGGACTTACTGTGACGCGAGCACACTTGTAGAAAGAATCTTAATTACCCGGTGCATAGATGTTCTTATGTAACGTCCGCGGTATGGACCAATCAATATTCCACCGATATTATGCTATTTATACGCGCTTAACACTTTGACTGCCACGCCGAAATCACATGTTCCGCTGAGGACGCCACGGGAGTATTTTTACTATTCAAAGCATATAATGGCAAAGTAATAATAAATCGATGATGTAAGACAACATTCTTCCCCAATGGGCCGTTTGTGTTATTGGTGGTCACGGGTGACGACAATGGCGCCGTGGTAACAGCTGATAGCGACATATTATAACAAGGCTTCGCTTATTTCAACAAACCATTCGCTTTCGTTGTTTCGTCGCAAGCAAAACGTGCAGAATATATTGTTGAAACGTGTAGAAGATATTAGTAAACAGTATTTGCTCGTTCTACATATAATAGTAAGGTATGTTCACACTTCTAACCTCAATTATATGATTATAAAGCAGCATTTGCGATTATTTTCTAAGGTGTGTTTATAATAATATTCGTATATCACCCATCAAAGATATGGATGCAAACACAGTGCACCGTTAGATGCAACATTTGTTCTCTTCTTTTTTTTAATCGAGGTTCCAATAAAAATGTTTAATCGTTCAATGGGCACTTTTTATTTCAAAGTATCTTCTATTTATCGGTTATATTGAAAATGCCCCAACTGTCGATTTTCATTCAATTTTTGCAATTGTAAAAAGTTGCAAAAAGCAATGACGGCGTCACAGGAGAAACCGTGGTGGGTCATATATGACCCACGCGGCAGTCACAGTGTTAAACTTCGCGAGACTCGCAGGGAAGACGTTAGAACTCGCGA
Organism: Bombus vosnesenskii; assembly: GCF_011952255.1. NCBI lineage: Eukaryota > Metazoa > Arthropoda > Insecta > Hymenoptera > Apidae > Bombus > Bombus vosnesenskii. Next base: position 227,676 of record NW_022884347.1, read on the forward strand.
CGAGATGGTTTCGTGTGGTTGCGAGTGCGCGTGTACTCGGACCTGTCCTCGACTCGTCGCAGACGTTAACGAATTGCAGACCTCTGACAGCACGAAGTTGTCGCGTTTATTGACACATCGCTGCTTCTTGGCAGCCCAAATAAATGGATTTTCCGAGTGGATCATTCGAATCGTTGTTTGCTTTCTTTCCAGACTACTAACGATATTAGGTCTTCCGAAAAGTTCCTTTCGTTTCATAAGGTGATAATAGATGAACGACAATTTCTGTTTTATATTATTTTATTGAATCGGGTATGATCCATGTTAGTGCATAATTCAATAAAGTAATATAAAATAAAGAACACTGTGTGTCTATTATCTCCTTATAAAACGAAAGAAACTTTTCGGACGACCTAATAGCTACCTCTTCTCTGAAATATTGGCTTGGCAACTAGGTGATTGCGGATTTTATCATTGGGTGGTAATAACAAAACCCGCAATCACTTAGTTGCCAACCTAATAGAATCTTCAAATAAAAATTCTCTACTCTCAGCACGAGATTACAAGACCATCGACTTATTCGTGTTACTACAAATTCACAACGAAGATTACACAATGCGTAGATATTATCGTTTGTTCTGATAAGATTACCAGTCTATGACATAAATTAGGCGCTAAATCAACAGCATTATGAAACAATTACTACATTGGAGCGTAAGGAACCATATTTACAGAAAAATCTGTGGAACGACATCGTGCGGACTATTCGCAACTTTCATCGTGTTAAGATAAATGTTCGATCTCATTTCTCTGCCAACAGATTTTAACACTTTACCGACCGATAGCAGATTAATCGAATTTTTGTCGCCGATGCTTACCGACCGATACCCTATTAATTGGCTTATTGTCGCCGACGTTTACCGACCAATAGCTTATTAATCGCCTTTTTATCGCCGACAATCTTTCTCATTATTTGAGCAGTAATTTGTTATTTACTACTAAGGTACCTTGCTCAGTTGTGTCAGTTGCGTTGCTTTCTAAGCTCCCACAGTTTTATACCAACTTGAAAAACATATCGTTCGCGATGAACGAAAAGAATGGTATTGGAGAGTCTAAACAGAAACAGAGCCGGCGCCAAGTAGAATCTGCGCCTGAGCTGCCGGTCAGACGTGCGTATACTGTTGAACCGCTAGCGGTCAGTAAAGTGTTAAGAGTGTCGCCTATGGAAACGTTGCTACTGGTTTGCGTCCTTTGCGGGCGTTCAAGTCTCTAATTGTCAGCGCGCCTTCTCTCACGTGTTCGCGATCTATAGTTCGATTTTGTTCCACACTTTTTCCATGGAATAACGTAGAGAAAAAAATTGCAAGATTTTAAGAAGCTTTTGGTAGAAAGATAGAGGAATTCGTGGATCTAACTAGGTGACACAAGAGAGGAGCTGCATCGTAAGTTAAAGTACGGCCCACGTGGTCTGCTCTTGATAATTGATCATTTCCCTCGTCGACGCGCCGTTAAACGCTTCTGCCCGGCGAGATCGTTCTCAACACGAATCGCGAACCGTCTTGAATTTAGGTTATTTTCTAATTGCACGCACTTTACCGTAACTTCCGGTCTCGCGGTGCCGTGCATCACGCTCCTCTGCACGTTCACTGCGTTTTTTACCATTTTTTGACAAGATTCACCGCCAAGATAATCTCGTTCTCTATGTTCATCTGTTATTTCCTTCTTGATAGAAGCTGTTTAAAACGAGGTAATCGTTTCTAACGAATTGTTCGAAAAATATTTGATCAACGACCAACTGCTTTGTCTCCGAGTTTCTTCGAAGTCTTTTTGTTGAAAGTAGAATTACATTATTCTATCGAAAAATTCATTCTCCGTGACAGTTCCCATTGTAAAGGCAGCTATAACAATAAAATCGAAGTTTCCGATCTGTATTCAAAGACAAAGCACGATTCACACGACACACCTATGGAGGAACTCGTTTTTATCTTTCATAGAATATCGTTTGAAAGGCGAATCAAAGTTTCTTATCATGCAAATGGAACACGATTCCTTTCAGCAACGTCTCTTTCAGCTTCGATAGTCAAACGACATCTCCATGTTTTTCACCATCTTTTTTTTTTCCTTTTTTATCATCGAACAGTTCCGTAGATCGCCATAGGCAAGTGCGAACGTTCCAATGACGATTGACGTCACGCAACTCGACGCAAGGTGGCAGTTTTGTGTGTCACATCTAGCGTGTTAAATCGAACGGAATCGACAACGTTCGAGTTCCGTGAAATCGTTGCGATACTGTAACACTAGAACTATCGATAGCTATTTAGCTATACGCCTTAGGCGATAGCTACACGAAGCCATTTCTACGAAAACCAGTCAAAATAACTGGTCTTTTAGAAATACCTAATAATAGAATATTTTTATATTTGTTGATTTATTACTTTCTTACAGAAGCAATTCCATGTTATGTAGTAGATTTTTCGTATTATTAATCCATCTGGGACCATCGTCTCTAAACGAGGATTGACACATTTATAAAATTGTAGAACCTGTCATTTTGACTGCTGTGGTATTTCTAGTGTTAGCATTTAGCGATTTAGCAATCGATCCGGAATTTTCCTGATAATTGATATCGTCATATCGAATGATACGTACAAATTTTGAAAATGTGTGACAAGTTGTACAAAACGAGGAAACTGGTTAATTGGGGGTCGATAAACAGATTGCAGCACCCTCTTCCACTTTGACAAGAACCAATTATATCGACTGGTATTAATATAAGTAGCCTTGATACAAAATTATTTTTAGTTTGAATACATAAAAAACAAAATAGAATTCATTATATTATTCTTTTAGTTATCGTTGCGAAAGTCGTTACGTCATTGCGGAAAAAGATATAACGCGAAGTAGGAATTTTAAAATGAAATTGTAAAACCAGTCAATTCGACTGGTGTGGTAGTTCTAGTGTTAAACACGCCTAATTTCCCCGGCACGTATCTATCCAATGAATCATGGCAACGACGATTACATGTTAACCGGTTGCTATCTTTCTACGTGACTTGTGGCAAATCACCTTCGACTCCGCCATCCACCAACTCTTAATAAATTCACGATGCTATTATAGTTAGCAGCGCTATTACGAGGTCGCGGTTTTTACAGAAACACTGGCAGGAAATATATTGGATTGGCAACTAAGTGGTTGCGGGTTTTGTCAATACCATCTAACGAGAAAATCAGCAATCACTTAGTTGCTAACCTAATACATAGACTAGAGTTAAACCGTTCATTATCGCGAGCAATATCGCGTATAACTTACGACACGTCTATTACTGGGACAAGGTCGTCGTGAAATCTGCAATGTCCTCTGAAAAACGATTCCGGTTGAGATCGGATCGGCTACGATCGAGTTCGTGCTCAATAGATCGCGTTCGTGTACTGTATGTACAATCGATGGATAAACGAGGATTCATCACGTTGATTAATTAACATTTTACCGACCGATAGCAGATTAATCGGTTTTTCGTCGTTGACAATTACCGACCGGCTTTTTGTCGCCGACAATTTTTCCCATTATTTGAACAGTAATTTGTTATTTATTACTAAGGTACCTTGCTCAGTTGCGTCAGTTGCGTTGCTTTATAAGCTTCCACAGTTTTATACCAATTTGAAAAACATACCGTTCGCGATGAACGAAAAGAATGGTATTGGAAAGTCTAAACCGAAACAGAGCCAGCGCCAGGGAGAATCTGCGCCTGAGCTGTTGGTCGGACATGCATCATATGCTGTTGATCCGCTAGCAGTCGGTAAAGTGTTAATGAAGCGATAGGAAGAAATAGGAGCACTGATGTAGCGTTTTTCTGGAGCAATGCCATTTCTTGAATATTAGGTTGGCAACTAAGTGATTGCGGAGTTTGTCATTAGATGGTAATCACTTAGTTGCCAACCCAATAAGATGTTGTATTCTTCGATTACTTTCATCCTACGAAATAGACGATTCGCTAGAAACAAAAAGCAGCTATTGTCGAGTTTTCTGATTTTCACTAACACGTAACAACACAACAGTGGAATCAATGGTATAAAAGATCATTTGTGTCATGACTTATTATATTATTGAGTGAGAATTATCTATTGAGTTGGCAACTAAGTGATTGCGGGTTTTGTCAATACTACCTAATGACAAAATCCGCAACCACTTAGTTGCCAACCTATTACTTCTATAAAAACAATCTGTCGCGAGAGTTACAAGTTTGCGATGTAATTAGAAATAATTGTGCGATATAAATACGCGCATAATGATCGTGTAAGATGATAAATATTTTGTTTCGAAAGATTGGAAGGAATATATCGTTGAATGTCACGAAAACAATGTATTGAGCAGCAATTATGAATGTTATTGCATTCCTTTTTTTCCTGGAAATCCACGATTAAGACTTGTGATTTTCTGTTGATAAGACCTCCGATTTCAATACACAGAGAGAACCACTTACATCGATAATTTACAAATACCGCAATCTCGTAAGAAAATAGATGGTTTCATAGAATTCAGACGATGGAAATCTCACTGTCGCGAAAAACGGATACGAACGATGGATAGGGTGCAACCTGATCCAATCGTTGGGAATAATCGACGCGAGGGTGGCAGATGGTTTTAAGGGACCCAAACGTGGAAAACAATTTCTTTTCGTGGCAAATATTTTACTTCCAAACAGAGCACAATGACAGCCTATGGTCGAATAGCGACACAATGGTTTCGTGGGTTTAACAAGGAAAAGCCTTGCATTTTGTGGAAGTGGCCTTTTCACAAAAGTATCCCGTTCACGTGGCCGTGTTCTCTGGTTTACACACCACCTCGATTTTTTCAAGAGGCGCCAACCCTCGAAACCGCGTGCTATCCATCGAAAAATATTTACCCATGGACATTTATATACCACGTTCCCCGACGATTTTCCATTTTCGAAAAACTTTTCTCAAGGAGACGTGTGACATATATCGATGAAAATCTCGTGTTTTTTTGATCACATTCTGAGATATCGAATTGCCAGATATTCTTCTACCCTTTGTACTGCTATGTCGAGTGTGACCAGTGGACATCAGTTTTTATCTCAGCAGCTCCTTTGTCGAGTCCCAGTCGACATTGTTTCACGTCCAAATCAATAGATTGCATCCTGGAAATTGTTTCAACATATATCATACATTTAAAAATTAGAAAGTACAACAATAGTGTGAATAAAACTGATATTTAAATGAATTTCTTTCCTCCTTTGTTTATTTAAATTCTCTTATTTTTTAGTTAAAGTAAGTTTAAATAAAGTTTAAATAAAATTCCCAGTGCAAAGGGTTAAAGATAGTAAATCGAGGTCGGCGAAAATTGAAGAGGTTAGTCGCGTGCGATGTGAACGTTACATTGTCGTACAATTTTCAGTGTATACATATGTATTGGGCTTCTTGTAGATCACTGCTTCAAATTAGGACCGTCGGACGTCAGCAAGGGTTAATTGCAGCTATTTCCATGATAAAAGGAACGTAGAGCAAAAGACTGCATGAATCACGCAACTAGATTCTCTAGATGCAACCTAAATTTCATTTATAACTACTAACAACGACCACTTTTACTTCGATAAACTACACAGCCACCTATCGCAACATTTTCTAACCTATTAAATCGGCAATCAAGTGATTGCAGGTTTTGTCATTAGATAGTAATGACAAAATCCGCAATTACTTAGTTGCCAACCTAATATATGAATCGCTTAATCCTCCTTCGAATAGATTGAGGTTAGAAATTCTACTGTGCTTAAGCGACTGCTGCTATTTCGAACTGAAGCCACATTTAAATTAATCTCACACGAATACAATCACTTTTCTATATAAATCCGTGATATTAATTTCTATCGATGTAAATATCAAGTGTTTCATGATCGAAGCAATTCGAGATTATGAAGATATCGAATGGCACGTAATGTGCAAAGAAACACATAAAATAACCAAAGTGAAATGTTATTTAGGTTGCATTTGTTAAAATGTGACACTGCATAAAGATCGACAGTCCATTCATAATTCCGCGTTAATTTACTAATTGAACTAGTACACTTTTATAGTATAAAAGTACAATTGCAAGATCGTTTTCCTACAATTGCAATTAACCATCGATACAAGCTATCGCACGCTTCTCTTCGGTAACTAAGTGATTGCTGATTTTGTCAATAGATGGTATTGACAAAATCCGACAATACCATCTATTGACAAAATCCGCAATCACTTAGTCGCCAGCCGAATATTTAGAAGAATCTAAAATAAAAAATCCAGCCGCTATTTTTACCCAAAAATTCCGTAATTCCTCGATCCCTTCCGCTAAACTAAATCGCCTAAATTTCTCCGGTGAAATCCCCTCCCTCCCTCCCTCGATATGCACTTACCACGATATAGAGGGCCCTGCATGTGGCCAGACGAGAAACCACCCGCACATACACGCGTCGATCCTCTCCAAGTAAGGATATATTATTCGGTTGCTTGTGTTCGGTTGGCACGGCGTGTTTAACTACCCCCGGGTGTGCGTGGATCAGCCGGCTAGATGAAGCGGAGCCGGGCCGAGATAAAACACACTGTAAACGGCCGGCCGGTCGGATATTTGGTTACAGGGAGGCGGCGGCACGTGCGCCGCAGCTCCGGGCCAGGTGGTGGAGCTCGTGCCGTTGAAGAAACAGAAGAGGCAGCAGCAGCGGGGGTGGGAGGCTACGTGGACGGCCTGGACGAAGGAAGGGGAGGATGCGATGCGGTAGGAGCGAGCGTGCTCGAGGAGGTTAGTTGCTCACCGGTGGCCGATGGCGAGGTCTGCTGCGGCGACAGCAGTACCACCACCAACTACAGCCACCGTCGTCATCACCTGCATCATATACATCGTCGCTATAGTCATCGTCATCAGCAACAACAACAACTACAGCGTCAACGATGTCACCAACGAAGGGACAGCGTGGCTAGCAACGAGCTGGTCGTCGACGAGGAAGCCGACGATGAGGCTACGTATCAGGACCAGGCTACCGCTGCTCCTCCTCATCGGGACATCCGTCACGAACTCCACCACCTACAACATCATCATCATCATCTGCATCATCACCATCACCACCATCACCACCCTCACCATCACCATCATCATCATCTGCATCATATCCATCAGCGACTGCGGGACGACAGACCGCCTTGCGATCGGGACGAAAACGCCGATCGCATCGTCCGGACCACCAGCAATCGCCACGCGGATGGTACCACCGCCACCGACAACCCTGCCACCGTCACTGCCATGACGAGAGGATGCAGGATCCCGCCCTACCTCGCTACTCTACTCATCCTCTCTTATACCCTCTTCGGTATAGCAGGTTAGTGCACGAGCCTTTTTTCTCTTAAGTTTGTCCATTTTTACGTCCGGTTGATCGTTATCGCGAGACGATAACGTGAAACACAGTGGTGGACCAGTGAAGTGATGAAATGATCTCGAGAATGAGCCAGTGTTGTCGAGAATTGTATCTGTGAAAACGATAAGATTGTAATCGTGTAGATCAACTCTGTTCGTTCGCAACATCGATCTAAGAAACTTTTGGAAAGTTTGAATATTTTTGCAAATTTTATTCAAATTCGACCGACTAAGATACTGTCAGATCGCAATCTATAGGGTTGACAACTAAGCGATTGCGGATTTTGTCGTTAGATGGTATTGACAAGGTCCGCAATCACTTAGTTGCCATGGAAATATACAAGTTTGAAACGCGTGTCACGTAAAATTGCAAAGGAAGGTATTACCGTGTGTTGATATAATTCGATAACGCTGAATTATAAGGTCAACAAATTACGACGTACACAGTCGATAAGTTAGCGTATACAAAGCGATCCCATTGTCCGTATTTAGAGAAGGCGAACTCGAGTGGACGCGTGGCAGCGACAGATTGCGAGAACGCGACACGTGCGATGCTTCCCGAGACCCTAATCGCTCGTAACAATTACGTACATACCGCGTGAATTATTCCGGCGAATTTGTACACATATGGCCCTGTAAATGGCCCTCTAATCTTTCTGAAGCGCATAAAAGGAAACTGGACAAAAAATGGAAGTAATTGAAGGAAATTGCAACAGAAAGTGGAAGTTTGCGAGAAACCAAATATTTCCCCAAATAACCAGGCATTTCTCTCTGTTAAACTTTGCAATCTTCAACTAACTGTGTTCAATAAATGGTTCCTTTTTGAAACCATAGTACCCATATAAAATTTACGATTATGTATTGTTCTTGTCGCGAATAAAAGATCATTCAGACACGTTTAGTCAAGTGGCAACTAATTTTAGCAACTTGGCGTGTGCCAAAATTTAGTCGGTTAGTTTAGTAAAACGTGGTAGTAGTTTAGTCAAGTGGCAAGTAATTTAGCAATTTACCGTATATGAACACTAAAATGTAATCAAGTAATTTAGTAAAACGATTTTGTCGTTTATTATGTTCTTTACAAGCTTCCAAAAATTTCATTCTTTTTTGTCCATTTCAAACAATTTCCGAAATTGCCCGGGAAATAGTTTTCGCCTAAACGATTACCAAATATCCTCGTTTCAAAAGATGGAAATCTCGACAGCTACCAGGTGCAGTGTACTTGACCAGATAATCTAGAAATTTGAATCTATTTTAAATCTATTGAACGTGTTTCAACGAACCTTGATATTCTATGTGATGTTTATACAAATAACAGACGATAAATTCCACTGTAAATTCGATGTACGCGTTTTTAAAGTAGAAACACGCGCAGAATCGTGTGGCATCGACCGTGTTCGACGTATTGCAAAATTATAACAGGTGACAGATAGAGCGAGGCTCGCATGGCCGGATGCAACGTGCGCTGCGGTTCTGCGTAAGAACGTCGATGTTGCTGCGAAGCTCGTGGCTCCTGGCGCGTCTCTCTTATTACCCGGCGGCCAAGTTTCACGTGGCGTGCGCGAATATTTTCTAACTTTCGAATTGTTCGATGGTATGGCAGATTAATGCGCCGAGTATCGAGTGCCTGACGTTCCATTCGATCCTCCTTGTCCGTAAGGTGGCATCGTGTCTCCTGTAAAAAGCATATACGATCCATTAGCTATGGAAAATGCGACAAAATGGAATATTTCAAATTTTTAAACCTCAGAGGGCGAGCAATCTTTCTGCTAGATTAATCGAAATGAAAAACTTGCGAGATACTTCCGATGGTTGAGGCGAAACTTTCGACTAAATATCGGGATAATCAGGTTATCCTAACACTTTGACTGCCACGCCGAAATCACACGTTTCGCAGAGGGCGCCACGGGAGTATTTTTATTATTCAAAGCATATAATGGCGCAATAATAGTAAATTGATGACGCAAGACAACATTCTTCCCCAATGGACCGTTTATCTTATTGGTGGTCACAGGTGGCGCCTTGGTAATAGTTAATAGCGACATATTATAACAAGACTTCGCTTATTTCAACAAACCATTCGCTTTCGTTGTTTCGTCGCAAGCAAAACGTGCAGAATATATTGTTAAAACGTGCAGAAGATATTAGTAAACAGTATTTGCTCATTCTGTATATAATAGTAAAGTATGTGCACACTTCTAATTTCAATTATATGATTATTTAATCATATAATTTACAATTATTTACAATTACAATTATTTATTTACAATTATCATCATTTACAATTATTTAGCATTTACAATTATTTTCTAAGGTGTGTTTATAATAATATTCGTAGATTTGTTCTCTCATTTTTTTTTTTTATTGATGTCCCAATAAAAATGCTTAATCGTTCAATATGGGCACTTTTTATTTCAAAGTATCTTCTATTTACCGGTTATATTGAAAATGCCCCAACTGTAAATTTTCATTCAATTTTTGCAATTGTAAAAAGTCGAACCAACGACCACACAGTGGCGGCGTCGCAGGAGAAACCGTGGTGGGTCATATATGACCCAAGTGGCAGTCAAAGTGCTAATTACGACTTAATGATACTGATAGGAATCGGTAACGTGACAAAAGAAGATGCCGATGGAGGATAACAGAATGGGAAGAAGGTTTTCCAGTTTAGCTTTTACGAGGCACAAGGAGGGAGGAGACGATCACTTAGACCGGCTCTAAAATACCGGACCACCCTTTGTGTTTGCCAAACCTGGAAGCCGAAGGAATTTCTAAAGCGGCTATTCGACAATTCGTCTCTCCCTTGTGCCCAATAATGGGATAAACGATGGTTGGCTTTTGGTCGTTACACAACTTAATCGTGCAAATTTGCCGCCAACATGTTCTCAGCTTTCTGGCTGTGCTTTCATTCGTCCGCCATCGTGATTTCCTCAATGGACAATGGCTGCTTTGAAAAGGCGACCTTTTTTACAGTAAATTTCACAGTATATTTCGATGGAATCGGCGTGGAAATATTTTTAGTGAAAGTAATTTAGCAGAGACGTTTGAAGTGACTGAAACAAGAAACTTGAGAAGGTATGCGCTGGTGATTCTATGGATGATTAATTTTGAATGATTTCTGTTGACAGACGCCTGTTCATCGCGGTCGACGCCGAAACCACGGCCACCGACGCCGACGCCTCGACCGAACATCACATTCCACATGTACACGTGTCCACCGGATTATGCGGAATGGTACTGCTTGAACGGTGCCACATGTTTCACTGTCAAAATCGTCGATTCCCTCCTTTACAATTGTCTGTAAGTACGCCGCTGGTTCATTTCTCTTCCTTCATTTTTATCAGAGAACAATTTTGCATTTCACTGAAAAAAATAAAATAGTCAAATTCGAGGATGATATCCTTCTGGGGTTAGCTATCCACATGTTATTTAGCAATTAAGATAGAAAAATATTTACCAAATTGTAAAGTGCATATTAAATAATAAAAAAGAGAAAAACTTTTGCACTTGTTCTGCAAGACGGTAGGAGTTCAAAGTATTGGATTAGCAAATTAAGTGATTGCGGGTTTTGTCGTTAGATAGTAATGACAAAACCCGCAATCACTTAGTTGCCAACCTAATATATGAATCGCTTAATTCTCCTCCTAATAAATTGAGGTTAGGAGTTCTACTGTGCTTAAGCGACTATTGCTATTTATTGGTGTAAATATTGACAAAATGCTGAAAAAATTGTAAAAATATAGGATTGCACGTAATATGTAAAAAAAGATATAAAATTGTGAAATGTAATTTAGGTTTCATTTGTTAAAATATGAGATTGCATAAAGGTCAACAGTCCATTCATAATTCCGCGTTAATTTACTAATTGAGATACTGTGTCGATATTACTATAGTGCTTCAAAGAACACGAAGTAGTATAAAAGAACAATTGCAAGATCTTTTTCCTACAATTGCAATTAACGATACAAATTATCGCACGCTTTTGTTCGGCTTGCAAATTAAGTGATTGCGGATTTTGTCAATACCACCTAACGATAAAATGCGCAATCATTTAGTTGCCAAGCCAATACCATACCAACAGACCTTTCACAATCGAATCCGCTATTAACCTTCTGTACAACATTCTACAAGACCTTTCCGAAGGAACCACACACGATCTTCACCTCGAAATGTAATCGTGATGAAAGACCACACGCGCATGAGAATGCAGCCGCAGCATTCTGCGAACGAGACTTAGTTTAATGGCAGATATTCGAATCACCGTTTCATTCGATTCGCATGCTTTTCGTATCCGATAGAACAGCCGTTAACCGATTATTACGTATCGTATCTGTCGACTATAGCGCCGTGGTTACCGTTCATTTTACAAATCTACCGTAAACTATGACAATGGCAGGTTACGTTGCAGATTCGAACGCCGTCTATCCCATCGAGCCTTAATTTATACTTTGTTTAACGCGATCGTAGTCCGCCTGGGAAAACGTTACTTCATAGAATATAAAGAAAACACATAGCGTTTCGTTTGCAGCACCGTTTAGCGTCGTTTTCGCTGATAACCATCGATCGTCCATTCCTGTAATCAACGTTACCTAGTTTCAGGTATTTCTGCGTGCCTGTCCCGAGATTGCTTACGTTTAAAGTAACTACTCGGGATGATTTACGACCGTGTAACACAGTGACCATTTGCGTCTACTTTTCCCCGATTAGCCTGTTCCCAGTATATCCTTTCGAAGCTTTCTATAAACGACATAGAAATTCACTTTGCCAACGCTCGATCAAGATTTCTTCGACTTATCGATCGGTTTGCAAACAATCCGCCTTGTGTAGCCGAGTTGGAAACCGACGTCCCATTTACCGGAGGGTCTCGTGGAACGATCGCTTTCCAAGAGGAAGCAGAACTATCTCACGGTGGAATGATTGCGACACGGCCGTATCACGCGTGGAATTTCAGCCGCGAAGACGCTTTGGAATATTACGTAATCAGGCACACCCTTAGTAAATAGCAGCCACTTGGAATGATCGTCGAAAATACGGTCGAACGCCATGGTTCCTCGCCATTAAATCTATCGATTATCGAAAGAGAATCTGCTGCGAAAGAAACAAAAAAAATTCAACGTTGATTCCTAATTCCGCGATGTAAATCTTAAACATTGTTGCCGACCACGAGTAAACTCGTGATGCGCTTTTTTTCCGTATCAGTGCGCTGTTGGAGATGATGCAGCGCAATTATTGGTCAGCATATCTCAAGCTGTGTCTCTTGTTTATAAGACCAGTCAAGTTGAGTCCTTTGTTGTAAAAAAAAAATGTCAACGATGACGGAACCTACCAATGAAGAATCTTTCAATGAATTATACGCGGATGTTTGTCTGAGTGATTGTGAATCAGATTGTGGTGACTTGGAAAATGATACTGCATCAGAAGATAGCGAATCTGATATTAGGTCACCAAAATATCATTAAACCTACGTGCATATTACAATGCAATTAGCACTTTTTCCGATAAACTGCACCTTGCTCGATGCATATAAAATGTACTGTACCTATCTGCCAGAAAATAAAACAAGATACAACAAATTTCTACTGCAATTAGCTAGAGAATGGAAAACTATGGATTCCAAAGAACGCAGCATTGCACCTGACACTTCTCGAATTTCTAAAACAGCTCCTTGTTATAATGATGCACCCTTCAGGCTTTCCGGACAACTAAGAGACCACGTGTCAGATAAAATAGTCGCTGGCAGAAAAACAAATCCGACTAGAGCGTGTAGAGTGCGCTGTTCAAAAGGAGAACACAGCGAAACTAGATATATTTGCAAAAGCTGTTGTGTACCATTACACGTAGGAGATTGTTACACTGTTTATCATAGAAGAAAGAAATATTCAAAGTTGAATAATAAATCAAATTTATTAAAGTTTATTTATATTACTTTACTTGCACGAATTACGAAATAATAGCCGGTGACAATGTGTTAAAAGTTCCAATTTGATTACCGACTCGACACGATTACATCTGCATTACCTTGGTTTACACCTGTGGCGCCACTGACAATAGATGCGCAACTTATTTCACAGCAATTTCAAAAATTCTTTGCAACGAGATTCCCTGAGGCGACTAGCACCAATTCCCAGAATCTCGAAATGTTCTGGACGAATGCCCGACCACGCGTATACTTTCGAATGAAAGGAATCATCGGATCCCCGTGAACATTACACGGCAACCGACTTTTTTCTCGCTCACGCACACCCTCCAGGTTTGAGAATCGCATTGACATCAGCATGGCTGGAACAATTGCAACGGAACCGAAATGGGAAAAGGTGGAAAAAAGGATCACCGCGTTCTTCTTTCGCCATCGTCGACGTTAATCCCTGGTTACGTGCCGATGACACGTACCAAGGAATTCCTGTGGAAATCCTATGGAATGCCATCAATCGTACGAATCGACTCCTTTCTTTGTGGCCATTGCGATGGTCATAAACCGACACGTTCTTTAACAGATCTCTTTTCTCTTGGCCCTCGAATAGACCGCCCGGTTTGAAAGTTTTGCCGCCGATCGATTCCTGTGAAAACTAGCAAAATAGTCCATCGGTTAATGGCCCGTTTTTTTTTTAGACAAGTTAAGGTTACACGAGCGATAGTTTGGCATAGAATCTTTTAGAAGATGTATTTGCTAAACGACAAGCACAGAGATACGTATGAAAGAACATCATTTATCCTGAATTATTTTTTAAATATATAAAATATTGATTTCATTTTACATATGTCCAGTTCTTATAATTTTCCTGTCCTTGCCTTACAATCTTCCTAATAAAAGATCATTTTCATATTTAATCGATATTCCGATAATGAAGATTCTATCGTGTCAAATAACCTCACTTTTGCACTTGTACTTTATCAGCCTTGGAATGTCAGTGTCATTCTATAGAAAACTTGCTCAATTTGAAAGTTTCGTTGCCGACCGATTCCTGTGAAAGCTAGCAAAATAGTCCATCGGGTAATAGCCTGTTTTTAGACAAGTTAAGCTTGCACCTGCAATAGTTTGGCATAGAATATATTAGAGGATTTGTTTGTTAAACGACAAATACAAAGATGATCGAATTACTTTGTTTTCCTACGAAAGAACATCATTTATCTAGAATTATTTTATAAATATATATTGACATTTTATCGACCGATAGCTGATTAATCGGTTTTTTGTCGCCGACGCTTACCGACCGATAGCCTACTAATAGGTTTTTTTGTCACCGACGTTTACCGACCGATAGTCTATTAATCGGCTTTTTGTCGTCGACGCTTACTGACCGATAGCCGATTAATCGGTTTTTTTCCGCCGATGCTTACCGACCGATTGCCTATTAATCGGCTTTTTGTCGCCAACAATCTTTCTCATTATTTGAGTAGTATTTATTATTTGGTACTAAAGTACCTTGCTCAGTTGCGTCAGTTGCGTTGCTTTGTAAGCTCGCACAGTTTTATACCAATTTGAAAAACTTATCGTTCGCGATGAACGAAAAAAATGGTATTGGCGAATCTAAACCGAAACGAAGCCAGCGCCAGGGAGAATCTGCGTCTGAGCTGCCGGTCGGACGTGCGTATGCTATTGAGCCGCTAGCGGTCGGTAAAGTGTTAATATTGATTTCATTTTACACATTTCCATCTCTTATAATTTTCTGTCTATGCTTTACAATCTTCCTAATAAAGGGCCATTTTCATATTTAACCCTTTGCACTGCTATGTCGAGTGTGGCTCGATATCAGTTTTTAACTCAGCAGCTCCTTTGTCGAGTCCCACTCGACATTCTTTCATGTCCACCTTCTTTTAAGAAACGTGCGAAAGGAAAGCAGGATTGCATGCTGGAAATTGTTTCAAGATATATCATACACTTACAAATTAGAAAATACAACAATAGTGTGAAGAAAACTAGTATTTAAGGTCTTTCTTCTCTTATTTTCTAGTTAAAGTAAATTTTAAATAAAACACTTAAAAGTTAAAAAGAAATTGAAATAAAATTTCCAGTGCAAAAGGTTAATCGGTATTCCGTTAATGAAGATTCTACCGTGTCAAATAACCTCACTTTTGCAGTGTATTTTATCAGCCCTGGAATATCGGTGTCATTCTACAGAAAACATGCTAAATGCAAATTGCTTGCAATAAAAAGTTATTCCTAACCATGATCGAAGTATCTTCTGATAATATCAGGCTTTAATGACGAAGTTTCTAATACAAGAATAAACATTATTCATACACGCGCGCCATGAAATCGTGGACAGTATCTCAATCAGCGTTTCACCGTCCATGCACTTGGCTAACTGGCGAACTTTTTACACCGCGAATAACTCCAATTCATCAGTTTCCATGCAAACGACCGAATACATGGCGAAACGAATAAATAATCGCGTCGGAGGCCGATTGCTCTCGCGAGCATCGTACGTGCTACTTTTTCCTCGTTCGCGCTCCCATAATTTCCGCGGAACGAACAACAGGATTCCGTGAAACGGACGGAGAAAATTCCTGCGGTGGAAAGTGCTGGATAATAAACGTTTCCACTTTCTTGCCGGCATGTGCGCGCGCGTTACGAAGACGAAGAGGACATTTGCTAACGAGACCAGTGACCCGGCACTCGACGTTCCACTATTCGCTCTTGTCTCTCGATCTACGTTGATCTGTGGATCGACCAACCTACCTGACAGCTATGAAAAATATAATTCTGCGCAATTTTCTGCGCCATTTGTAACGTGTGTTAGAGATTTGTTCACGTTCAGGCGGTCACGTGTTGGCGCGTTCCAGCGCCCACTATGACGTCAAATACGAGAAACGCGGAGGAAACTACTAGATTTACGTGATCCGGACGCGCGCAAATCTCTTTTCATCGTCGACACCGGTTATAATTAAGCGCACACTTGAGAAATCTACTGGAAGGCCATTGATTAAATCGATAAGCGGTGCTCTGAAAGTAAGCCACAGTGTAAATTATTACGCCATGTAATCGCGTATACGCGATCTTGCTGCTGCATATAGCGGTTTAATTGCATTTGTGTGCACTTATTTTCGTTGTGTAAGGTGTTTAATAATAAGCGTAATATCGATGTAACTACAAGATGTAAGACTCGTAAACCGTTGCCATTGATAATAGGGCAATTCAGTTAGTCTTGCGTCTAAAGTTACAATAATCATTAATAATTACTAATGTTACAGTAATATTACTTTGATTATCTTTTTACTTTGTAAACATTGGAATATTCGATATTGCTCGATCATTACAAATTTCATATTTCAGGGCCGGCGCAAGGCAGGTTGTTGAGCGGGTTCGCCGGAACCCGGCCCCGCGGTCTACGGGAATTACTCAATTAAAAAAACACCGATTTTGATTAACTTTTTACAGAATGACGATACCATTAACAGATGCAAGACATTTTTGTAGTAGCGATGAAAATCATGAAAAGTCAGTGTCGTCATAATCTGCAAACTACTTTAGAAAAAACAAATCCAGACGCTTTCAGAGAAATGTACTTTTCAGACAAGTTAAACTACATCAATAGTTTTTTGCAAAAGTCATACAATGATTACAGATTTTCTACTTTCATTGAATCATTTGCCCCTTGAAAGCGAATTATGCATGCGAAAAAACATTGCTTGGATTTGTTTAAAAAACTGCTTATAAACAATATACAATACGTAACAGCATTTGTAAATAAATTTGTAATTGCTCGTTGTAAAATTTAAGTGTAGGATTTCAATGTGCACTCAGGGCCCGCAAAAGGTCACGCCGGCCCTGCTCTGAGAACGAGTAATTATTTATTGCGCTTGCTCGCATGAGGAAGTATCGAGGCCTTGATACGCTTCAACTTGCACGGCGAGTATCGACGTGTTACGTTATCGATGATAGACACCTCGCACAGCGAATTAGCCGCGTTTCCAGCCGAAACTATGGTAAAAGGGGGAAGGGCGGGATCTGTGTCTCTCGGTAGAAGCGACCATGTAATGTTTCGTTGCGTGGGAGTAACGGAAGCGTTGCTTAACCGTTTTAGTGGCAGCGGTTTTTAAGAATCCGTGTCGGATTGTGCCATGCAGCGGGATAGCACTCCGTTCATTTATTCGCGAGAAATGCCGATCGACGCGATCACGCTGCTCTTTTATTTTCGTTTATGCAGGCAGCTTACGATTATTCGAAAAAAGAAAAGCAATTATGACTCTGATATGACCGACGACGAGCTATTGGCTTGGTAACTAAGTGATCGCGGACTTTCTCATTTGGTGGTAATGAAGAAATCTGCAACCACTTAGTTGCCAACAGTTAAGTGCTCGGTACCGGGAAGCAAAAGAAGCGAACGCTTTGATGAAACGAAAACTATGGTAGCTGGCGTATGATCTGCGTTTATCGTGCATCGTTATCAGCGAGTGTGTCTGAAAGACTATTGTGCGTGACCAGGATCTGACGTTAATTCAACGATCACAGATCTCAATTAATCGTAAATGTTGTTCGGGTTAATCTGGATGAAACGAGCCAGCATTCGGCTAATTATTCCGCTCCAAGGGCGAATCATGATTCGGCGGTACCGTTCCATGAAATCGACCGTGAGAATCCTTTTAATTACCGGGTTATTACGAGCCTTGCGTATCGATACGTTCTAGAAACAATCGTTCCTCTCTACAGTTTTTACCTGTTCCTTATGTTCTTTTCTCTTATTTTCCTTGATCTTCCTTTTTTATTTTTTCTATCCGTCTTGATTTTGCTCCTCTCTCCTCTTTCCACACACTTCTCCTATCTCCTTTCGCGCTTTTCTGTTAATAATTAAGTGTACTAATTGGGTGGTTCGAGCCATCGCCTACCTATCTGATTAATGCCCGATACTAAAAGCGGTTCGTGCCTAAAGAGTACGTTTTATAGCTTCCTGGATTTCTTGCCGCGTTTTACGGAAGTGCCGCGTACGAACAATAAAGTACCGACGTGCGTTCTACCGCTCTTTTATCCGGCCGATGTACAACACCGTATCTAACCAGGTTCGCTTTCTTTTCTTGCAGATGCGCCAACGGTTATATCGGGCAGAGATGCGAGTTTAAGGATTTAGATGGTTCCTATTTACGTAAGTATCTGCCGTTCTCGATTCTCCTGTTGTATTCCTGGTCGCCGCGACCAGATAGTTTTATTCCATTCTAGAGTCATGCTACATAGCAAGAGCCGACTATAATGCACTGGGTACAATGTAAATTCAACGAACTGGCTTGTTCAATCTGCAACGCGTGTTACAGGCAGTCCAAAGGGACAAGAAGCTGTGTCCGGTGACTAGGAAAGTGACGTTTTTGTTACAGCTTCCCGGCAACGTGTAATGTTGGAGACAGCCAGCATCGCCGGTGGTGCCACGATAGCAGTATTCCTGGTCGTTATCATTTGCATAGCGGCTTACATCCACTGTAAGCGAAAGCAAAAGGAATTACGGTCGAGGTATGTAGTTTCCTCTTTTATCATTATGAATTTTTCTTCGTCTATTTATTTATAGCCTTCCTTTCTTATCTTCCTCTCGCCTGGAATGATGAAAGTGATAATTAAAGCAGATTGATGACTTAGACATGGTTGATATTTAGATGAATTATAAAAAAGCTAATTCTCGTTCATTTCATAAATCTTGCATGGTGGTTGATGAATGCGCAAATTTCACATTCGACGTTATTTCTGTGCCAACAGTAATTGCGTCGACACGGTGGATGGTCCTGGCCGAGATCCGGAGTTAAGGCCGTTTAGCAACCGCAGCCGCTCCCTCATGATCTTCATGACCAAGAATCCTAATAGCTCGGTAAGTGTAGCACGCGTGCACCTGTATCGATACTCCTATGATTTCGTATCTTTTCACGCTTCACATGGCCTGAGGATATCTCCTGGCATGAATTTTTCCTCAGTGAAATTTGTCTATACCCATTTTCCATAGCTCGCATATTATTATTTGCGAATCTGTATCAGGTATACTTTGGACACGATTTCTTTACAATTGCCGTGTCGTACAAAGTACCAAAGATCTGATGCTTGGGTCGTTTAATAATATTTCCATCTATAAAAATAAATTATATATATATATATTATACTATATTATGTTTTATATAATATAATTATCTATGTATTTAATTAACAGATAAATATATATATAAATATTTCACAGGATATATTTATATATAAATATATGTCTGAAGATTTAAAAATAATAATATTTTATATAAATTATTGTATATGTATAATTAGTTATATTTTAATTACTTTTTTCAATTTATTATTTAAATATATATATTTAGATGTATAAACTTCCGACATATTTATATATATATACTTAAATATAATAAAACCACTTTTTCTCAATTTTTTCAGTCTTTATGAAAATTTCCCAATTTTATCAAATTTTTTTAAAAAAATTTATCAAATTATTTAAATTTTTAAAAACTATAAAAATTAATAAATGATTAATAAAGTTATATAAAATTAAATAGTAATTTCCATTATATTTTTATTTAAAAAAAATGGAAATTACCAATATAATAATCATAATCAATATTATAATAAAATAATTAATTAATATATATATACCTATATATAATAAGTTCTATTTTTCCCAATTTTTTAACTTAATTTCCCAGTTTTTTTCAATCTTTATAAAAATATGTCAATTTTATCCAATTTCTTAAAAAAATTTATCAAATTATTTAAATTTTTAAAAACTATAAAAATTAATAAATGATTAATAAAGTTATATAAAATTAAATAGTAATTTCCATTATATTTTTATTAAAAAAAATGGAAATTACCAATATAATAATCATAATCAATATTATAATAAAATAATTAATTAATATATATATACCTATATATAATAAGTTCTATTTTTCCCAATTTTTTAACTAAATTTCCCAGTTTTTTTCAATCTTTATAAAAATTTCCCAATTTTATCAAATTTTTTTAAAAAATTTATCAAATTATTTAAATTTTTAAAAATCATAAAAATTAATAAATCATTAATAAAAGTATATAAAATTAAATAGTAATTTCCATTTTTTTACTAAAATTTTTTTACTAAAAAATGGAAATTACCAATATAATACTCATAATCAATATTATAATAAAATAATTAATTAATATATGTATACCTATATAATAGGATCTATTTTTCCCAATTTTTTAACTAAATTTCCCAGTTTTTTCAATCTTTATAAAAATTTGCCAATTTTATCAAATTTTTTAAAAAAATTTATCAAATTATTAAAATTTTAAAGACTATAAAAATTAATAAATTATTCATAAAATTTTATAAAATCAAATAACCAATATAATAATCATAATCAATGTTGCAATTAATTAATTAATATATATAAATATATAATATTACATAGAGAGAATGATTGATCAGAGAAAGTAAAAACTTGTTCGCTAAGAACCTTTCGTTTGTGGTGTTCTCAGGCGGCGATAGAGCAGACGAGAATGCCCGGATGGAACTGCCCGGAAGCGGAGTCAATGAGAATGGCGTCCATCAACGAAGGCAAGCGTTCCAATCAATGATAGAGTCAGTCCGGTGTCTAATTCCACTACACGAACCAAGGCGTCCAGCGTAGAAATCACCGACACCACGTCGACGGAAGGGAATCACTTTCACCCAGCTGCTTTCTGTCTCCGTCCATGGACTACGTTCTCGCGGTGACGTATCAGAGAGGAAGGAAGAGAGAAAAAAAAATCCATTGTGAACGTATTGCTCGACGATCGTGTGCAACTTTGAAGAGCCTAGCTTCGTCGTAATTCAATGTTTATTTGTGCCTGAATTATCCGGTCGACGAGTTTCTTGCATCGTTAAGGATCGTTTGAAGAGGAAGATCGTTTAGCTCGAGTTCGAGCGGTGCGTTTCTTCACAATGGAAGATCACGTTGGCAAGACAGCAAGAGACGATCTCCTCGTTGGCAGCTGAAAAAATCGATACGCGGACCGGGATCCTCGGGATCGATGATTCGCGCGAGATCTAGAAAAGCGTAGGATTAAAAAGGAAATACGTAGCCGGTAACTTTAAATAGCTGGACCTGAACAGCTGGAAGAACAAAGGACAAGAAAGTAGACAAGAAGGCAAGCTTAAAAATAAAGCCTCTGCTGAATAGGTGACTCTCTTAATAGAAAGAAAAAGTAGGGAAGAGAGAGAGAGAGAGAGAGAGAGGAGAAGAGAAAAGAAGCATTTAGCGCGAACGTAACGGAGAAGAAGCATAAGTAATTTGTTCCTATCGGAGATACGAGATAGTTTAGAGCAGACAATAATAACCGGAGAATAATTACATAACGTTATTAGTATCGGTTAAGATAAATGTACCAGTTAAGTTTCGACGAATAATCCTCTGCTAAGTAGAAACGTTGCTCGTCGTAGAATATATTTGCTCGATTTTAATCGAGAAAACGCGCAGAAATAAGTCCCCTCCCTCAGATTTCACTGTTTTATTTTATTCTCCTTTTCCACAAACTCCTGTTTCCTGTATGTCCGATTTCGTTCGCTTCTTTTTTCCGTATCCTCACGCAGAAATCGATCCTTCGATGCAAGTTCCATGTTCAGCACAAGTTTCTTATAAATCAATACCACTGAAACGCGGAAAATAGAACGCATTACGTATCAGAAGCGTTAGCAGATGCAAAGCATTCGAAGTTCTAAATCGTTGAATGTCAGACAATTTCTCTTCTTCTACACTGGCTGATCCAGAAGGCAAGAAATTCGAAAATTCTAACCGTTTCTGTCGTTCAGTTTTCTTTCTTTCAATGTGCCGAATCGTCACGAAAGTTATGCGTCACAGCGATAATACAACGTTGATTCGCGTGACGGGCCAAAACTCGATCCTATAAGTGTGTTTCACTGTAAAATGTTCGTTCAATACAGACGTAATTATTTATTGGAAAGTTTTCGTTAAGTATATGTATTTTTTGTCCGCACAATGCCGTACGTGTAACTTCATTTAAATTCGTAATATAATTTAAATTCGGGTGGTAGGCGTTAGCGATTGTGAACGCCTTAACATGGTGAGAAAAGAAAAGAAAACGAACTCGAGGATGGTGTCTCTGTGCGGTGTTAAAACCTAGCGAAAGGAAAGTAAGCCTCGTTGTAATATTCGTTAGATCGTCGATAAAAATCGATTGAATTCTCGAAGACGAATGCACGAGTCGCGGTGGCGTCGATAGCGATCGTGTCCATCTATCGATTAAGATCGGAATCGAGCGCGCTGCAGAGCAAATCTCTGTTTCTCGCCTCTCTTCTTGTAAATAGTAAATTATCCACATAGGGCCAGCCGATTCGTTTTCCGTTAAATTTATCCCAAGAAAGATTGGGCCGTTGTAGCGGACAAACTACAATTATGACGACGCTGGTCGACAGCGAGTTCCCATTTCTTTACGGTGACTATTGACAAATAAATTTATCGGGCAACGAGTCGGCCGGATGACAGAGTCGATTGTTCGCGCGGCGTGCTCCTCTCAATATAACCAATAGAACTATCTCCATTCTTCTTTTGAATTTTGAAAGGAGTCGAGGATTCGTTTAAAACGATCGTTGTCGAACGCTACCGCGACGCCATCTTATAAAGTTCACGAAGAAGCACGATATGTTATTTGTTTGGTCGATCATAACCTAACACCCTGCAAGGATCGATCCTGTATTCGATGATGATTTGTACATTTGTAGATACTGTGCCGTGGAGTGAAGAAGCTTCCAAACGCTTTGAAGAAACAGAAAATGAAACGTCTAGTATACTTTTGTGTAACGTGTATAAATAATGTGTCGCGCGATCATGACCCGACGACGCTTTCGTTTCTTTGCTCGGCCACGAGCCTCGTGTTTTCTCTTTCGTTATGAAGTTTCAAAGCTTGAATGACTTACAAAACGTCGTAGAGATGCAGTAAGAGCTGGTAATCTTTCTGGACAACGAAAATCGGAAAGAAGAGTCGAAAGAAAGAAACGAAGGAGAAAACCGAAGAATACGCATACGTACGTAGAATTAGAAAACGAGATAGGTTCCGAGACGAGAAACGCGTGAAGCTAGGTGGCCTAATGTGTATTTCTTTTCTTTTTTTTATTTTCTGTTACGGGCACGAATTCGAATCGTAACCGTACGCTGTAATTTATTATAAATAGTCGTAATTATCGTGAAGAAATCGTAGCGTGAGTATGGAAAAACTCTAATTTAATTATTCCCCAATCTTACTTCTCTCGTAACTTTGTACTTGGTTCCTAATTTATTCTTATATTATTTTCTTTCCTCTAATTATTAATTACCACGATTATTATTATTAACTTACTAATTTACAATCATTAGTTGCGATCATTTAATTATTCTCCTTTTATTATTATTACCGAACCACGATTAATCAATTTATTCCTAATACTACCGCGTATTATTTGGTTAACACGATATTTTTTAAGGACACGCACTTATTATTTATAAACGAACGAACGAGAGAGAGGGGGAGAGAGAGAGAGAGAGAGAGAAAAAAGTTATGTAAAAAAAGGAAAAGAACGAAGAGAAAAAGCACGCAATTTCCGACGCAAGTGCGCCTGTGAAAACCGCATAAGACTCGATAAAAAGCTTGCGTTCCGACATCGCACAGGCATTCGTTGAATATCGTAGTATCTGCGTTGTTCTTCAATCGAGAACGCCATTTTCCTACAATTCAGTCAGCCAGCACACAGGTTTCTTTCCATAAATGCAACGTAGTAAATAGAAACAGCAATCGTTGAATCAACTTCTAAACACTGTTCCACCGAATGTTCGAGTAATCGCTTCTAACGATCATGGCCGGTTCCTCGTAATTCTTCTAACTGATCGTATCGCGTTTCGAAACGCATCAACGTGCATCGTGAGAGCGATTACTCGAACCCGTCGATACCGAAAAATTGAGCAACGAATGGCAGATTGTTGAACACGTAGGACCTTTGAAACGTTTCATACGGGAACGATCGCAAGAGAAAAGATTCGTAGGTAGACTTCGATTGTCAGCTTCTAAACGTTAAAATATCGTCACGACCGAGTGATTGCTTGACCACGATCTTTCTCTTTTTTTCTTTTTAATTTACACCCTATCAGTCATCGAGGGAAAACATAAGTTTAATTTTTGTCGAGAGAAAAGATAAATAAACCAGAGAGAGAATCATCGTCGGGAGCAATGACTTGGGCTTGTGACTTAGCGATCGTTTAAGCGTAGACAGTGGTAGCATTTTAGTACATCAGACAGCGCCGTAGCCGTGTATCGCGAAGATCAAGACGAAGAAGAGAACCGAAGGGAGGGAAAGAATAGGAAAAAAACAGACACGAGAAGGTTACGTTGCATTCGGTCGGGAGAAAGAGAAAGAAACAAAGAAAGAGAAACAGCTAAACGACGCGAAGAAATTTCGGTGAATTTTTCTTTTGGGTCAGCGTGGTCAGAGAGGTCTTATCCTAGGAGAGAGACCCGACGGGGAATGGTTTGTTCCACTGACCGGTCGATCGGAATCGACTCGAGGACACTGGAATCACGAAATTCTTAGTGGAGTGCGATCATTCCGATCGATAACTGGTCAACTCTACCGTCGGCGACCGTCGCTCAGCCCGTTCGTATCCTCTTCTTTCCTTTGTTTTCTCTTGTTTGCTTCTTGCTTTTCCGTTTCCGTTTCTTCTTAATATTCTGTTTTCCTTTCTTTTTTCTTTCTGTTTTCCTTTATTTGTTTTAATTTTTAATTTCCGGACGGAAATCTTCGCGCTCAGACGACACGCGAAAGGTCTCCAAGTGAAATTTGTTTCTTTTTTTCGTGAATTGCGTGCGCTTTATGACGGCGGATGGTAGGTACCCCGTCCGACATACCAAATCCGTACTTTCTGTCGCGATATATGCTGTTCGTTGTAAATGTACCAAAGACAATGTCGATTAACTGACAAAATAAAGGTAGTTTATTTATAAAAATGTTTGAAGAAGAATGAAAAAAAAAAAAAAGAAAGAAAGAAAATGATAGAGAGAAAGGAGCGGTGTGCACGCGGATAACGCGTGTATGATCTGCTTCGAAAAAATCGAACGGTAAGAACAATGAACGAATATAACGAGGATAATATAGTTAACAAGAGTTATCTATCCAAAGGAAAAATGCTGCTAAAGTGTCATTTAGCTAGAAGAGATTGATCATTGGATTCGCAATGTTGCATCGAAACATTGTTATTATTTTTGTAAAGAAACTATGTACATGTATTAACTTAGCGTGCTCTGCGTATGGAAGCTTACGATATGTTGATTATTATTACTATTATTATTATTATTATTGCTATTATTATTTCTATTATTATTTCTATTATTATTATTATTATTATTATTATTGCTATTATTATCTATTTTTATTATTATCTATTATTATTACGATTATTATTATATTGAAAGGAATAAAAACTTGTACTCTTGTTTCCCGAAATGGTTAAGTAGTATAAATAAGCGAGATCGTACATGTTGCTGCAATCATCCTTTAAACTTTAAACACTTTCCCGCCATTCTTCACTGATTGTTCCATAGGCTGCGCCACTGTCCTTCGCGTCCCTTCCCTTACAATTAGATAATAATACGTCAGGCAAATACGTGATTATAGTTGTTTAAAAAATTCTAGAACGTTTATCCTTGTATTTAAAAGAAGGAAAAGAATTGAAGAATGACATATATATATATAATATAATATATATAAATAATATATATAAACATGACGTACTAAGTTTCACCAAAGAGAGCACAATATTTAAACCTTATTTTTCGAATTTGATCACGCAGTAGTTCCAGCGTAGATTTGATCACCGTGATACGTGTAATCTACGCATCGAAAAGTGTTATATTTAAAATATTTCGTGTTTGAATTAGTGTCTGTGTATATTAATTCAATGACAAATTGTTCAAAGAATCATTAAATTTGGAATAACATTAAGCAATTCGCGAACCTACAAATTTTTTGTGGAAACTGGTCTGATGTTTCAGCATCTATCTCACTTTAATGGCATTCTTATCTTCAATGCAATGCGTTTGTTTGGTGTCAGATATGCTATAGTGATACTACTGTAAATGTTAGTGAAATAGTGGAACAATAATGATAACAGTTGGAGTTATTAAAAGCTGAATTTGTAACATTCATACATGACTGGCAAGATGGAATTTCAAAGAAACATTAAGGCTATGCAGACCAAGAACCATCGACCTATATAAATACATATACCTTCTAATTATAATTTATTTATAAATATTCATTTGATCTAATTAATATTTCATCTTATTACATCTTTGCTAGTATCTCCTGTGTTTGAAAAATATGACATAATAAAAATTATATAATTGAAATTTACTCGATATGAAACAGCTTAAATCCTTTATCTGAATTTTAATTAAAATATTTTAAGGGAACTATCATTCGAACGACAAAATGTAGAAAATCAATTTTTTATTTCATTATGTCATAACAAAATGATTTTTTTTCTATTCTCTGATTCTACCTGTAGGTAAAATAAAAGGAAATAGAAAGTAAAGACATTTACATGAAACGTTAAGTGCAAACAAAGCTTCATTAATCAGTTTATGGAAGCATGTTTATTTCACGTACGAAATGGCTTCTTTGGCTTATCAAAATTATGTTATCAGTTGGAGTTCTCTTTCACATAGTCTTCTATATGTTACATATAATATATACATACATATTACAATACTTAAAAAAATTGTCACTTAAAGTATCATACAATTTGACAAATAAAAAAAGGGAATTTCAGAATTAGTTAAAAGAGTCAGTAATTTGTTACAATTTTAAACTATGCATGCAGAAATAACAAAGGAAACATTATTTCTGTTTTATAGGATCATAAAATGATAATAAAATGTCATAAAAAGAACTGATAATAATTGCCGTGATTAATAGAATAACACGATCTTTGATTAAAAGAAAAATTAAATAAATTCGAGATTAACGTAACCTTAATGGAAAAACCTAAATATGTTTAAGAATAATGGAAAAATTCAGAGTTTTGAATAATTTAAATTATCTTACAATAAATATCACATAATTTCCCAATTTGTTCATATTAACCCCTTAACCTACAACTACGGGCATAGTCCGTAGTACGATGATCGGGCCAAATATAATATATAATAGTATATATAATAATATATACTATTGTATATGTATAATAATAATATATAATAAAATTCTCGAACGTAAATCGTAGGTTAAGAGGTTAAAAAAAACTATGCATTACGTTTTATTTTCTTCCAAAGTAACGAACAGTTGTTTGTTTTTTCTTAAATAAGCCCTCCAAAAATCTGGGTCACGCGTATTAAATAATCCACTAATCTGTTCCATGGTTCGATCATGCAATGGCATAGATGGAGTCCACTTTAACGTATTCTGTATCACTTCATCAAATTTATGCCTCGATAAACTCAACAATGCTGAGAAAACTCCTTCTTTTTGCTCATCTGATCCTAGTTAAAAATATTAATTGTTAATAACTAAATTTCCTATTACATTTAAAACACGAATAAAATAAATAACAACAGTATACCTTTATCGGAATTGATTAAATCGCACAGTTGTTCTACAATTTGACCAACTAAATTATCTTTATCTTCTATTGGGAATACACGCATCAAATTACCTGCATTTAAGAGTATGTAGTGGAAGTTATAATTTAAATATTTAAATGGAGTTTATTAA
Organism: Bombus vosnesenskii; assembly: GCF_011952255.1. Taxonomy (NCBI): domain Eukaryota; kingdom Metazoa; phylum Arthropoda; class Insecta; order Hymenoptera; family Apidae; genus Bombus; species Bombus vosnesenskii. Next base: position 255,747 of record NW_022884347.1, read on the forward strand.
ATTTTATATTTACCTAATAAAGAAAACGCTCGATATGTGCTCGGAAATTTCTCGTTAATTATCATAGATAACAGTGCACCCTTAATTATGTTCGTGTGCGTCCATCTAGTTCCTTCTCTTTTTGCAAGAAGTATAATAGCGATTTCTGCTTCACTATCATTTCTTTCTACAAATTGATCAAATTATATTTAGGCAATAAACCAAAAGTATTATAATTGTTTCTTACCTTGAAGTGCAGTCAAAAGTTCTTTGAGCAAATCTTTCGATAATGTTCCCATTGGATATTTGTAGTACATTGACACTAAATTTTTTAAGGCATAAAGTTTAGGATAGTCCATAGCTTGCTGCGCCATAATTAAATGTGCCATACATTTTGGCAATAACCCTGTATACATAATAAATAGTTACAATAACGAAATAAAAATTTGATTTTGAAATGATTTAAAAAATTACACATACTATTAGTACTTGTTTCGTTATTTGGAAATACTTCTGGCCAAGAAGTGAGTACTGTATATAAAATAAGTATTGCATGAACTCCCAAACAATACAAAGCATCGCAACAAAATATCCTCACTTTTTCTCGATCCTTCTTAATTCGTGCTAAAACCGTATACATTCTAGCAAGAGATTCTATTGCATATCTCTAAACATAAAATTAATTAATCGTTAATTGCATTCGTTAATTTTGCATTACGTAAGAAAATAGTAGGGAGAAGCCAAACCTCTATTCCTTGATTAAGTCTAAAAAGTTTGTACTCTATGCCAACTTGAACAAATTGAAATACAGTGGGCATTGATTTTTCTAGGTCAATTAATAATGCTGATATTCTTTGTTGTGCTTTTGTCATTAATGGTGCAGGCGGTGTATAACTATTATCTAAATTGCTGTTATGTTCCTGTTCTGTGCTTAAGAATTCTATAATTCCTCTAAAATCATATGGTATATGTTAGTAATTAGTCATGTTAAAAATTAATTACAAATATGATGTGATACTAACTTTGCTATAATACGAGAACTACAGGTAAATTTCAGTTTTTCAATCACATCCCAATGTATGGAATTCTGCCAATCATTATCTATCAGCCTTTGCAATTGTTTACTCACGAATTCATCTAAAATAAATAAAGCATATTTTAGATAATCCCATGTTTTAAAAAATCTGTTAGCAGAAATTATCTTACCTGCCATTAGACCGATATGTAAAAGTTTTTTATTACACATTTTCTTATCCTTCTTAGATGGATTATTATTAATATGTTTTTGCAATATTTTAAGTAGACAGTATGATTTTAGTTCGTGTTCTATAGCAGAATCTTCCTGTGTAATACAAACATTCGTGCGTGTTATTTCTTTAGTACATAAATTCCTTTCACTTATATCATTTATCTCTGAAGTATCAGTGGAAGACTTGTCATTGAAATTTAGTAATTCTTGTTTGCTCGTACTATTTGTTTTGTTGATTTCTCTTACATCTAGAGAATTAATTTCACATACATGTTTCAAATGCTCGTCATTCTTATTCGAATCAGTCTTTTTCTCATTCAATTTGATTACCCCTTCCAAAGAATTAGTATTGAGTGTAGTATCAAATAGACTATACCTACTATTTGTTTTAAATGTTATGTTTGTATCTTGTCCGCATGTCTTGTTTCTTACATTACTTGATAAATTTTTAATATCGGTAATTGGTATTTCGTGAACAGCATCTCCTACAATATTTTCAGTACTGCTAGAATGTACCTTTGAAGAAATTAATTGAGTTTCTTGTATATTATTACCACAAATTTTTTGCAACTCATTATTATCTTCTTTCAATTCATTTAAATCAGTACAGTTGGCATTTTCTAAATCTTTTATTAATTGTTTCTTGAACTTTGGAACATTGTTTAATTTCTTTTGTTTAATCATTGTGTTCTTAGGTACGTGTGCAATACGAGATTTCTTTTTAGGTATATAATCATCCTTTTTGACTACTTGAGAATTATTGTCTAAACCTTCTTGTTTTTTAGATATATTACCATTTTCATGCTCATAATTCTGCATATCTTGATGTTCCAACACATTTTGACATGTTTTCATGATTTTACTATTCTTCTTTAAATTTTTTATTTTTTCCAGCAACTTTGGTCGAATAACGGATTTTTTAATTTCGCTTTCACTTATCTTCCTTTTCCTATCAGATTGTGGCGTTTCTGACATGTCTGTATTTAAAGTATTAGTTTTTTCAATTGATTTATCCAATTTTACTAAATGTGATACGTGTACTACTTTTATCGGGGATTCGTTTACCGGTTTAATATGCTCAATAGAACATGATTCATTTTCCATAGAAGATTTTATTTCTATCGCGCTTTTATGCTCTGTTAGTGCCGAATATGTGTCCGTATTTGCTTCAGATCGGATCAGTTTACCAGATTCAATAGAATCCGATAATATTCCTGAATCGGTTTCACCTCCTACTGACTTACTACATTCAACCAAATTTCGTACTATTTTTGCTTCAGCTTCATTTCTATTTGTATGATCAGAATTCAAAGACAAGCTAGATCTTCTTATACGTAATATGCTTTTAGATTCTACATTAATATTTGTTTTACTGTCACCAGTTAACTCTTCTATGTCTTCTGTACTATGTAACAAATTATCAGATTTTCTGAGAAACGAATTTCGATACTTGCTCTTCTTAAGCTTTTTCTTAAGAGAAGTTCGTTCAGTTTTGTTAACAATTGATTCAATTTTCCAAAAACCAGTATACACATTTTGTAGTCTTTTGCATTTTAATCGAGATAATTTCCTCAACGTTTTATGCCCATTAAATTTTTTTGTTTCTTTTCTTCTGTAAGCGTCCATCAGTTTTCTCAATTCATTGAAATTAAATCGCGTAGAGTTATTTATATCGTACATACTACAAGCATTTAGATGATGATGCTGACAACAGCTATGGTTTTGATTTAAGCCCTTTTTATTTAATTTCTCCTTCATTTTCATTTTCATTTCCAACATATCGATTCTTTTTTGTAACGACAAAATAATCGATAACGTAGGCGTTACCATATTCTCACAATGATTATTCTGATTAGTTGTATTCGAATCTGTCCTTGATAACGGATTAAGTGGCGTCGATCCGATATAGTATGTACTTGGATCTATTAAATTCGATGTCGGAGGAAAAGTATTACAATAATCCGAGCGACCTAACGAAATCGTATGGGGCGTTAACAGACTTGTTGGAATAAACTCTACACGATTGTTCTGATTCGGTAAATGCTGCGAAGAAGTGTCTGATAATGTTAATAAAGTTTCAGTCTTACACCGTTGTCCATCCCTTATATCTAAAAATATATGAAATTATTAAAATATATTTCATATAAACGAATACTGTAAATATTTCAATGTGTACCTATTGATGATTGTAATGGAGATGGAGATCTTTTTGGTGGAGATGAAGATCTTTTTGGTGGAGATGGAGATCTTTTTGGTGGAGATGGAGATCTTTTTGGTGGAGATGGAGATCTTTTTGGTGGAGATGGAGATCTTTTTGGTGGAGATGGAGATCTTTTTGGTGGAGATGGAGATCTTTTTGGTGGAGATGGAGATCTTTTTGGTGGAGATGGAAATCTTTTTGGTGGAGATTGAATCTTTTCAACAAGTTTTGGACATGAATTGCTCATAATTGTGCATATTTTCTCAAGGGGAGGTGGATGTAATAGAACATCGCAGTTGTCACAAAATATAGGATATAAGACATCCTTGACATTATAAAAATTGTCCGTTAATACGCTTTTATCTGTGACTTCCGGATTTTGCATTATTGTCTTTCTAGTCGATGTATTAGTTCCAACATCCTGTAACTTTGCTTCTATAAAATAAATTAGATATAAAATATTGAATTATTATTAAAAAATACTTTTAAATCAATTATATTAATTCTTCAATTAAATTAACTTACTATCTTCATTTTTTACAGAAATTTTCTTTTCCATCTTTTTCATTTTTGTATCATAGGATTTTTTTACATTTTTTAACTCCTGTTCCAATTCCTTGATTCTTACTGCAAGAGATAATCAAATTACTAAGCTACATAGAAAATTTTAATCCACTTTATAAAATTACCTTGAAGTGAGGATTTTTCTAAATCATATTGTATTATCTTGTGATTTTGATCTTCTTCTGTGTCCTTTATTTTACATATTAATTGTTGTATATGCTGCTGATCAGCTGCTGCCTTGATATTAGCTTCATTAACTTGTGTAGTCAGAGTTTCAATGCTTTTTTTATATTCTGTATTTTGCTAAGAATTATATATTAATAATACATGACTAAGAGGAAGAAAGGTAATATTTTGCAGGATAATTTACATATATTCTTTTACTTACAAGTTCCAATTTAATAATTTTTGCTAAAGTAGAATTATAATTATATGTTGTTTCCTTTATAGCTTTACTTGCTGTATCTAGCTCTTGCTTTAATCGTTCACATTTTTTTGTTTTATCATTATATTTTTTAATTAATTCACTAAAAATAAGCATTTCGTTAATATTAATTAAAAATTATGACAGATACAAATATAAAAATACATGATTAATATGTTAATTTGCTTACTGAGTTCCAGCAATTTTCTTTTTTAACAATAAATAGGACTGCGTCAATTTGTCTAGATTGGAAATATCCTCCTTAAATGAAATAAATAACAATCGACAATTAAAATTATTAAGAATTAGAATTTTAAAATGGCATAACAGTAACTATAAATTTTATTAGTAAATATTTCATATTAAACTCGTATTAAAGTGATGCATTTCATTTGACTAGAGTCTTAGATTAAGGTTGATTAGAATTCAGATTAAATTTTTATTAACTAATAACATAGAATTAAACGGTATTATAACCTCAAACTAACCTAAATAGTCGATACTATTAAATTCGATTTAAAGTAAAAACTTCTGATAATAAAATACTCACTTGAGCGGTTTCATCTGTTTTCAAATCCGAAAGATTATCGTCCATGGTAATTAAAATGACAGTTAGTACTATTTGTTTTAAAATTATTTGTATTTTTGAATGCCGATCAAGAAACACGTTTATGCGGCGTTCAGTTTGATGTTTACAATTCCGGCTAGGGACCCTAATATTTATGATAAAAATTATGTTAAAATTTCTATATAATATAACGACATTATATACAGGTGCGTAAAAGATTTTTATACGTACTATATATATATATATATAAATTAATAATATTAATAAGTATTCTTTTAAAAGTATTACCTTTAACTGTTTTTGTATGCACCGCAGTTTTGTATGTTTTTATAATAGTAAACTTTTAATAGTATTACATTATATCAGGCATACATTTTAATATAGATACATACATATTTCCTTTTTCAAGATACAATATGACAATTATGATTTTTCAATACACTCGAAATATGCCGCGCGCTTTCTTGTTAAATTCTGCGCATCGCCTCACTCCGTTCATTTACGATGCCGTTCTTTTCTCTCCTTCCATATTTTACTAATTAGTACACTACATAGAATTAATCAATTCGTATGGTAACTGCCGAATTGAGTCAGTGTGATTTGTTATTGAAATTAATAAACATTATTGATGGTCCTGTATACATGTAGCATTCCTAGTTCAATTTCCCTTAGTAAGGAAAGCTTTATGTCAAAAATTCTACTTCGATATAGAATTGATAAAGAAATAGAATTAAACTAATCTAAAGTTTATAGTTTTTATACAAACCGGTTTGGAGCTCGGTACAAGCGAAATAAAAGTATGTACATATGTATTTCCTAGAAATGGTGGGGGCAGCGATGGCCAATTAACAAGGGAATAATCTACATTGTACATTGTATGTATACGTATAGAGTGGTTCCCTACTCTATAATACATTGTTCATGCGTGATAGAAAATAGGATGACAGACTGACCGTTTGTGTATACTAAACGTTTACAAGAATATTTTGGGTAAACTGCAAAATTTTTGTATTAATTTGAAAGTAACAGTGTTGTAAACTATTAATTTAAAGATGGACATAAAATATCTTTCTAGCACCTTTTATTCAACAACGTTCATATATATTATATCTTGTTACTCCAGTAAATAAATATAAACTTATTTTCCAATTGTTTAGGTAAATGCTTGGTGCTAAAGTAGTAATAGACAAATGTAAACGATTTATACAAATATATGAATTTCCATACGATTTATATATGAAGAAAACCATTTATTACTCAGATTTTACAGTTTTATTAATTAATCATGGGAAGCAAAGGAATAGAAATGGATCAAATTCTAGCCCAGAGGCTTCTCGTTGAAGGTGCTACATTAGTTATGCTGGATGTACCTGTTGGCACAGAGTTTGGCATTGATTTAAAATCCTGGAATACATTAGATAGTTTTAAAGGGATTAAAATGATCCCACCAGGATTTCATTATGTACATTATAGGTAAATTTGTTGTAGTTATGTTTTCCTTATTTATAACATAATATTTATATATTTATATTCTTTAAGTGCTGTAGATGAATTTGGAGAAGCAACACCTAAAGTTGGCTTTTTTCATATATTTAAAAAGTCTGAATTTCTAGTGAAACGTTGGGACGCAAAAGAAGAAGATTTAAGTTCAGAAAGTATGATAGCACTTAATGTACTAAAAAATTGTTAAAAGACTTCATTATTAATAAAATCTAATTTTTCATACAAAGCTATAGAAGAAGAAACGGTTGAAAGGTACAAGAGCAATTTGAAAGATTTAGATAGATTTCTAGGATGTTACCCTTACGATATATGGAAACAATGGAAGGAATTAACAAATCATATTACCCCTTCTCTTGTTGAACGTTGTTTACCCATATGTGGGTATGTTAATAAATTTTATAAATTATTAATTGTCTTTGCTATATTTATTCTTTTATTAACAAATTTCTGTATTTCAGTTTTGTAAGGTCAGCATTAGAATTAGAATATTGCACTGATGCTGCAAGACCAAGAGGTGGAGAATCAAGTTCGAAAAGAAGAAGGAGGAGTGGAATTACCATAGAAGAGAAGGAAGATGAGCTTCTTCCTGATATGAAACCTAAGCCTGGAACAGAACTTCGACTTTCAAAAATACCTTGTAAGCAATATCCAGATGGAGCATCACCAACTGAGATTACAAAGTATTCTTTGGATACGAGTTATGCATTGGATACTGTTCTTAAGAAATTGACGCTGTAAGTAATTAGTTAAATATTTGTTCCAGAATTTTATAACCTACGATTAATATCTTTACAGTCCCATAGAGATAATTGGTGAAATGGAGTTGGCATTTGTCTGTTTTCTTGTTGGACAAAGTTTTGATGCCTTTGAACATTGGAAGAAACTTGTATCTCTTATTTGTGGAGCCGATTGTGCGATATCACAACGTCGCACAATTTACATTGAATTTATGAAAGCATTAGAAGTTCAATTGATGCACGTACCCGAAGACATACTTTGTGACATTGTAGCCAATAATAATTTTGTTTATCATAATTTACGCAAATTGTTCGCAAATATTGAAATGAATTCTGAATTAGATGGACGTTTAAAATCTTATACAACGAGATTTAGCGGACGATTGTCTATAAAATTTTTGTGGGATTTTTCTAATTTGCAGGAAGAAACTGAAGATGAAGCGCCGGTTGTTGTTTCGTTAGAATAGTTGTAAAATGTATAATATAAAACGTATATTCTTACTTCTTGTATATATAGGTAATGTTTATATATATAAATAAGGATTGATAAATACAAATTTTCCTATATTTTAAAATAACAACCAATTTTATTGTGAAGTTAAGTACATCTTACAGAGTATTAGGTTAAAATATTTCAATTCGCCTCGGGTATATTAAGGAAATAATGAATACTTCTTCAAATATTTAATGAATATTCAGCCTGGCTGAAAAGTAAATTGAAGACATTACATCGCGTTTGATATCATTATATTATATTATATAATACTATATATAAAAACTTTCAGTAGGAAATATATTGCCAGTTATGACATAACCGATTGATATTTAATTAATATGTACCGGATATGATGTTTGGGTGATGTATTCGCACTGGTCAGTTATTTGGTTCCGGATCTGCATCAGCTTCACGACGAAGGCGCTGAGGAGAGTTAAAATGAAGTTTAATCAAACAACCCTACTATCGACAGTTATCATATAAACGATTGATATCTAATTAATATTTACCGGATGTGGTGAACGTGGTGGTGGAATATACACTGGTCGGTTGCTTGGTTTCGGTTCTGGATCAGCTTCGCGACGAAGGCGCTGAGGAGAGTTAAAATCAAATTTAATTAAACAACCCTACTATCGACAGTTATCATATAAACGATTGATATCTAATTAATATTTACCGGATGTGGTGGACGTGGTGGTGGAATGTACACTGGTCGGTTGCCTGGTTCCGGTTCTGGATCAGCTTCGCGACGAAGGCGCTGAGGAGAGTTAAAATCAAGTTTAATCAAACAACCCTACTATCGACAGTTATCATATAAACGATTGATATCTAATTAATACTTACCGGATGTGGTGGACGTGGTGGTGGAATGTACACTGGTTGGTTGCCTGGTTCCGGTTCTGGATCAGCTTCGCGACGAAGGCGCTGAGGAGAGTTAAAATCAAATTTAATCAAACAACCTTACTATCGACAGTTATCATATAAACGATTGATATCTAATTAATATTTACCGGATGTGGTGGACGTGGTGGTGGAATGTACACTGGTCGGTTGCCTGGTTCCGGTTCTGGATCAGCTTCGCGACGAAGGCGCTGAGGAGAGTTAAAATCAAATTTAATCAAACAACCTTACTATCGACAGTTATCATATAAACGATTGATATCTAATTAATATTTACCGGATGTGGTGGACGTGGTGGTGGAATGTACACTGGTCGGTTGCCTGGTTCCGGTTCTGGATCAGCTTCACGAGGAAGGCGCTAGATAAAAATTACCAAAAAATTTAGTATAGAACACTGTCATTGTGCATCAATATTTAAATATTGATATATAAATACTTACAGGATTAATTGGTGGGAGACTTATAGGTCGGGGTGGTCGATTACTTGGTTCTGGTTCTGGTCCAGCTTCCCGACGACGACGGAGCTGTGGTAACAAAAACGATTTAATATTGGTTCTCATACTTGTCTCAATTATTTTTTTATCATATAATTTTTAGCTTAAGTATATCTGCTCTAATTAACTATGGACATATTCTCTAATGTTACCTCAGTTTTACGTGTATTTGGGATTGTGGTGGTAGATGCGGCTACCACAAAGGTAATAGCCAGAATGGCGAAGATAAAGTTCTTCATGATTTTCTATATGAAAATAATGTAATTTAGTTGCGTGTACATCTTTGAATATTTTTAGAAATATTTTTTAATAAAATAATTACTGGTATATATATGGTGTGTATCTTACCTGATTAACCGGTGGTCAGACCTCTGAATGAGAAGTCACTGATATCGAATGTCCTGAGTTGCACCGTATTTATACAAACTGTTAGACGTATCAGTCTTTGTCTGTGTGAAAGTTCATAGTACTTTGGGAATCACCGACTGCGCACAACACACGCATGATAACGAGAATCTCTTTTTATTCTAGTTTTCCTTTAGTCATGTTGTTGTTTCAACAAAGTTATGAATTTTTTTTCCATTCTTTCTTATTCTTTCACAACCTATTTACTGTCGCTATATAAGTCAAGTTTATAGTCCAATCATGTTTTTCCATTAGATTAAAACGGTAGCACATATTTATATTTACTACATTTTAGGTATTTATATTGGCTATTACAACATATTATCACAGATTATTTAGCATTTTTTGAAAAGAAAGTCTTTACTACATAAAATTGTTTAAATCATTGTATCATATCATAAGTCGAAGTGCACTGTTTGGTTAAGGTGCACCAAATGTGTTCTTATTCATTTGTGAAAGTACACATGTATACATACAGCCTAGTGCAAGAGGGAATTACCGCGAATGATAATAAGAATAAATATAAGTTTCTTTTCCTTGTGTTCTTGGAAAATCCATTTTACTTTTACAAATGATTTATTTTTTCTAATCTGTTATAAATATTTATGTTATTCGTTCTGGGATTTTCTAGTATTTTAAGTTTTAAATTTCCTCAGGGCTTAAACATTTTTATAAATTACAACCAAAATAATATTTTGATAAGTCAAATTTATGTGACGGGAACCTCTACTGATCTTGTGAATTGTTTAATTCCCTCTTGCTTTTCTGCAAAAAAACTGTTTCCGCCCGGGATCGAACCGGGGACCTTCCGCGTGTTAGGCGGATGTGATAACCACTACACCACGGAAACAGATGGAAGGTGTTTTTTATAATTTTAATTTATTGATAATTTTTACAACGTATTTTTTAATTAATCTTTATGCATGTATATATTAAACATTCTCTATTAAAACACATATCAAATATATCTATATCTATAATTTCACTCATTCTCAGCAAAGGAGTAGGTTAAGAGGTATAAAAATATGTAGCCGTAAATTATTTCCGAACAAAGTTTCTATTTTATACAAATTATAATAATTACAAAACAATTCAGGGAGTTTAAGGTACTTCCTTATTTAGGAGACTGTACGTTAGCCTCAAGGACTCGTTTCTCTTCTGATAATAATGAAACCTTTTCTTCATACTTTTCTCGTAAATCTCGGAAAAGACAAAGCTGCGTCTCGTATTCTTTTTTCAAATCTGCATTTAATTTGACCGCGGCATCCATTTTGTTAATCATCGTATTATATCGTTCACGTTCCTCAGAAATTCGGACTTCCATGTCATCAACCTCTGCCTATAATAATGGCAATAAATATTCACTTCATTTTCTTTGTCGTTTCTAAAAATATAATTCTTTAAATAATTTAACCAAATTGTCTTAACCCCTTAACCTATAACTACGGGCATAGCCCGTAGTAGATGACCGGACCAAACGTAAATCGGCCCAAAATTCTCGAACGTAAATCGTAGGTTAAGGGGGAGGGGGTAAGGTTAATTCGTACAAAAATAACGCATGCTTTTGTGAATTATTTGTGACGACACAGTTAAAATCTCTTTATTAAAACCAATAGTACATTAAAGTATGACATTCCAAGAATATTGTATAAAATTTTCACGGAGAAATATTAAAAAATACGGCAATGGCAGCAATTATTCGGACGTGTCTCGGAAAAAAGTAGAATTGCTCATAACTTGGTGCTGGATCATCTGAAATCAAAAAATTAAAGTTCATTCGTTAGGTAACAGTTTTCCCCAGGTAAAGCTGGGAGGGTTTTTCGAAATTTTAATTTTTCACTTTTTTGGAACACTTTGAATGGGAAATTAGCCGCAAATTTTCGCAAAATCGATTAATTTTCCCTTCAAAATGTTCCAAAAAAGTGAAAAATTGAAATTTCGAAAAACCCTCCCAGCGTTACCTGGGGAAAACTGTTACCTAACGAATGAACCTACCTCGCAAAAAGTGAAATCGGCTAATTCAAAGGTTCCGAAAACCCTCCCAGCGTTACTTGAAAACTGTTACCCAACGAATGAACTTTGATTTTTGATTTCAGATGATTGAGCACCAAGTTATCAGGGGCACCGCAATTCTACCTAGCCGCAAATTTCGCAAAATCGGCTAATTTTCCCTTCAAAATGTTCCAAAAAAGTGAAAAATTGAAATTTCGAAAAACCCTCCCAGCGTTACCTGGGGAAAACTGTTACCTAACGAATGAACTTCAATTTTTTTATTTCAGATGATTGAGCACCAAGTTGTCAGGGGCACCACAATTCTACCTAGCCGCAAATTTTCGCAAAATCGGCTAATTTTCTCTTCAAAGTGTTCCAAAAAAGTGAAAAATTGAAATTTCGAAAAACCCTCCCAGCGTTACCTGGGGAAAACTGTTACCTAACGAATGAACTTTGATTTTTTGATTTCAGATGACTGAGCACCAAGTTATCAGGGGCACCGCAATTCTACCTAGCCGCAATTTTCGCAAAATCGGCTAATTTTCTCTTCAAAGTGTTCCAAAAAAGTGAAAAATTGAAATTTCGAAAAACCCTCCCAGCGTTACCTGGGGAAAACTGTTACCTAACGAATGAACTTTGATTTTTTGATTTCAGATGATTGAGCACCAAGTTATCAGGGGCACCGCGATTCTACCTTTTTTTCCGAGACACGTCCGAATAATTGCTGCCATTGCTGTATTTTTTAATATTTCTCCGTGAAAATTTTATACAATATTCTTCGAATGTCATACTTTAATGTACTATTGGTTTTAATAAAGAGATTTTAACTGTGTCGTCACAAATAATTCACGAAAACATGCCTTATTTTGTACGAATTAACCTTACCGCCCCTGTAAGGTCTGTAATCATTCGATTGACAGACCTTATGATGATACTGATCATATTTTACTGATTACATACTACTTATTATATTTTACCTGCAAATGCTTTACTTCCATATTACGAATTTGCAACAGACTTCTGGTGAGAGACTCTACTTCCTTCAGTGAAGCCACCTGATTATTCAATGCGCTAATTTGCTTCTCCTGATTAGACACGGTACGAATTCGATCTTCCAATTGCAGCGAAGTCTGAATAAGTTTGCCCTTTAACTGATCCACCATTCGACGAAGCATGACCTCGTTACCTTCACCCTTCAGCAGGGCATCGTACGTCGTCTGCAACTCCGTCAGTTTTTTTTCTGCGCTTTCCAACTTCTTTTGATAAGAGTCTCGTTCGTTAGCCGCTTTCTGTACATAGAAAAGAATTTATCATAGCTTTTTATTATCGTTCATAGAAATTAAGATTTCATAAAACTTATTACCTATTATTAATCTTTTCTGTTTTTGTATATCAAATTTTACCTGCACTTCTTCTTTTAATTTCGATATTAAAAGTTCGTGTTCAGTTACATTGTTATCGTCTCCTATCACTGATTTATCGTTTTCCGGTTTAATCGGATCGACCATGCCAGTAAGTGCAATTTGCTCTTCTGGTTTCTCAATATCAGCATTTCCGTCTTGTTTTGTCACGGAAAAAATATCTCCGGCGCCTATGGCCGTTTCTTGCTGAATTTCCGGAATATTTGGCTACAAAAAGAATTCACAATTTTACGAAACTAACACTCGATTATTCCATTATTATCCGTATGTAGATATATTTAACTCACAGATGACACATTTTGCTTTGCTTCAGATGTTGTGCTGTCCTCCACTTTTTTTTCTAGAGACTTATTCACAGTTTCACAGATAATTTTCTTATCTTCAATGCTAGTCGCGTTTACTTCCGTTGCGGACATCTCTATTGTTTGATTTTCTATGCCATACGAAATCTTACAGTCAATATCTTGCATGGGTGCATTTTGATTTTCTACCGTGGCGACTGATGTATCTTCTACATTGTCTTGTTGACCTGACTTTGCCATTTCAGATAGACAAGAGTCTGGATCAGTGGTTGATTTAAGAGTCTCGTTGTCTGACATTTTTATCTGCAAGAAACGTCACTTTTATATGTTGTACACGAAGCATACGAAACAGAGGAAAAGCGAATTTGTTTCTGATGTATTTTCACTGTGTTCGTTATTATCTAACTGGTCAAATAATTTTTATCGTTAGGCACGAAATAATTTCTTATTCTTATAGTATTATAGTCTATTGACTGTTTGGGTGACGATCGAAATTCTAAAATGTTACGTATAATCTGTTTTACTTAAATTTAGTTCTAGTATATGAGTCGTAGCTTTGGATCGTCAGTTATGTTATAAGATCGATTTTATTAATTACCGGGAACTTAAAATACAATGGAATACGTGTTAAAAAATGATGTTTTCCCTTTAAATACGAAACTTCTTGTCACACAAAAGCGACTGGATATCCAGGACTAATGAAAAGTATGATGTATTTTTGGACATTGTCTGCTAGTTCTATTTTAAACTATCGTAAACGTGTGCCAGTCTAGCATTCAACAAACTGCTAATCGTATTGTATTTAAAGCAAGTACATGACATAAAACTTGTCATTGATTATTCGTTCGAATTATAAGGATGTTCTGGATTGTACGATTATTTATGGGAACAAAATATATCTATACAAGAAGATATTGCTATAGTAGTTTCATTACGAAATATCATGCACTGTGAGGCAGAATTAATGCATTATTTGTACAAATGAATTCGAACGTAATTATGAAAAGTGCAAACGAAAAATAATTTAACGAAATGATAAAATATATCTCAATTGTTTTCGAAAAGTCATTTATTACACTAAATTGATAGACATCTCGTTATTCTTACATAATCAAAAAAAAAGCTTTTATTTGTATGAAGGTTCATTAACATAGTTACATTCACCACAGTGTCGCGCTCGAGGCATCTTCTTCCTCGGCATTCTAATTATTTGAAACAAATTTTATGGTAAATATGTAAAAAGATTTTATTTTTATGATAAGACTAAGATTTTTTATAAATGAACTGCAATCTTTCATATTGTTATGTACATGTTAATTGGGTGTGCACGAGATCTAGTCCCATAACCTCACTTATATCATATATTACTTTTCTCACGTTTTTTCATCTCTCCTATTTAAATACATATAGATATATTGCTTTTACGTAACATGTTTCTATAGGAAAATTGAATGTAAGAAGAATGCTCCAGAAACATTACTGTCAGTATAAAATTCAAAAGAATTAGCAGTAAAGGTTACTTTTAGTGAGTCTTTTTCATACATTTTACATGAAATCAAAAACACATTAAACATTTATACATGATTGTTACGATGTATTAAGTACTTGCCTTTTTTTCTTTTTTCCTTGATAACAATGATCATACATGCATCATTTATTTAATAATGTATAAAATGTGGTAAAACCATAATAATATGATAGTTATTATCATTATTTGCAACTATTAGTACAAAAAAAAATATGTGTATTAAATAAATAAATAAATCTTCTTACAGAATATCAACTAAGGAATGGAAGAATACGCAAGAGAACCATGCCCATGGCGTATAATAGATGACTGTGGTGGTGCATTTACCATGGGTGCTATTGGTGGTGCAGTATTTCAAAGTATTAAAGGATTTCGTAATGCACCCAGTGGAATAAACAAAAGAGTCCTAGGAAGCCTTATAGCTATTAAGCAAAAGTCTCCTATTATTGCTGGAAATTTTGCGTTATGGGGTGGTATGTTTTCTACAATAGATTGTACTTTGGTTCATCTTAGGAAGAAAGAAGACCCATGGAACTCTATTATCAGTGGAGCAGCTACTGGTGGAATATTAGCAGCAAGAAATGGTTTACCAGCCATGGCTGGTAGTGCAATTATTGGAGGAGTGTTATTGGCTTTAATAGAAGGTGTAGGAATATTTATTACCCGTTTATCTGCGGAACAATTCAAACCTCCATCATTCACTGAAGATCCAAGCCATCTGAGACAAAGTCATCCATCGTAAAACGTATAAATATCTAGATATATTTTAAATTACACTCAACTAATTAAGTACAAATGTTTCATATTCTTTGAAACAATAGTAGTTGACAGCTATCATATTGCCAGTACATCAAATTTGTATAGACAATTCAGTCTTTTGATTTAAGAAATATAATAATAGTTTGGTTTCTATTTAATTCTGATTTTGTACTTTTATTGAATTGTTAATAAGATAAAGCACTTAACATAAATATAGTAGAAATTTATTAATGAAAAACATATTTATAAAATAAATTGATTTACTATTTATTTTCATTATTTGAATTTATTTTTAGATTAAATTATCATTATAGTTTAATGTAACATAGTCTTCTTAAGTTAAAATCTTATTCTAATCATCTTCATCTTCCATTTCTTCCTCGTAATACCTGGAAGTTGAGGGAACAGCCAAGTCTAACGATTTGCTTGTAGAATCTTGTTGATTATCATTTGTTGACTGATACTTGATACTTTGTGAAGGAGACTTGGTTTTTGTACCTTTTAATGATTTGTTCACTAATCCCAATAAATGAAGTTGCTCCACCTAAACATCTTGTCATATGAAATGTTTTTCAATATTAAAACAGATAAAAAGGGGATTGTAAATATTATATTTACCTGCAGACTACTTATTTGATCATCAATTTTTGTTAATATATTTTGAAGAAGTTCTTTTTCTTGTATTAATTCTCTTTGAAAAACGAGTAAATCGCTGGTACTTATTTTTATATTGCTAAAATCATCGATAGTCGCCATTTTTGGTAGTGTTATTTAATTATTTTTATTTTTAACGAAATCAATAATAAAATGCAAAATTTATAGTAACAAGATACGCTAAAGTATCAAGTTCACATAATTTTAAAAATTCATTCTATGTAACTAATAACCTGTAACTTAATGTTTGAAGGTTATGTATGAATGTATGAATGTAGAAATGTATGAAGGTTTTCATAATGGGTTTCAATGTTACCAACTTGACGTGTGAGTAAATGCTGGCTATTATATACTGTCTGTGAGTATTTTGAATTCAGTATATGCGTTCATAAAATTGGTCAGATAATGTTTTAAATTTGTTGAAAATATGGAAAAAAGGTAACCGTGCATGGAGGAATCGTTAAGAAAATATAGTGCGTGCTAAAAACTTTAATTTGGTTCCTGACAGAGAATAAGTCGTAAAATACGAAGTTATAATTAGGTAAATCATTTTATTTCGGAGTTTCAGTGGATTTTATAAGTTTTCTTTCGTAGTGTATTAATATTTTATTCTCTCTACAGAATTCTAAGTAATACTACAGAATAATCACAATTTATTATATCCAAATTCATTTAGGTACAGAATTTCTTATTAGATCACAATATAATCTATATAACTATACGATTACATTAATTTGTTAACTTTTAAGTGATCAAATTAAGTTAAATAGAATCAATGCAAATCTTGCAATCATTTTAAAATAAATTCATCATACAGTGTAATTTCTTATTTATACATTTCAATTATTAGCTATAGCGTCTGTGCAATGATCTTCTTCTTGTATTTTTTTAATACTCTGGTAATGTTTTACTGTATAATGACGTACATTGCTGCTCACACAAGATTTGCATTAGATTATATGTACATATACATACAGAAGATATTCAAATTGGGAGCACAACTACTGTTATCATGCTATCATTATAGAATGTTTATAATCTACTAGTACACTGTTACATTTATGAAGATCATTTTTATTATCTTTATCAGTATCTAATAATTTCTTTGAGAATGTAAAATTTATACAACTGTATTGAATAGTTAACAATATTCATTGGTATGTAAATTTATCAATGTTGGAATGTCTCGCAATAAACAAAATGAGAAAAGACGAGTAAAAAAGTAATTAAAATAATATTACCATATAGTAAAGATGATAACATCAAACAATAATTGTCCTCACCAAAAAGAAAGTTGGTCTCTAGATGTAATCAATTAGCATCTGAGAATATTTTCACAATTGTTTTTACATAATATGCTGTGATCAATCATTGGTATTTATAATTATATATAAATATCATTATACCATTTACACAAACTGAGGTATATGGTAACTTTTCAGGAATTCTGTTCGTATTGCCTTTACGGCATATATAACTCAAACGAAAATAAATAGTTCGCTTAATTGGTACATACATCGTTCAATTTCTATACTATATTCGGTTAATTTTGATAATTTTCAAAATCGTCGAAAGAGTTACAATAATTATCGTTACAATAATTCCGTTCTATTAAAATTGGAAATACTATTATAGATATTGTTGCTGCTGCAGCAAGGAAATTCATGTAAATTCAAATCACATGATTTAAAATAACGCTTTTTTTTCAATTTTCACCAATCATCGTTAAGTCGTAGGCCATAGATACGTTCGTTGCTGCAGTAAGGAACGCGTCAATCTTTCGAAGACGAGGGTGGGGATTCCCGACTATTATCGTTCGTAAAACTAGATAATCCGAGACCACTAGTTTCATGACTCGAGGAACTAGTTGGTGAATTACTCGAACTCCTGGCGCCACTGAGTGGTGTCACAGTTGTATTATCAACCGGTATTAAACCTTCTTTCATTCTCTTCTTCTGCTTCATTCTTCTGTTTTGGAACCAAATTTTTACTTGCGTTTCGTTTAACTGCAACGCTGATGCGATTTCAATACGCCTTGCTCTGGTCAGGTACTTGTTGAAGTGAAATTCTTTTTCGAGCTCTGTTAGTTGTTTGTTCGTGAAGTTGGTTCGGCCGGTATTGTTGAAGCTACCTGCAATACCGGCCATAGGTCCGCCGGTAAGACAGTTCACAGGACCGCTTGTCGTAGTTGCGTACGGGGATCCGTTTCCACCTCCAACTGTGCTACCGCCATATTCTCCCACATTTAGATTTGTCTTTGCTGCTGCAACAAATTTTGATCTTTCTTTTTATTTGGGAACTTTTTGTATAAAATTTACAAGCGCGTTTATATATATTGAAATTCTTTGCTTTATATTTACTATTCATAAAAATGTTAGCACTAGCAGTAACAATGCGAAAGAACTATTTTGACGTAAAGCTTTAGAAAAGTAAAACATCTGTGTAATTTTATATATCAATTACAATTACGAGATTCTAGTCATTAAGATTTATTATCAATATTTGTGTGATTCAGAAGGGCACATGTTGTGACTCAAATTCCTTTCCATCTTAATTATAGATGTCAATGCCCTTCGTACGTGACCGATGCGTTAACGGAAGAGGTTAAAAGTAATATATACCGAATTAAGCTTAACTCTGGTCCATCGAGCGACAGCCGTTTGTTGCCCAACACAGCTGGTCAGTGTTCTAAGGAGCGAACCTGTCCACCCTTTACCGAAGACCGATAGGGTTAAGCCCTAAATCTGGATCAAATTGCATCAGCTGTTGTCGAATGTCAAGGGTAAGTTATTACGTCATTTTATTTAGCCCGTATTTATCAACCGATTGGTGGTCACTCTAAAAGCATACTCGACTTGGATCATGTTAACCACCTTTCCCTATACGTGTATGTAATCACGAGATCGTTCAAATATTTTACTTCAAAAATAATAATCGTATCGAGCTGTCTGACAATATGTATATGACCACAGACAGAAATTAAGTTTCGTAATTACGATCTCGAATCAAGTTATGTTGACGAGTGCCTATAGTCAGCTGTCGTGTTGGACTGACAGGCAAACGAAACAAACATAATATAGCCACACGAACCATGTTTCACATAATTTCGTCTAACAATTTCGATAATAATTTTACGGAGTACAATTTTTTATATCAATCGAATCGTAACACACCGTCAATGAAGCTCACTCGGAAACTCGATACGAAGTTCCAAATTGTTTACACGCGTGTTCATTAGCAGGGAATTTTTGGATATAAAGCAATGCAACCAAACTTATTCTAACTAGGGAGAAATGCGTTCTGATGAAAAAAGGTGGCGTCACTTACGCATTATGGAAATTAGATTGTTATTTAGCCTACCGGTATGTGGAAGTCAATTTACTTAATGGCAGAGGGCGGACGAAACTGTCAAGCCACCGCCTTAGAGTCACATCTTCTTTTTCACCCGTGTTTGCCTGTATTGCTCCATTCCCCTTATCACCTTTTTATATTTTACCGAATATTAGAAGTATTTAATTGAGACTCAAACGTATATTAAATCTAACTCAAACGAAAATCAACTTATTTTGTACGGATTTTATTTCACAGATTTTTCAAATAATCTGATAACATCAGTCACTTAAACATCGCGCTCGGAACTTAGCCGGCGGCCATTAAGCTCACGCATCTTCAAGCTGAATAATCGAGTTGGACAAGTTCTATTAGTCCACGAGCCGGCGTGGAACAATGGAATGTTTTCCGTTTTCGCCACTCATTCATCAATTTAGCACCTTAACGGAAGGACAGAGCGTGCGCTGCCGCTGATTTTCTCCTAGCCAGGCCGGCGAACGTCTCTATACATCAGTGATCATTAGTGCTGCATCCAAGCTTTTCTTGGATCTTTTAAAATTATATTTTTATAGAACATGAAATATTCGTGGCAATGGAATTATGCGTTTCTTGCGTTGCCTGGGGTTTGTATATTACTATCTCATAAGAATGTGGATACAGAATGGTGTAGATAGAGACGTAAAGGTAACAGACTAGCTGACAATCATATCGTAAACATTGCAGTTCACATACTTTTTGAATCAATAGAAAAAGATGATATATTTATAGAGAATACGTATCCCTTCAATTGTAGTATCTCTTATTTTTGTAGACAGTTCGGGCACTTGTTGATAGTTTTCTCTACTCGTCGTACAACAGAGAAGAGGTTAATTCTTTGTGAAATTATAAATTGAAAAGACTTTTATATATAAAGCTTCGTTTTCATTGTACACGCTGGTTTGAACACATTTCGAACCAATAAAATAAAATGTACATAGTCATACAAAATACGAGGCATCTCTGCAATCGTAGTACAACAGAGAACAGTGTAATTCTTCGCGAAGGTATGAATGAAGAGTATGAAATAAAATTTCTACATACGAAGCTTCCTTTTCGAGGAAGATAACTTTGAAAATTTATCACGTATACGTATACTAATTTTAACTTTTTGAATGAGGAATCGTCACTTTTCTAATCGCATCTAAGATTGTAGAAACACCCTGTATAAAGCAGAAGTCTCTTCGCGTCACTTTTAACAGAAAATGTGGATCTTCCAGCAAGGAGTTACTTTGTCAACTAGATGCAAGAATTCTTGGTAATCCGTATTACTGTTTGACCATTGTTCAATCGATAAAATTCTTGCTTACAGTGTATCGTGTACCAGTCGGCTTTGCAATGGCAGTCGGTAGCCACGTCTGATTTCATTTCTCGAAAAGGCAAATCCCCGAGAAACGCTCGCTCAGGTGGAATGAAGGAATCACTTTCGATTAAGCGTTAGCGTGATATCCTGCCAACTGCTACTTACTCTGCGACGAACATTAATATTAGTATCGATTAAAATTGTTTAGTAGTACAATTATTAGATCGTGTTACCTCCTCAAGTAATATTCATAATACTTCTTTGCCGCGTTTTCATCCGATAACATTATTTTAACGAAGGAATGCTTTTGTTAATTTTCAGACGGGCGAAATAGTTATTACGGTTGGAAGATCGGGAATGCAGATTTGCTCTTGCAAAGAAATTCCAAACATTGTGTGTAATTGGACTATTGTCGATATTAGTATACATTGGTGTAATTTATGCGATGTACGAGAGGATGTTTTGTAATGATCGTTCGAGTTAATTAGACTCTCAGGTAGTTTTTAAATAATGCTAAGATTAACTTAAAATTATATTGCTGAAGTGCAAATGAGAAGAGAACAAGGCACAAGGGACAGCACAGGCTAAAGAATAGACAAATTGGCATAGGTTAAGGATTACAATTGGCCATAGCCCAAGGGAACCATAAATTATTTTCAGGAGTTTTCTTCACTTCTTAACTTTCTGTTAACTCTCTTATAGTCATATTCATAACATAGATCACGTGTCCAATTGAATAAAGCAAAATTCTATATCTGTTACAAATCTTGGCTTTAGTTTCCATTTTTCAGGTAAAGTATTATTAAATATAAATTACTAGAAAAATCATAAGATTACCTATTCTACTCGTATGTATATATCATGTATGTTTCAGTGAGATCGCAGAAAATTCTTCAGAGATTGCAGTCCATACTCCTCGATCACAAAATGCCTTACAATTATCCATCTCTGCTTCGATAGAGTTCCCCCAAATCTCACTTCCATAGAGTTTACTTTAAATGAAATACGTTTCGCGTAAAATTTCCTCATGATAAAATTTCTTTCAAATTAAAATCTTTCTCGTCAATAATGTTCGGCGTGGTCATGGTTCCCAGCGAAAGTTGCTAGTAGAAGAACGACGAATTATTATATCCCTCGAGTGGCGCAACGTCAGTCGACCAAGTGCACTTAAGCTCGAACATGAATGTAATTCTCGCACGCTCGCGCGAGCCTATCGTCACACATGCGAAACACGTATACACGAGGTAAAACACAGGGAAACAGCAGCGTGGCCGCGGTTTCGAAGCATGCATGCCAGTCAGGCTTCGTTCAAAGGCCCCCGATTAAATCTCACCTGGCTTAATATTATTATTTTACGTGGCGCCTGCGAGTGAAAACGAGCGACCCGACGAGAGGGCGAGGAAATTAGAGAGAGTGCGAGGGGCGGGCAGGGAAGGTTGGATAATGCCAGTGGATAAAAGCAAATGGAACAGTGCAGGAAACACTGGCCGAATATCGTTCACGTGAACGATCTTTGTACCGTCTATGCAACCGTAATTCCAGTTATTTAGCCTCTCCTCCGACCTCCCCGGTTATTCGTGAGTAGAAACATTGTTCTGACTAGGTGTTTCCAGGTCTATTACTACTCAAAACTATCCAAGAACTGTTCAAAAAGATGCTTTCGTCATTAAGGAGTCGTTCGATTGTTGTTTGCAATTTATTGGGTTCGCAACTAAGTAATTGCGGATTTTGTCAATGTCATCTAATGACAAAATCCGCAACCACTTAGTTGCCAATCCAATATTATATTTTTTTGAGGTCGGTGGAGGAATGTATAGAGTAAGGAGGTAGGAATTAAATGAAGCTTTTACAGAATCGAGATGTTGCATGGTTTTCACCCGTTCATTGTGAATCAGATTTTTGTTACATATAAATTGCCTTGTTAACAAATAGTTCTGCGCCACACCTGTATCTATGCAGTTAATCTTTATATGTACATAAATTGTAATCATTCGAACATCTATTACGTCCATTATATCTATTACATCTATCACACTATGTATACAGTGGTTCACGTGGAAGTATTATTATATATACATAATGTATTATATTATACATGTTACACGAGACATTTTGAAATATCACGAGTAAAGATATGACTATTATGATTGTATTGGTTGCACAAAAGGTTTAGTTTTTTACGGCGAGTGTTCAAATATTGTTGGTAAATTGTACATGTTTTAAAGTTAAATATTCATCGATTATTCAAGTGCTACGAAAATATGTGCGTTATTGTATATCTGATAGAAATGGACATTCGGTTTGTATCACGCATCTAAGTTGGTATCATACACATATCTTGAAAGTACGTGTCGACTGGTCATGTGTAGTGAATGTGTTAATTACAAGCTTTAATCGGTTCGTTTCATTATATGTACGTTGATAATTCGTTCTGAAAGCAGGGGAAAAAGGAGAAGATCGAATCGAAAATAAAACAGGAGAGGTAAAACGAATTGAGATCGAGTCTCTGCGAAAACATTAAGATCAATCTGGTTTAGAGTTCCTACTCTCGATCCGGTTCTTCGAGGATGCGTTTATTAATCGTAGAATTGCGATCCTGCGCGTCGATAGGGAAAATATTGCTATGTAATATGTAGCCATTCGGTTTTCATCGTTATAATTTATCAATTGCTAAATAATTATGCCACCTATAATAGCACAAAGTATCGTATTCTGTGATACCTACACAATAAATTTAACGCAGGAACTCTAGTCACGATAGTCTTCAATTCTTCAGATACAAAATTCAAGAAAATTTTCTTCTAACCTAATATTAAATTATGTAACCTTCTAATATTAAATTATGTACAATAAATAATCGAGGGAAAGGATGAAAGGAGGTTAGAAAATATTATTTCTTGTTGTGGTTACTAAAAAGAAAGTCGATTAATGGCAATCAATTTTTATCTATTTTCACTGCATTCTGATTGTTTCTAATTCGTGCTATTCTCCTAATTAAATTTAATAAATTCCAGGATAATATGTACGACGATTTGGTACACCGAACAAGCTTCTTTAATGGTGCCGATAAAATCGTAAGACGTTAATCCGTTGATTATACGGGATCATTTGGCCTTGTGGTAGGGAACGTGCCCCTGTTAGACGAGCATTACGCAATTCAAATATTATTCAAAGGCTAAAAGCTAGGGGGGCAGGGCGCAGATGACGTAGAAAGGAACTAGAGGGGATGAAATGTGTGCGTGCGAGCAGCCATAGGGTATTATGTTACCGGAAAGATGGACCTGGATAAGGGCACCAGTTTCCTTCCTCTTCGGATTTTCTTCGTTGTCGAGCAATGGTTTTCTTCTGTTTTCGAGAAAATTTCACTGTAAATCGAGGATAAAATTTTGATCGGCTGTGCTTGGTGATCGGCGATTCATTAACTTCATATCGATTTTTAGTTTCCATTATATATTATCTGTTAAGAATATTATTTATTTGGAAATTATATTGTTTATTGGAAATTAAATAAATTTGCACCTGACCATAGTAAAAGTTGATAATCATTGAAATAAATTATTAGAATTCTTAGAAGATTAATCGTGGCAATTTGACTGTTTTGCTGTAATCGCGTGTTTCAATATTCCAACTGTACCGATAACATTAAAATTGGTCTAGTCATTTCGCAGTCATTAATTCGAGTATTTTAATCATTTTCTTATTACGATAGTATTGCTTGCGTTTCTAGAAATCCGAACAGGGTAGGCCGTAGGTCAAAAAAAGAAAAAAAAAAAAGGATCCACTCGTCAGGATCCAGCTGTATTTGAAACTATCTGATTTCCACATCCGATTACATGCTACAACGCCATCCTAACTTCTTTTAAGCAAACATTCCACTCATATCCCCGTATAATTGAATGTTTCTTTACAAAGACCAAGCTTGAAGCCTGCACGGACCTCGAGTAATTTTCCAAGGTTGGTCGTTAAACATAAACTTAGGAAACAATCTCTTTCAATATTTATAACAAAAATAAAGCCATTAGAACGTGTTATTATGGAACAAGTAGCATATAGTAGCCATCAACCGGTATACATCCTCGGAACATCTTGTTGCTGTTTGACATTCCGTAATAACTTGTTTAATTTATTACCTTTAAATATTCCGCGTTTATACTCACCGCCTTATCTCGGTCCATAATGGACGTTGTAAAATGTCATCGTTCATTTTTTCCGAAGTTTCAAAAGCAATTTGCGGAGTTATGTCGCGTTTTACCAATAAATATCGAGTCTGCTGCGCAGAAGCCTTTCGCGAAACGCGAATTGTTCGTTCGTCGGTTGTAACGAAGCTCGTTGAACGGCAATAAGGGATATCGAGACGTTTAACGAGCCTCGTAAAGTCGTTATTGTTGCTTGAACGACGTCAATAGCGCGATCGTGTTTTACGTTTGTGCGCGTGCTTTGTTACAACGCTCGTTCGCCAAACGTTCCTCAAGAATCGCTCCAGGATTTGATGTGCACGAGTTTTGTCGCGTCACGATTTCATATGCATTTCTACGGCAACATTTTATTTCACTGGCCAAAACATCAAATTCCTGTTAGTTTAAAAAACATATTCGTATGTCTTCCTCTTCAGCGAAGTGTATTTTTCATCAAGTTCTACGTTTCATTTTTATGGTATCAAATTTTTGTAGTGTACTATAATATTATTAAATGATGCAAAATTGACTATATATGTATAGAATTAGTACCAAAATGCTGTAATAGATATAATGGCGCGTAAATACTTGTTATGGCGAGCGTATCTGAACACCTGAACTCGTCGAGAGACAATGGATATAACAATGACAATGCATATGAATATATATGCATATATATTCATGTAATAGGAGTTCACCAGCTTTCTCCGCTATCTATTGGGCTGGCAAATAACTAACTAAACTAACTAGCTGCCAACCCAATAGATAATTCTTACTCAATAATATAATAAGTCATGACACAGATGATTTTTTATACTATTGATTCCACTATGTTGCGTTATTACGCGTTAGTGAAGATCAGAAAATTCGACAACAGCTGTTTTTTGTTTCTAGCAAATCGTTTATTTCGTATGATGAAAGTAATCGAAGAATACAACATCTTATTGGGTTGGCAACTAAGTGATTGCGGAGTTTGTCATTAGGTGGTAATGTTAGGTTAGTTGCTAATCCAATATTATTTTTTAATTGACCAAATATTTCTTAATTAATCGCGTAATCGTTCCAATAAATGGAGTTCTATTGTACACTGAATTGAAAGAGGAAATACGAGCTCACATATTTGCGGCGGATAAAAATTTATGCGCGTGCGATTGAATGTATTTATAATATATTGTTCTTCGTATTTGATAGCCATAACATGGCACGTTATGGATTCTATCAACATTCGAGATATTGATTAAATAGAGAAAGGAATCACTCGCTTCCGGAATTTCACAAACAGTGAATTTAACAATCAGTGAATTTCCTTAACCCTTTGCACTCGGAATTTTATTTCAGTTTCGTTACCAGCAGCTGCCAACGCTTTTAAGTGTTTTATTTGAAATTTACTTTAACTAATGAATAAGACAATTTAAATAAATAAAGGAAGAAAGAAATTCACTTAAATATAGTTTTATTCACACTATTGTTGTATTTTGTAATTTTTAAGTGTATGATATATCTTGAAACAATTTCCAGGTTACAATCTATTAATTTGGATCGACAAGGGAGCTGCTGAGATAAAAACTGATGTCGAGTCACACTCGACATAGCAGTGTAAAGGGTTAATATTCTTTGAATACCGAGGATCTTTAACAACATATTGTTCGCAGGTATCTCAAAATTTATATTATTTATTACTATTATTAAATATTATTATATTACTTTTTAATTGTATCATCCTTCTAATAAACCGACCATTTAAATAAAGAATACGAATGAAGGGGAAATCCGATCTTGCCATTTATCTGTATCACGTGCTGTTATGAGAGCTTGCAAAAGAATGGATCTACTTACATACGTACGTACAAACGAATGTAACTATTGCACGCGTACTCTCTTTGCATCTGTCCGAGTAAATATTTTCTCACGATTGTACCGACTGAACGATAACGCACGTTACTCTAGATCATAGATAACAGATGGTTGGTGTATTAACTTTCTGCTTTCTTCAATTTTTGATGACTTCCGTAGCGAAGGCAGTCATGTCTTTTTTATTGAATACTTAATAACACAATTAGGATTAAATATAAGAACGTTTGGAATTTAGAGAATTCTTAAGGTTCGGTAGGAACAAAGGTTTTCTACGAGCTTTCTAAGCATCGTTACATGAACTTGTACGGTATAGAAACTAATTTCTGATCTGTAATTAGCTAATAGATAAATCGTTTTTCCGAAAATTGTTATACAGAATATGTATCGATTGGATCTTGTCGATGTATATAAGAAGCAACAAAACAATTTTACTGACACAATTTCCTTCTGTTCGACCCCTTGTCATCGGGTGTCACGATGGCTACTTTGATTTCAGCATCGCGATAACCAATGTCCTGAGTCACTATAAACGGTGGGCTTTTGCAAACGAGATTTCGATCGAAACTACTTGGCCAATTATATAAAATCGACTGTGTACTATCAATGATCTGAATAAACAATTACCTTACTTTGTAAAAATAAAAAATCTAGCTAAACCATTGGAATAAGGTTAATAGTATATGTACGTACTCAACGAGCAAAGTCTGAGCATGGTAATGAATTCCGTTTTTGCCTTTCTCTTTTTTGGTAAGAAGTGTTTGCTTTTTAGTTAAGGCCGAAATCTGAATTTCTTGGCATGATCCATAGTGCCGAACGATTGCGTGCAGTCAGCTTTATTTATGGCCTCGAGGTCAGTCGATTTCGCGTATTAAGATTAACATTTTTATTGGCCTTGTTGCCTAGACTTTCTTGCTCCTCTCCAATCGATTTATGATGCTGCTTATCGTCGCACGGTGAAATGTAAGTTTCACTTATCCGATCGTTTTAAGATAACTTTAATCTAACCGCAATTCTAGCTAAATAAAAGTTCCATTTGATTCTTAAATTTAATCCTCGTGAAATCACTTCTATGTATTTAAGGATAAATTAATTGATTACAAATATCTGTATTTAACATGTAAGGTTAGGTCTTTAAACTTTTTTTGATCTAAATTACATCACATCTGATTCTTTTAACACTTTACCGACCGATAGTCGATTAATCGGTTCTTGTCACCGATGTCTACCGACCGATAGCCTATTAATCGGGTTTTTGTCTCCGACGCTCACCGACCGATAATCTATTAATCGGCTTTTTATCGCCGACAATCTTTCTCATTATTTGAGCAGTAATTTGTTATTTAGGACTAAGGTACCTTGCTTAGTTGCGTCAGTTGCGTTGCTTTGTAAGCTGCCACAGTTTTATACCAATTTGAAAAACGTACCGTTCGCGATGAACAAAAAGAATGGTATTGGAGAGTTCAAACCGAAACAGAGCCGGCGCTAGGGAGAATCTGCGCCTGAGATGCCGGTCGGACGTGCGTATGCTGTTGAATCACTAGCGGTCGGTAAAATGTTAAAAGTTCGATGTACAAAGTCTGATTTAAAGATATACTGATTTCTATAAGGGTTATTTTCAATTTCTAAAAACCAAAATGATCGTTATCAAAATTAATGGAGATATTTAAGGCATAAAGAAGTCTTCGTTCTTTAAAGAACTTTAATGGAGGGCTTTGCCATGGAACTGATAAATTTCCAGACGATTTTTAATTTGGAAGAATAAAACGAGATTATAGGAGTTGTGATCTGTTCTTCTTGCAACTAAAAATTCATTAACAGATAACGCAGTGTAGAAAGACGTATCATTACAACGAATTACTACAAGATTTTGCTACTTATCCGATATAATCTCTCTGTAGTTAACCTCAACCATTTAAATGTAGGAAGCCATTAAAATATAATAGCATGGTAGTAGCCTTTGAATCTTATTAATTTCCTTTTTTCTTATCACCAACGTGATTCGTAAACCAAACTCATAAATCCAAAGCAATGTAATTATTTTTGAAAGAGAAACACCTACTATACACCGAGTTTAATTTTACAAGCCCCAACACGTTCGCCTTCCATTCACCTTCTTTCCTTTCTTCCAACTCCAACATCAACCACCTCCACTTCCATCCCTCATACACACACACACACACACACACGTTCGATCTTCTCAAAGCAACACCTTTTCGCAACCCCAAACTCCGACATGGTCGCAGCATTGAACTCGAGGTTTTTTCAGCACTCGAGCCACGCTCGCGTCGTCGCGATATATCGTCGGTGAAGTGCCGCGGAAATGAAAATCACCGTTGCGCGAGACACGTGGACAGGGTGGTCGTTGATTGTCAGCGCGTTGCAACGCGGGCGCGAGCGAGCTAGCAAGAGAGAAACAGAAGGAGAGAGAGAGAAGGGGCGAGTGACGAGGGAGCAAAGGGGAGTCAGTTACTTAGGCAGCCGGCCAGGGTTGTTGCGGGACTTGCGGGATCCGGGGTTGCCAGGTTCGGCGGGTGGCAGCCCGGGTGGAAACACGCGAACGATCCTCTGATCCCCTCGCGAGATATCGGCCACTCACTCACGCGTCCGCCGACGGCCCCAGCCGCGCCGCAACACGCTGCCCTGCCTGCTTGACTGCTTGCTTGCTTGCTTCCTTGCTTGGTCAGCCGCTCCACTCTACCTTCGCTCGCAAACTGACCGACCTACCTCTTGCTTCTTCGTTCTGTTTTCTTCCGCTCTTCGTGTACCAAGTACTTGAGCCTTTCCGGCCACAGAGAAAGAGAGAAGCTATTCTTTAATTCTGCCACGTTCTTGCGCTCATTTTTCATCTAATCGTGTTTTTCTATTGTTCGAATATTTCTTAACATTGGCAATGAAAGAACGATGCTGTAAATTTTTGCTGGAAATGTTAAAAGTCTTTTTGTTTGGTGAAACAAGAGGAGAAATAGTTTATTCAACTTTTCAGACAGTTTATTAGGTTAGCAACTAAGTGATTGCGGATTTTGTCATTAGGTGGTATCGACAAAAGCCGCAGTCACTTAGTTGCCAACCCAATAGTTCCATTTGGCTTCAGTTGGTTTTATTTTATATTTTCGTGGAAGGAATTTTGTAGAATAATTATAGTATTTGGAAATGGTTTACGCAGCTTTTTACTGCAATTCAGTTTCATTGGTTTTATTTCTTGATTTTATCCAAAGTTGAATTTTCTATGGTGAGTTTAGTATTTGGGTATTTATTGCTCTCTGAAAATTAAGTTAAGGAGAAGGTAGCGTGGGTGAAACAGGACGTGAGATACACAGTGTGTGATAAGAATAGTTTGCAACAAATAACATTGTTTATGTGTTCCTTATTGTAAGTATTTGGGAATTACGTGTTTTCTACTTTTACAAACTGCTTTCTGTTGTTGCAATTTTCAGATCTTTTAATATCCTGCTCTCGTTGTTTTAGTTGACTTTCACACACGTTTTAACACGTCACCTCGTTCTTCTTTAAGAATTTTCCTTTTACCATTACTTCACGACGTCTCATTCTTTCTATTTTGCACTCCACTTATATCGCTCGCGTTTTCCATTTTTCTTATCCTCTTCCTGTTCAATCTAATCGCTGGCTTATGATCACGGACGGTTTAGGTTTGCGATAATTTGGTCTTTTTGCGCATGAGGAACACGTCAGTTGCATCCGTGCCGTGTTATTTCGTTCACATCCTTTTTCCACTTTTGTTTCTTCTGCTTCTTCTCAAGTTAGACGATTTCGCTGATGTTAAACGTTCGTCGATCGTGTTATTTGTATTTTTGCAATTCTCTTTGCTTCCCACTTTTTACAGAATTTGTTATTGTTTCTATGAGCTTTTCCTTTTTCAAAATCGCTCGACGCTGATTTCTCTAGCTCGATCACAGGTTTTTCGTTTTCTTACTTGTTTGAAGTGTTATGGTAACTGTAGCTGCGTGTTACGAAGTCCACGAGGAAAACGTAGCAGCAGGAAATTCAGGAAGAACTGCTTCGTGTTCAATGTTTTGGAATTATCCTTGAACATAGTGCAGATAACAATCAATAGACAAGTGTAAAAAACCATTGTCCAGTTATTAGTATTGTATTTTATTCTCATTCTCCAAACAATGAAGAATTTTAACATATATTTGTTAAGTCTGGCTATTTTACCATGTCAGTAAATTTCCACTTCATTATTGTTTAACAAAATAACATAATGGCGAATTAAAACATAACAATGAATTAATAATCAAAATATTGTAATTTCATAGTCACAAAATCTTTTAACTAATCATAGATAGATTTGTCTGTATTTTAAAACAATCCAAATTTTGGAAAAAAATAAAAATTCATTCTTTCCTTTATCTGTCTTAGAATATATTCAAAACATGTTCAATTTACTCGATAAACGACACGATTCTTGAGATAAGGTTTTTACTGGCACGCTCTCGTCAGCAGCATTGCGATTGATGAAGTCGATTTGAAGGTTAGCTCGATACGTGACGTGACGTCGTAAAGCAGCAGCACAAGAAAGCTGGTGTGTATACACGGTGGAACGTAAAGGGCCGACGTTCGTGGACGAACGAAAGCGTGCAATGAAACTGGCCGCCTACTCTCTTCGTAAGTAACGCGAATGTGCCGTAAAACTGGCGAAATGGCGAAAACACGGCAACCAATTCGACTAGCAGCGATTCCTTGCAATTGCTTCTGCACTTTTTTGCATTAGCCCTGATTTATGCTAAATTACCTAATTTGTAATATTTCGGGGCATTATTCAGACTTCATTTTATTGTAACAGACTTTGTGGTACGTCCGATTTCTTATTTACAATACGATTTCATCACTGTGTCTAATTTTTAAAAGTTCCAACATCAGATAATCTCAATTTTCTTCTTTAGTTATTTGTCCTTATTTTCTCGATTTTTCAAGATTTGTTCATATCTATGGTTTTATTACTTTTCTATAACTTAAATCGTAATGAAATTTTCAATAGGTACAGAAGCCATGACAATTCTGTGAGATAAGGCAATTGTTAAAAGATCATATATATATATATATATGTATTCTGTTGTTAGAGAAGATTTTGTAGTATAAAATAGTGATTCGAGAGAAGTTCCAATAGTTCCAAGATTTTTTGATATCTAAAGTTTCATTACTTTTTTATGACTTAAATCGTAACAAAATTTTCTGTTGAAAATGACAACGCGAGTTCGCGCCCGCCATCCATATGCAGATGCGCTAATTACAATAATTAGTAACTAGAAGATACTTCTAGATATAATCGATGGATTTAATCGATAGGTTTAAGATATCCTTTTGTTTTTATCCCTAGCCCATGTAAGAAAGTGTAATAAAGGTTTTTCAACTCAGAACGGTGTGATAGATTCATCCAAAGAATAAAATAATAGCTATTGCGATCCTACCTCTAAATACAGAAATAACAACATGTTCAATAAATATATTGGATTGGCAACTAAGTGATTACTAAGTGAAGCATTACCACCTAATGACAAAATCCGCTAACCCAATAGAACCCATTCTATAGAATAGAACAATTCTGTGAGATGAGGCAATTATCAAAAGATCATATATACATATGTATTCTGTTGTTAAAGAAGATTCCTGTAGTATAAAATAGTAATTCTAGAGAAACTCCAATAGTTCCATCTATTCTTACTTTCTATGAAATAAGTTGTAAAGAAATTTTTACCATTGAATCTATGTCGCTTTTATAACCTGTGGCTATCTAGAAAATTATATTCTGTTACCAAACAAGTTCCTTTTAATAAAAGGCAGTGATTGTAGAAAAATTCGAATAATTCTACCTATTCAAGCATTCTCTGTTATTAGAAGAGGGAAAAAGTGAGTACATATACATACATGACGAGGTAACGTGTTAGTTTCTAAAACCAGCACGAATACAGGGAATTACTACTGTCTCGTGCAGGGGCTTGCTTATTTGTTCCGTCGTTTTTTCCTCGAGCGTGTTGGCCAATCCTGCTATTGATTACAAGAGAGAAGAAATCGAGTGGTGTATGATAAATCGGGAGAGCTGACAGCCCCGTGACGCTTGTTTCTTCTCTCTTTCTCCCTTTTCTGTTGGCCTTTTTCTCCTGCTTTTCTCATGAAGAAGGGTGGTGGTCCACACCGGGCGTCCCCATAGAGATTCCATGGACCCCCGGAACGCATTATGGAAGCATCGAGGGAAAAAGCACAGCTATTGTGCTCTGCTGGCCAACCAAAAAACTTCACCAACCAAAATCTCTCGAAATCTCCCTCCATTTTGCTCCGCCCATCTCGTTATTTCGGTTAAGAAGCTGCCTCTCCTCTGGAATTGCGTTACATCCGTTGGACGAAAGTTTTATTCGACGAACGCAGATTGATAGTAAGTTTTATTAAATAATTTTCTAATTTTCTGTATCGTTTTTTATTTGCATAAAAGACCTTTTAAGATCTTCTATTAATGTAGATTTTATTTAGATAATAACGTGTATCATTTGTAGGTAATTCTTTTATTCAAAGTATAAAATGTTATAAAACCAATGAGCTTCAGAAGCTTCATCTTCTGTTGTTTTTCTTATGGTTGTTATGTAATGTTTCAGGATTGTGAGACAAGACAACGTAATGCAGATATACACCAGAAAGGGATTCACTAAAAACAAATCCATTTGTCGTTGAATTAATTGTACAGTATGCCAAGTAACATATCGAATATTCTTGCAAGGTGAGATTATAATATATATAATATACAATAATTTGTCAAAATATAACGTTGAACATACACAACATCGAGCGTATTAACCCTTTGCACTTGGAATTTTATTTCAGTTTCGTTACCAGCAGCTGCCAACACTTTCAAGAGATTTGTTTGAAATTTACTTTAACTAAAAGATAGGACAATTTAAATAAACAAAGGAAGTAACAAATTCACTTAAATACCATTCACACTATCGTTGTATTTATTAATTTTTAAGTGTATGATATATCTTGAAACAATTTTCAGGATCCTGCTTTTCTTTCACACGTTTCACAAAAAAAGCTGGGACTGAAAGAATGTCAAGAGGAACTGAACAAAGGTTCTGAGCTACTTTACATAAAAACACAATGTACTTGAAAATACCTGTCGCTGGAGAGAATTCAGTAAAATAAGTAAAAAGATAAAAAGATACGCAATGTTTTTCGAATGGTATCAGGTGGGATAACGTCGTATCGATAACGTCGATGGCAGTCACGGTTCCTTAATCTAAAACCTTCGGCCGGAGATCGTTAGATTCTATTGCCGCGTGGAAATCGCGGATAAGGAACGCGGGACCGGAAACTCGTGGCGGCGAAGGGTAAAGGGGTGAGCGCGGCGAGGGCGGCTCAACGTTTCGTTTGCATGTCCCGGTGTAATAAGCGTCACCCCCGGTGACTTCTCGGCCGGCGTTATTAATTCGATTATAATGAGCTATTAAGCGAAACGCTGGTAATCCTGACAAGCTCCATTCAACGGGCTAGGCTTAGCTGCTCGAACCCGGCGATTGCTTGCAACCCTGTTCGCTGTTAAGCAAATTATCAGAGAGGGGAACGCTTCGAGCCTCCTACTGCCTTCTTATCGTATTTTTACGACACCTTGATTTCAATTTTTAAATCGTTTCCGCAATGTCTCCGTTCAGGGTAAAGTAATTCCTCGACGACGGATTTAGAATGTTAAGGATGGCTGACAGGATCATTTTTCTGCTTAATAAATAATTGAAAGACTTTTTTCGTGAACTGAGTAAATTGCGTTTGAAATATTAATTAATCTACGTTTTTAATATTAGATACCTTTCAATTGATAAGTGTAATGACTCTTAAAGATGTTCTTTTCATATTTATAAAATGAATACAAATTTGTATAATAATTCAACTATTCCATTAGAAAATTTATATATCTAGGTTGCGTTTGAAATATTAATTAATCTGGCTTTTTAATATTAGATACCTTTCAAATGATGTGTAATGACTCTTAAAGATGTTCTTTTCATATTTATAAAATGAATACAAATTTGTATAATAATTCAACTATTCCATTAGAAAATGTATATATCTAGGTTGCGTTTGAAATATTAATTAATCTGGCTTTTTAATATTAGATACCTTTCAATTAATAAGTGTAATGACTCTTGAAGATGTTCTTTTCATATTTATAAAATGAATACAAATTTGTATAATAGTTCAACTATTCCATTAGAAAATTTATATATCTATGTAGTTATTTATAGTAATTTATATAGGTAGGACATTTTCTCAGATAATTTCTCAATTATAAGAGTATAAAGTATTTCGTTACTAGACATTGGTATTTATTATTGGTACGATACAGAAAATATTATATTAATGTATATAGCGGGGAAAATTGATGCTGAGTAAATGTGTAGTTTAATACTTTGACTGCCACGCCGAAATCACATGTTTCGCTGAGGATATCACGGGTATATTTTTATTATTCAAAGCATATAATGGCAAAATAATAATAAATTGATGATGTAAGACAACATTCTTCCCCAATGGACCGTTTATCTTATTGGTGGTCACGGGTGAGCACCGTGGCGCCTTGCTAACAGTTGATAGCGACATATAATAACAATGCTTCGTTTCTTTCAACAAACCATTCGCATTCGTTGTTTCGTCGTAAACAAAACGTGCAGAATTGACTATTTTATTTCTTTAGTGAGGTCAGAGGGATGTTTTCTTTCTATGAAATGTGTTGAAAATGATAACGTGAGTTCGTGCTCGCCATCCATATGCAGATGCGTTAATTACAAGAAATAGTAACTAGAAAATAGTACTAGTTACAATCGATAGATTTAATCGATAGTTAAGATGTTCTTTGTTTTTTATCCCTAGTCCATGTAAGAATGTGCAATAAAGGTTTTCCTGGCTCAGAACGGTATGATAGATTTATCCATAGAATAAAATAATAGCTATTGTGATCCTACCTCTGAATAAAGAGATAACAACAAGAAGAAATATCCTATTTGAAGGTTTTATTTGTTACAATTTTCTTTCTAAGATATTGCATTATTCCTTTCCTTTATTTAAAACAAAATAAGAATTGTTGATAGGTTAACTTAGTATATAATAAGATAGAAGAAACAATTAGGCGATTAAGTATTGTTACAAAGAGTCAAATCAGCTGACTTAAATCTCCGAGTGAATGAAAAAAACAGTACGTTAATTATTGAAAACAAGAACGATATTATCATCGAATATCGATTTAACATCTGAAAACTACATAATGTAATTCTCCTTCGAATTCCATTCCAATGCCTCTAACTACCTGTTATTAATCACTTTTATGCCTTGGTTTTCTAAAAAAAAAAAAAACAAGTAATCGAACTAGTCACGTTAGATTATTCCCTGGTACCTATTCATTGGTCGATTAGCTGCTAGTCGTTAAAATTGAAATTCCTTCTTCTATATATTCTCGTTTATGTAATAACGAAACTGGTGCAATGTCTGATGGAAAATACCTTTCTGCGTATACGGCTGGTTGAATGGGGCGGGGAAATCGACTTTAAATCGCCGGAATTCGACTGATCTTTGCTCGATAACAGGCGTTGTTGCGCGTTGCTTATTCATGAAGTTTTTAACAGTTTGACAACTGAACTAGCCACGACCTGAGTCCTGCGCTCGATGAAATCGCCTGGTGTTTTTTTTTTCTCCCCTATTTTCGTTTCCACGTTTATAATTACACGCACTTATGCAAATCGTTAGGCGTTTAACCACTCGGTACTTTTCACTCGATCTATCTGAGATAAATTGTTCGTCCGTCACATTCAATTGCCGTTTTGCGTAATGTGATTACCGTGTCTTTCGTGCAATCTTTAGGTTATCGCGTTCAGTTCTGTATTATTAGCATTTTATATGATTTTTCATTTTTTTTTCTTCCTTCCTTCCTTACTTTTTGCCTTTTTTTAAGCGTTTGGTCATTTCAATGGGTTGTTAGCATTATTTTTTTTCCTTTTGGCTCAAAACGATCGTACGCGCTACGAAAATATATCGCTTTTTAATTAAAGCTTTACAGGCGCGATACCTGTTATCGCCGCGGCGTTTCTTTCGAAATGATCAGATAACTCGAGTGCAAGAATTTCGTTCTTAAGCGCGAATCTTATCAGGGCTTTTCGATATCTATCGTGATCACTATCGAACCCAACGTGCGTGATAAATCGCGTTTGGTATGCACGAAATATCTTTTTCCGTGTATAAACACGCTGTAGTAGGATCGTTTATGTTGTAAAAGGAAAAAGAGAGAAGATTCAGGAAATGATAAATAGCCATTACAATTTTCTATCTACAGTTCTATGTAAAGGAATAAGACAAAGTAGCAATCAATTTTCAAACAAGAAGCAAGTAACAATTTATTAGTTTTCAGTAAGAAATTTACACCTTCCAAGTATCGTATGTTACGTAACACGACAATCATTCCGAATATTCGATTTCAGATTTTTCAGATATCACTGTCGCACATAGCGCGACGATCATTTTTCAAATCGTCCAAGTGTTCTAAATTTACATTTTCGAAATGCCAACGTTTCTACATAGCGCGTCAATGATCTTGAAGATTCTTCAGATGCTGCAAAAATTCCCGCTATTGAGATACAAAATCCTCTAAATACCAAGAAATATCGGAAAATGTTGAAATTCAAAAGGTCCAATTATCAGAAAACTGACCAACTATTGGGTTGGTAATTAAGTGATTGCAGATTTTTCCAACACCATCTAATGAAAAATTCCGCAATCACTTAGTTGCCAACCTAATATTAGAACATAGTTTTAACGTCATAACTCCGATGATAACTTGTTCAAATGCTTGACGCCACGAATCAAAGCATCAGAGATCTATCGTGGCGAAGTAATGGAGAGTAGTTTGTAGGGAAGAAAGATAGCCGACGAGCGATTCGCAAGTGGTAGATTTATGGTTGTGGAGCTACGGTATTCTCGTAAAAGCTTGGGGTATCTTCTGTTACGCGTTGCATTCGTGTGCATAATCTTATCAAGCTCGTTTACGACTGTCGCACGGGCGTAAACAGCGGCTAAATAACTCAGCCGAAGACAGTATAAATACCGATAAATTTTCGTTCTATCTCAGTAAGCCCTCTTATCATTTGCTGTATCGAATTTTGATTTCTACCTGGCTCACGAATAACCGCGTGGATGTCTTCTTTCTACAGAAACGTTAAACATATACGTGTTTGTTATACTTCGACGTTTCGTCTAACCTAACATTCTTCGCTTCCTTTCGGTATCTTTGTAATTTTCACGCGAGATAATTACAGTTAGTTACCATGGCTCGGTAATTATCAGCGGTGCTTCTTAATTTGTCACGTAGAAATCGATATCTACATCTTGATTTTACGATGTTGCAAATCATCGTTGAAGCGTCTGGTATTTGATTCATTTGATTGCGTGAAATAAGAACAATTTCGAGTTGAAAAATATTAGCTTGTTCGGGAAGTTTGTAGCGAGAGTTATGAAACATCTAATTAGAATCAGATTTCCTGCCATCTGCAACTTTACGAATCCTCTCTTGAAAAAATCTTTCGCCCCTTTTGACAATGAATTTCTCCGAATAGCTTTTACAAACTTTTAAAGCATTTCATCTATGTCTTTCGAATAAGTTTTATAGAAACCACAACAAATAATAATGAGATTTTACTTTTAGGTTGGCAACTAAGTGATTACGGATTGTGCCATTACCACCTAATGACGAAATCCGTAATCACTTAGTTGCCAATACATTTAACCAATGAGAAATATAGAAGCGAATATTCCAGCTGACTGAAAAAATTCTTCTCTTTCTCTACGAACTTCTACCTCTCGTATCAATGACTTTTTTATGTTTCTCGGTAATTTGCTTTAATATTCAACGAAGGTAATAATTTATTGCAGTTTCATAATGGAAATTTTTAATAAAGACGTTTTTCGAACAACCCGATCTTTGGTAAATTCTGTGTACCCAATCATTCACTTTTAATTAATCGTAATGATAAATTGAAGAATAATAATGATAGCTAGCTCCGCGAAGACAGGAATGTGGCTAATCGCGATCGGCTGAGAAGCATGTGCAAGATTAATGATGTCTGTCGAACCGGAATTACGTGTCACGTTTTATTAATCTCGTTACGTGTAGTTTGCGTTTGAAAGGCACTAGGTCGTCGGCCAACAAGTACGTCACATTTTAGTTGTCCGTCAATCTTAATTGAATTCACCACCCAGGCGAAAAACCTCTCGACTTCGATGCTTCGAATGGACCGCGTCACGATTTCACCAGCGACGGCCATTCGAGATGCACGAACTTGTGTAAAGTGTCGTCAACGAGCGACAATTGGGTCGTGTCGCGACACTTAAACGTTACAAATTGTTGTTCCAAGAACTCGGGGTGAGTAACGTGGAAAGCAGCGATGGAGAAGTCTGTTGAAAGGAAAATACCTATTTCCCTGTTTTTCCTTTTTAACACCTAACCTCAATGCTGCGTGTTTTTAACACGTCGGATGTGTACGATAGGAACATACAGAGGCTACAAAAAGTGCAGCCAAATATCCTGATTTTTCAACGAAGCGTTCTATATATTTCACTTTTACGGTACATTTTTGTACTCATATTTTTGATATATGTGGACTTAAGTACTTGGTACGTATAATGCCATTTTTTCTAGACACTATATTTTCCAAAATTACAAACAATTTTGTCTACTTTTTAAGATTTCGTAAATTGTGTCCATATCACTCAAAAATTTAAATACGACAATTCTTCTTCCTGGATTTTACAAAGAATTGAAAGAAGTGAAAATAACCTCTATTTGCAAACCATATACGACTTTATGACTAAAGTCGACGAAGTACGTAGATTAAACGCATCAAATATCGAAAAGGTACCTGAACCTACTTTTCATCCGCATTAATCAACGATAACCCGAATGAAACCATCGTGGAAGATACAAGATTCAAAAGTAACTCTATCGGACCGTCTTCTCGATTGACCATTAATTTTCCATGAGATAGGAATCAATAGAGTGGACAGGCACGATTCTCTCACTAGTCACACTTAAAATAGTCATCTCGTTGGATAAACAGAAGCTGAATAACGAGCTGCCTCCGGATCGCCCCACGGACCAGTAATTTCACGCCAGTCAAACCTCCTCCCAAATCATCGAATATCAAAATACGTACCAGCTGGTTTGGGCACGTTCCTCTTCACTTGCATCCATTTGTAAGTGGGTACGTGTGGCTGTTGCGGCTGTTGCTGCTGCGGAGGATGATGACTATGGGGATGCTGTTGATGATGATGTCCGTGACTATGTTGGTGCGGGTGTTGAGGATGGCCCGACTGTTGCAACACGTGATAACACGATGGATCCGGATTTTCCTCTTTGTAGTGGCCAGCGGAATGTGCACTGTAGTCGTTTTGTCGGATTTGCGAATGATAGTGAAGCGAGTCTTCAGTGGTGGGCAGCTGATGTAGATAGTTGGTGGTACCAGCGAGCTGATAGTCGGGCTCGTGATGATGATGGTGGTGATGATGGTGATGACTAGAAGACTGATGGTGCAACTGTTGGTCGTGCTCCGTTCTCGAGTGGCCAGCGGTCATCATGGGACCTTGATGAAGACCGTTGCCCGAGGAAGAAGCGGGATGGTGATGATGATGATGGTCGTCTCTGTACGCCGCTTGCTGAACGTGGTAACTCTGGTGAGGATCTACCGATCCATGGGAGCCATTCGCGTGCTGGTGCTGCTGACCGTACGATGACGACGAGGAAGCGTAGTCCAAATTAGTATAACTCAGACCGTTCTCCGAGGAGATTATCGCGGTCGTGGAACCATCCTCGTGCAGAACACCCGCCGACGGCGAGTAGAAGCCCTGTGGAGGCGTACCGGAAGATGTGGCTGACTCTGACGCCAGGAAGCTCTCCGAGGAAGAGGACGAGTAAGGTGAGACCGCACTCTGAGGGAAGTAGTGTGCTGGAGCGAGTTCCGGCGAAGCTGGCACAGGCACGTGTCCCCCGACGGACACGGGTTGATGATGATGATGATTTCCTTGACCCGTGCACACGTAGTTGGGGTATGAGTCAGGCTTGCCGTAAGTTCCGTACATGCCCATGTCCATCATCATCATCCTCGTGGCGTGGAGGCGAATACATCAATTGGCCACCTGCTGCCGGGCTACCAGCGTGTCCTTCGGTGCGCGCACTCTTTCACTGAGGAAGGGAGAGAGCAATTTGCGGAGAAAGGAGCGTTCCAGCGATTAGCTTACATCTCGACCAACGGCTACCACGTTGACTTCCATCTACACTTTTCTGTATCCACGATGCTTGATAATTGTGTAATGATCAATGGAAAGTTTTAACTCAAGAGCTTGCTGTGATTATAACACAGAAATATCACTGGTTGACACACTTTTTTTTTACCAACAGTCCAGGCGTACGATATTCCTTCTGACAGTGTTTCACTTGCTTTCAGACGTTAGTCAACTTCATCATAGCTTCCTCCCCTTACTTTAACATCCTCGGCGTGGTTCAAACCCTGATCAACGTCAACAAGTTGGTCGTAGTAGACAAAAATATCTAGAAAATCGCGAATACGCGAGAAATCCCGAGGCAGATTGCCGGAATCCGCCAGAGCACGCGGTATTGCGTCGTCGCTGGCGCAAGTAAGCGGAGAAACAGCGAACGCGTAGACGTCGATCCGGTCGGCGAGAGTCGCTGAAGTGGACTGGCTAGGTGGACTGGTCTGGCGGAAGGCGGCACGGTCGAACGCTGCACGCAGGTGAGATTGCGAGCCACAAGGGTCTGGTGTGTCCAGTTCTCGCCTCTCTCTTTCACCCTAGGCTCCTTTTCTCTTTCTCTCTCTCTTGCTCTCTCTGTCTCTCTCTCCCTTCCTGTCTCTCTCTTCCTCCCTCCCCTTTGGTTCTCCGGCAAACGAGTCGCGGTACGTACATCAAGGTATAGTCAGGGTGCTGCCTTTTCAAAACTGGGCGTGTTCACGACGCCGGTCACGTGACCGTCTTTGGGAGGAGTCAGCCAATCCTGAACGAGCCTGCGCGTCCGGCGTCCGTAGCCTCATGATGGATCACCGAGCTAAATTTTATTTTTCCTACGTTCTTTTTATCTGGCACGCTGCAGTTGACACTTATCGCGGCTGGTAGAGGTAGTCGAGTATTATATCTCGGTGCCCACCTTCCAGGATAGCCGGGGTCTCGCCTCCTAGTCGGTGTTCCCTTCCACGCTCCGACCCAGCATCGCTCCTTCTTTTTTCCCTTCTTCCGCGAGTTCTTTTCGTTTCTCTCCCCCCCCCCCCTTTGCGCCTTTTTTTTTGCTTTAACGCGACTGGTCGCTCTTCTGTGTACACACGCGTGTCTCACCTGTCCCTGACAGGGCACACTGTCTCCTGCGCTTTCATTAACGCCTGACTTCCTGATGGGTTAATTAGGAACCGCTAGATCTACGTCGTGAAAGCTACACGGAGAACCATCCTAACCGGGTTCCACCGAGCTTGCTCCGATTTCCAAGCGGAATCGGGTTAGTATTCTCTACGTTTTGCAACGTCTATTTAATTAATTAATCTTTGCGTAGGCGCTACAGCAACTTTTCAATCGCTTTGTTGTTGAGGGAGTTCTTACCAAAACAAAGATACTGTTCAAATATGAATTTATTTTAAGCGAGTGACCTCAATCCAGTGGGCCACTAATTTCTTCACGCGAAATCATCCTAGTCATCCTACAACGCATTTACGTTTTCTCTTTGTGTATATGAATGTATGTGTATTCACAGATTTGACGAATGTTTATTATAAAATAACTTTGCAGTCTGCTTCGCATTTTCTTGTGTTTCAACCCTTAACTCATTGTTATACTAATTGTTCCATATCAAATGTCTAAATATTCCCATCACAAATTCAGCTTTCTTTCTCGTCTACGTATATGGAAAATGCTACATAGAATTCTCTGATATGTTCAGAAATTTTATAAATTTTCATTTTAGAACAGACTTTCTTTTAACACTTTGACTGCCACGCCGAAATCACATGTTTTGCTGAGGATACCACGGGTATATTTTTATTATTCAAAGCATATAATG
This sequence comes from Bombus vosnesenskii, assembly GCF_011952255.1. NCBI lineage: Eukaryota > Metazoa > Arthropoda > Insecta > Hymenoptera > Apidae > Bombus > Bombus vosnesenskii. The sequence goes on from NW_022884347.1 coordinate 298,722, forward strand.
GCAAAATAATAATAAATTGATGATGTAAGACAACATTCTTCCCCAATAGACCGTTTATCTTATTGGTGGTCACGGGGGATCACCGTGGCGCCTTGCTAACAGTTGATAGCAACATATTATAACAAGGCTTCGTTTATTTCAACAAACCATTCGCTTTCGTTATTTCGTCGCAAGCAAAACGTGCAGAATATATTGTTGAGCGTGTAGAGATATTAGTAAACAGTATTTGCTCATTCTATATATAACAGTAAGGTATGTTCACACTTCTAACCTCAATTATATGATTATAAAGCAGCAGTTACGATTATTTTCTATGGTGTGTTTATAATATTATTCGTAGATTTCCCCTTAAAGATATAAATGCAAACACAGTGCACCGTTAGATGCAACATTTGTCCTCATTTTTTTTTATTGATGTTCCAATAAAGATGTTTAATTGTTCAATGGGCACTTTTTATTTCAAAGTATCTTCTATTTATCGGTTATATTCACAATGCCCTAACTGTGAATTTTCATACAATTTTTACAATTGTAAGAAGTTGAAGCGCTCCGGTCACCAATGACCACAGTGGCGTCACAGGAGAAACCGTGGTGGGTCACATATGACCCAAGTGGCAGTCAAAGTGCTAAGATTCGGTTCTACACTTATATCTTGAACATTCCTTGCATGTTAGACGACTTGCCTGCTAGACGACTGTGCATTTCAGTGGATTAATAGCTACAAATAGCAGATATAAATGTGATCGTTGTCAATGAAGTTCCCACACAGTTACGTAATAACAGTGTACGAAACAGCGTTTAACTTGGATGAAGTAGATTCGGAGGAAGCGAGAGAAAAAGACGGAGAAAGGTATAGGAGTTGGAGGGACGCGGTTGACGGGCCCATGGGACGTCTCTTACCCCATGTGGGTTCAGTGACAGGATGACACATTCCGCCGTGAAAGTTTTAGGAGAGCGGTCCTGTATCAGCGGTTCAGTCAGAAGAGCTTATATCGAGGGCGCCACCTGCGGCCACCCGCGACATCCGTTCTGTGCCGTGCATCAGATCAGGAAATCTTCATCTTGATCGAACTTCCCTCACGTCTCATAGTTCTGATTCTCACTGTCGGCCGATCTTTTTCACCTGAACGCCCTCGTGCATCGGTCCTCTCGCTCTCCTCGTACGTCGATATTCGTTAATTCGGGTTTGATGATAATGTTGCCTGCGAATTGGGTCCAGTATGTTAGCTGTCGCTGTCCTTTTTGGTATCTTTCACTTTGGGTTTACGTATGTTTGTGTGTTTGCGTTATCTCTTACGTCGCGTTTTTGTAAATTGTTAAGATTAGGCTACACAGAGTTTGTTATTTCGAGGTTAGAGTTTCATTTTTTAGAAATTAAAGTATATTATAGCGTAAAATTGATTTGACCTTTATCCTATTGATTTAAACAAATTTTCATAAGAAAATGGCTTCTCATAATAAAACTCTGCAAATTTCTTGGCAGCGTTTGCTAATCTTGCGTCGAGATTCGACTCTGCAACTTTGCCCTTCGTAATTTAAGCGGCTGTTACTGAAATTAAACCAAGCTGCTTCTCGAACTTGAATCTTGCTTCCTAATTACCTAAAGAATTCTTACTAAAATCAAACCGGTACACTATGATCTCCAAAAAGAAAAAAAGGAAAGGAAACAGCTAACCTTTTCAGAAGTTAGAATCGATATAGAAATTCTTCAGATATCTGCAAAGCGACGAACCACAAGAATTCGTCTGAAAGAGGCGACTGTTGGTTGATGAGGCGTGTGATTCGACGTTCAAACGATTCCAGTCACTTTTAATGTTATTTTCCGGGATCAGGCTGGTAAATTCGAGTTTAGCCGAGTCTAATGTTCGGATAAATATCAGCAACTGGGCTTCTTTATTCTCCCTCTGCGGCCTGGACACGCGTAAACTTTACTCTGGCTAATCCTCTTAAACAATTACAAACCAGTCGATCGGTCTGGTACCTATCTCGTCGTGGCGCCACGCTGCGTTTTGACGTGGGATGAGGCACCTGCATTGTCATGCTAAGCCGCAGTCGCCTTGCTGCAGTTCCCTTTTATCTGCGACCAACAACATCTTGTCCTCTTCCCTCGCTTCGTCTTCGCCTTACTATGCTGAACTTGGTCTGTGCCGAACTTTCGCAGGATGCGCCAAACTTGCTGATTCGAAGTCTGCATTTTTTACTGTGTGGAATTTGCCTGCAATTGGAAATGGTTTAGATAACAGAATTTCACGAGGAAGAAGATATTTGTAAGGAAGACAATAAAAGACCTGTTTTTTTTTCATTACATATTCTTACAAAATCTACGAAAGTCCTCTTGCATGATACTTTATTTACTGTACTATAAATTTATTTGCTATAAAACATATCTTAAAATGGAAAATAAGTTTCGAATATTCGTTTGGAATAACTTTGTGTCTGTTCGATTCGAGGTTATGAAAATGATCGATTGTTTTTCGTACGTAATCAGTTCCTTATTCGAATATCGATAAAGATCGACCATCTTCTTAATTTTCAAATGTTAACCTACACCTAACCTAACAATTTCACACTGTGATTATTAAATATTCGTAACATTCTTAAAAAATGTCCATTTTGTAGGAAATTATACGACCAACTAAAATTAATTTCAATATGTTTAAACGATCCATGTTGTACCATTTACAGTAACAATGGCCTAATTCATAATTAAAGATTAAACCATAATATATAACAATTAAAAATAATATGGAGCAATTTGTACAAGAAAGACACCTAAACCTATCACAGACAATTTAATTTTTGTGCAGATTAAACAACAAATCTGTTGAGAAATGTTAGGTTGGTATGATCGCTTGTTACTGCAAGCTAAGTTGGTAGGACTTCTAACGACGCTCTTTTGTCTTAGAAGTCGACCACGTGTTAATTGACCGAGTGTATTCTGTGTGTTAAGACGTGTTGTACGAGGCGGTGAAATATATGGAGAAAATCGAATCCCACATCAATTAACAAAATCGTATGCAATTAAAACTTTCAGTTTATATGAAAAATAATACACAAGCAACCACAATCAGATAAAAATGTTCGCACTCGCGATTTCTCTTATTGTTCGGAATTTCGTGGAACAATAGAAACAAACGGAAGAGAAGCGCACGAAACGCGTGGATTCGCGTGCACTCGACGAAACATTCAGTAAATACACTCGATTACGCTCGCATTCGTGGGCCGACGAGAGGCCGCACGGTTAGACCAGCAATCGAGTAACTCTCATACCGAATGATCGATGACTCCATTGTGCGGGCTTTCCCATGTCCCTGCTACGATTTCGTGCGAGCGGCATACAAAAAGCCGCCGCCATTCCGAAAATGGCCAGAATTATGGAAAATTCGAGCTGGAAGATCGATCGACCGATGGCATTCGCACCCCGTGATTTCACCCCGTGTCTCGTGCAATCCGATATTTGTGCGTTGAATTTTCGATTTCCGTGCCGAGTTGTGCTCCGATGACAGTTTTCGAGATCGTTTCGGGAAAACGACATCTGCATCACGTTCAAACGTCAAAGGAAGATGTTATAGATTTGGACAATAGAAAAAGTTGTACGATGAATTAGAAAAGTGCGATGATTTGAGATAACCGTTACGTTTGCCGATTTACGCACTCAAAATGAGAATTTTGTTGAAGAGGCTGAGTACCGAAATGGTGCTAGAACTGAACAGAAAGGATAATGTTCTAAGTGGAGAATCGTATTTCGTCTAAAGTGTCCTTTAGATGCGACGATCGATGCGAATTTGCACCGAATGATTCGAGAAAAATAATGGACTTTGACAAGGACGTCTTGTTCTGTTATTGGTACGTTTATTATCGCACTTATTATCGTACTTTTAAAGGTGATATTATTGAAAAGTATATTGAAATTTTAATTTAGTTCAATGAAAATAGTGGCACAAGGTTTACGAATGATACCTAACCTTGAAAAAATTTTATTGGAAGTTTTAAGCTTCAATTATCAATAAACTATGAATTATATATCTGCTCTTATTATTATTATATTATTATATAATATTATTATATTCTGTCTATTTTGAAACTTCAGAATTAAATAATTGAAATTTATTCTCCTCGATGCTTAGAACCTCCCTTTTGTTGACATCACTAAATGAATCTGTTATCTAACAACTGATAAGAATTCCACCAAAACACAAGGCACAAAAGTTCCCTCTTAACGTGGCACTATTCAATCATCAAAAATCAAAATAATTTGTATTTTATTCGCAATTTGAATCTTCCAGATTCAGAAATGTTGTCTAATAATCCACAAACAACGTTGATAGTCGCTTTGACGAAATTCGCGTGTAAAATACGAAAGGAGAAATGGGTTCAGCTGGAAATTTGTTCGTTGGAGAATCCAGGCGGAGTAGGAAGAGGCGCGAGATTTTTGTTCCTCGAGGGAACTATCTTCTCGTCAAAATTCCGCCCATCCAGAGCTAAGCTTCCTCCTTTTATTTCACGTGGCTACCGGACTTTTGCCTTCGTGCTGGTTAGAATAGAGACGATCGACCGAATAATAGCCAGTTATCTCGCTTTTATGAAGATAAACTTCTCGCAGAATGGCAACGTTTTTCGTGTCTGAATAGACAGCTGTCTGTCCATCGGCAACCACCCGCTGAATTGTTGTGACTGGATGTTTGACTGACAAGAGGATCGACTCTAAAGGCGTCACGCTCGAAATGAAAGGTCTTGTTGGGAACGCGACACTGAGTTTCCAAGATTCTTGCTGAAAATCAGATGCTAAGTGCATCTAATTCGTTTTGATTATTCAGTGTTACTCTTGTACTCGGGTATTTGGTATTGAAAAATGGCAAAATGGGATTTAGTTAATATCTGGTCGAATAAAAATTTTCAGGGAAGAGAATGAAACAGAAGGGCGCATTTTCAATGGAACTTTAACCTTTCACTTTCTAAGTAGATAAATTTAGAATGGACATCTAAATTACACAAACAGCGAAAATTGATTAATAATTCAATATGTTGGAACGATCCATGTTGTATTATTTACAGTAGCAATGGCTAATTCGCAATTAAAAATTAAATGTTTTTTATGGTTCTTAATTGTATAGAGTAGTGTAGATTAGTATAGATTAGTACATAGTAGTATATAGTATTATAGTAGTATAGATAGAGTAGCATAGATAAATTTAGAATAATTAAGAACCATAAACACATTTAATTTTTAATTCTGAATTAGCCATTGCTACTGTAAATGATACAACATGGACCGTATTGCAACATATTAAATTATTGGTTAATTTTCGCTGTTCCTATAATTCTCTGCAATGTGGATCTCACCATAGCAAACTTTTGTATGTAACATGAAAAATTCAATATCTCTTTGCTAATTCTAAAAGGAAAAATTCCAAAAGAAGTAACTGATGCAGAAACGAGGAAAACCTATAAAATAACTCATTTTTGTTTATTGTTCGCTTTGTTATCTCTTATAAATTAATACCAGAAAGTCTATAAAAGTCCTGTAATAAAAAGTCCTAAAAATGATTAAATAGGGAAATGTAATAAAGCAGTGTTGCCAGACGTAGAAAGGAAAGGCGAAATGGACATGTCGGCATTAAGGAAAGCTTCGATCGTAGAATGACTGTGCACTGGGCTCGATCTGCCCTTTCATTTGACCTGACTCACTCGCAGGCTCGAACTACGCGCTAGATCGTATCATCGTAAATATTGAATAAATGTAATTAGCCATCGGTGGGCGGAATGGTGCGTGCAAACGGTGGCGAATGTTCGAGCTGGCACGATTTCGATCGGATTAAAATTTCTACGCGGTCCAATGCTTTTGGTTTCGTAAATTGCCCTTTTTCAGATCGAAGATAGCAACTTAAGCAGTTTTTTCCAGGCAAAAGCTGACTTCGCGCGGGTTACGCTCTCGCGTGTCGACTTTGATGGCTGCTGGATACGTTTGTGCGCCAGTGTGCGTTTTTCTATGTACAATCGATGGGGTTAGGTTGGAAATGTCACTCGATCTATTTAGAATGATCGTGTGCTTTGAAAGTATCACGGGGAATTGAAATTTCTGATCATCTAATTTCAGATAATTTACTTTTTCTCTGTATTTCTATGTACAGGATGTAAAACATGTGTAAAACGAATCCATGCAACAAAACAAGTATCGTGGAGAAAATTAGCATGTTTGACAAATCAAGCAATAATAAGCTAATAATAGAATATTTTTATATTTATTGATTTATTACTTTCTTACAGAAGGAATTTCATGTTATGTAGTATATCTTTCGTATTATTAATCCATCCGGGACCATCATCCCTAAACGAGGGTCGACACGTTTATAAAATTGTAGAACCAGTCATTTCGACTGCTGTGGTATTGCTAGTCTTAGCATCTAGCGATCTAGCGATCGATCCGGAATTTTCCTGATAATTGATATCATCATATCGAATGATACGCAGTAAAAATGGTAAAAACGTGTGGCAGGTTGTACAAAACGAGGAAACTGGTTAATTGGGGGTCGATAAACAGATTGCAGCACCCTCTTACACTTTGACAAGAACCAATTATATCGATTGGTATTGATATAGATAGCCTTGGTACAAAATTATTTTCAGTTTGAATATATATAAAAAACAATATAAAATTCATTATATTATTCTTTTAGTTACGCGAAAGTCATTACATTATTGCGGAAAAAATATAACAGGAAGTAGGAATTTTAAAATGAAATTATAAAACCAGTCAATTTGACTGGTGTGATAGTTCTGGTGTTAAAGCTATCATCAAGATATGGTTATGATTTATTTTTTAAATGTTCCAAAGTACATAAAAAGTGGTATATGTCTGAACTTTTATAGGAAACACAAACAGCGCTTAATATGTTGAGAGTTCTAAATTCAGAGCCGCGGGGGGCTCGTGTTTCCTTGTGGAACGAAGGGTGCGCGCTCGATTTGCCCTATGACGCACGAGTATCATAGCCCGGGCAAGGAGAGCGTGTATCCGCAGTAATAAAGTTAGCGCGGTAATTATGACAGGCTCGTTACCAGCACGTCGCAACGGGATATGAAGTGTTAATGAATGGACGCGTCGAACCAAGGGGTGGCTGGTACCGTCGTGTAATTTTCATTCGCCCGTAAACAAGCCTCGAACACAGCAACTCGCTCTTCCTGTTCAATTTTCAGTACCGTTGTTTGTACTTACATTTTAATCTATTTTTCGTGTCAATGTCTTTTTTCTTTCTATCATGTTTATTTTAAAGATGTGTTGACGATGATCATAATTTATTTTTTAAATATTCCAAAGTATACAAAAAATGGTAAATCTTTTAACTTTTACAGAAATTATTAGAAACTATTTTATACAACATATTTTATAGAAATTCATTTTCTTTCTTCAAATGTGCTTAATTGAACTTATTACCGTGTTTTATGGAAATTTTTCAACATGATTTCAAGAAATGGAATATAAGCAGAGATTTGTCTCATCTACCAAGTATCGTAACGAATACTTTTGAATATTTAACATGTTTTTCTATATTTTGTGTATTATGTACGTACTTAAATTTTCTGTAAGTGCAGAAACGCGCACGGTTCAATGATTATAATATTAGGTTGTGCGAAAAATGTGTTTCCTTTACAGACACGTCTTTTACAACGACGCATCTTTATACAAACATGAAACCTAATCTGAAACCTAAATCTTTGATAGAGCAAAATGGATCATACGTAATTCGATAAAATAATATAAAATTAAATTAAAGTTAAAAAACGAAAGAAGCTTTTCGAACGACTTAATACAACAGTCTAATAATTAAATATACAATATATAATATACCTAATTATAATTACACAAATATGCTTAATATACCCAGAACAGTTTGCCAAATTATGAAACAATATACAGGGAATGTAAAAATGAAAAAGTTTCGATATAAAAGCAACAAGCTTATCGATCTATCGATCTATCGGTCTAAGATACCAGTGTCCTATTAGAGATCGCGGATTCTCATAAGGTGTAAACGCATTATCGGTCATCGTCGAGATAAGAGGAAATGCGCAGTGGCCCTGATAAAGTCCGATTTTAATTTAATCTAGCCAGGTTAAGCTTTCTTAATTCCATCGGTAGATAGCGGATGCTGAGATCCCGGACTGCTCGTAGATAAGAGATAACGCTATCTCTATCCTCTTGTAATCGTCGCTGATCTGCTGATTTCGTGTTGCTCGCGGTTGCCGCATAGATTGCAAGATTAAACTTCCTCGAGTTGTTTACTTTTCTATTTCAGCCTTGTCACTGCCTCATTCTATTAAGTTTATTAATCATATGAAATTCTTATGTACAAACGCCAAGACCAACGACGAAACAATTTTGGTAACCTTTCAGTGACCTTGGTTTACAGATCCATCACCAGACTGCCGATTGTTCTGCATTTAAGGCAAATTTGAAGGTGCAAGAATGTACAGAATGTACGTAGTATACAAACATATGTAGAATATCCACAGTACAAAACTCGTTACGTAGGTACAATATCTAGCGGATAAAACAATTTCCTTGTAGGTGTCATGAATTCACAAAAATAGGAGTTTTTGCAAGAATATTTGCAATATACTTATCACATGTGGTGATTAGTTTTTTTCCAAATAATCTTCTTTCCTTCTTCAAATAATCCTAAACTTCTTTTGCTAGAAATTTCACAATGTAAATTGGGTTTTCCTCCGACTAAATCCTCTCTGTTCTTCAAATAATCTGAAAACAAATAGTTCCTAAAACTAAATTCACGCTATACTGTACATATACTGTATGTAACACAAACATCCTAATTCCTCTCAGATTCTCTTACTTTCCAACTCTCTTTTCCTCAAGTTCTCTTCCTTTCAACCGCTAGATACGCACCGGGCCCGATTCAAGGATGTTCCCGTGGCTGTCAGAACGAGAGCTGCTCACGAGATCGAGGTCGTCGTTCCCTGGCGTCCTACAGGATCGCGTCCGTCTTGAGGGTCGGTGAGGGGCACGGGGGTGGGCAAAGTTTGATTTCCGCGTCATTACACAGGCGTGAAACTGGTCCCCGAGTTAATTGAATGCAGCGTGTGTTGACAGGTAGGCATATTGGCAGGCAGACACGAGAGAGAACGAGAGGAAGAAGAAAAGGACGGAGAAAGAAGACGAGACGGAGTTGGCTGACCAAGGTTTGTGTCAGATGCGGTTGCGATATCGGTCCCACGTCCACGGCTCTTCCAAGTCGTGTACCTGTCATTTTCGGTGACCGTGTCATTCAGTCCGTTCTTCCTTTTCACGGATCCCTTTCTTCTAACTAGCCAGCGCAGTCGGCAACGGGATCGCCGATACCGGGACGCGTTCCACCGATATACCCAGCCTAGACCCGCATCCGAGATAACGCGAAGATACCTGAACTCGGTCCAACTGTATATGCCAATGATACACGCTGCTATAAGAATCGAATCACAGCCGTCTTCTCATTGTTTGTTTTTGATTCTTTCTTTGGGGCGCAGGCTGACGTGATATGCGTTGATGCTTACAAAGATCTACAATGAAAATTTGAATGACAACTTGGAATTGGTTTGATGGCGCTTACCTGACATTGGTGCGAGCTTGTTGTATGCCAAATCTGATGTTTTCCAGAAGCATGTTGTTAACCTTTGTTTGTCTGCATCGAATATGATATGAATCATATTGTTGTATTCATGTTAGGCTTCAAACAATGGCAATCCATTTTCCATGGCAATCGCACAGTATAATAGAATTATCTTGCGATCATTCTTTTCAAAGAATGATAGGTATATCTGGCTTGATTCAGGATGAATTGATCCAAGTTGCTGGAAGTTGAATATTTCACAGATTCTGAATTTGGAAATTGGAGTTTGAAAGAAGTGTGAAACTAGAATAAGCGCATTTAAGTTCATTGGAAAAATTGGAAAAATACTATATATGAAAATTAGAATTTTGAAAGTTGGTATAATCAGGGCCGGCGTGACCTTTTAAGGGGCCTGAATACACATTCAAATTTTACACTTGAATTTTACAACGAGGAATTATTTACTTACAAATAATGCTACAGATTATATACTTTTTATAAGCAGCATTTTTAAACAAATCCAAGTAATATTTTTTCGCATGCATAATTCGCTTTCAAGGGGGAAAAAATTCAATGAAAGTAGAAAATCTGCAATCATGTATGCTTTTTGCAAAAAACTATTGATGTAGCTTAATTTCTCTAAAAAGTACACTTCTCTGAAAGCGCCTGGATTTTTTTTATCTAAAGTAGTTTCCAGGATATGACGACACTGAATTTTCATGATATTCATCGCTACTGCAAAAATGTCTTGCATCTGTTAAAGGTATCGTCATTCAGTAAAAAGTTAATCAAAATCAGTGTTTTTTAATTGGGTAATTTTCGTAAACCGCGGGGCCTCTCAAAACGCAGGGCCGGGTTCCGGCGAACGCGCTGTACCTGCTTTGCTCCGGCCCTGAGTATAATATCGTCTTCTTGGGAGACATTAATCCATTCATATATTTCTAAATATTTTTTAACCGACATATACTTGTTATCTTTAATCGTACGGATATTGGAGAGGGTTGTGTTTAAATCTGACATTTCCGAAGGAATATTTTAAATTTGGAACTTCATGACGTGTTATATCGTAAGTACGATGAATTTTAAGAGCATACTATATCTGAAACAACGTATAGAAAAGTATTATAGAATCAATCGTATGAAATTTGTATGGAATATGGGGTGTCAGGTACCTTATAACTATTCTTTATCATCTTTGTCCCAGTATTCCTTTATCAATGAGTTTGGAATCTCTATAATCGGTGTTCATTATCGCCACTTCATTGTTCCTCGAGCACAAAGAATAGATATAGACAGAATTCTGATAAATTTCGATCAGCGAGTATTGTTCGAACATTATTCTATCGTATGTTGTTTTCGACATCGAGTGGAATTGGATAATCGATCGAGCAACGATACGATTCCACGATATCGAGAGTTTATTTTCGCAATGTGCGGCGATCACGCGTGTATTTGACGCATAGAACGAGAATCATATTGGAAATAGACGTTTCGAAAATCGAAAGACAGCTCGAACTGACCTCGGTTTCTCTTTCAGATGTTTATCTGAGATGTTAATTAATCCCACTCGAGGATGCATGAGAAAGTGAGCATGCCATCAGTGGAAGATAATGATCCGGTTTCGAAGCTCTAACCTGGTGATTCTCCACCGTCATCGTCACGATCGCGACACACTCGCTTTCTAGCGTGCCTGGCGTTCCTCGAATCTTATCAGCGTCCAAGTTGGTCGAATTACTTTGTCCTAATATCGATCGTGAATCGCTTGAAATTCGTTTAATAGAAAATCTAGATAATTATTATCGAACAACACGATGCTCATTGCTTCTGTCATTTTTTATTCAACATTATCAACAGGATGTTTATGCGTCTGTGGGAAATATTGGATTGGCAAATAATTAATTATTGCGAATTTTGTCACTACCACCTAATTCACAACAATTATTGAAACAATTTCATTTCTCACAACAATTATGAAAGGAGAATTCACTGTTAAGACCGTGTTATTGGGTTGGCAACTAAGTGATTACGAATTTTGTCATTAGGTGGCATTGACAATCACTTAGTTGCCAACCCAATATAAAACCGCAAAAATGCAAAAAATATAAACAATATGAAATGGTATATTAAATATCTAATATATGTATAGTATTCATTATGGTATTTAGTGGATGCAGAAAATCTCTGCTTATTCACAGTCCAATTACTCGGATTCCATAATTTTTTCAAATTCACTCATAATTGATAAGGTAAGATCTATGCAGACCTAGGAATTTTTATTTTCACAATTAATTTGGAAAATATTATTCATAAGATATTTTATTGTCAATCAATATAATTATAATTTGACGACTACCAGTGTATGTGAAACTCACAATGTCACCTTTCGTTAATTGCTATACATATCTGTCTATATGATAAAATCATTACTATATCAGTTACGAGTTAAAAATGTTATATTATCTACGCAGAAAAGTTTGAGGAAGACAGAAGGCAAGTTTCGTAGCTAAAAAAGCTACGGTTTTGAGATACGGATTCTTAATGCTGTAGTCCTGTCGAAAATTCTTCAGTCTGTGGGCATGTTAGGCCAGGTACACGGGAACTCTCTGGAGAGATGCGGCCGGACGTACCTACATGATCCTACACTTTGTGCGACCTCTTGTCACGTCCCTAAGGATTCGTATTCCTAGTCACGCGTTTAATCTCTCGAAACATGCAACCGTCTTGCAGTGGTTTGATGCTTTGGGACCAAAGTTTGCTAGGAATATTTGTACGTGTGTGAGAATAAAAATGGGCAAAGGAAAAAAAATTCACGGTATAGATGTTGGTCATGGTAAATTCAAGTTATGTAGTTTTCGTATGAACTCCATGAGGATGCATGATTGTACGAGGATGTTGGAAAAATGTAAGATACATGCAAAACATCAAATTAAAAGTATAAAAAAATACAGATAAAATTAGAAAAAATTAAAGATGACTGAAGATAAATAACACGACTTGAACGTGAAATTAAAATTCATAATGCATTTTAATATTTTCTTACAGCGTGGTATCGTTCGATTATAACCTTATTTAGTCATAACTGACAGTTTAATTTTTTCATTAATTTTAACACCACTAAATTGGTGTATTTTGTTATATACTGTACTTTATGAAAGCAGAAAAGGTGACGCAATTAATTGGCAACAATTTCAGGTAAACAATAACTAATAATAACAACAAGGAAAAAGAAAACGCGTTGCTAAAGTGAAAAAGGGAGATCTCGTTCGGTCAGGCAGCGATGTTCTTCACAGAGTGGAGGTTTCCCTGCTCGGTTGGCTAAGTATTAAAAGTACGATACGAAAGAAGAATAAGCGAAGAACACGGTGCTGATAGTATTACAATATTTGAAAATTAATTTTAGTCCTTAAATTGTAAATATCGACAAATTAATATGTATGAGACTTACTAAACACCTAATTTAATGGGACGAGTAACGTAAAAGAGGAATATTTTACTAAAATCGTAATTTGATAATACTTTGTAACCCACTCTGTATATCAGCAAAAAAAAAAAAAAAGAAAAATTGGGATTGTTCACCTGATTCTTTTCTTAAAATTAGTCTCGATAAATATAATGTAACTGAAACTTCAGCAAACACTATAAAACTTTCGTATTTGGAATCAAACAAACTTCTAATGACTTTCTTTTAAATACTTCAAAGTCTAACACAATCGCACATGCTCTCGCCAAATCAACTAGTAGACAAGTCCACGTAAAACTGTCCAAATTAGAAACGTGTTTCTGCATCGATGCCTTCGATAGAATTCTACAGAATTTAACGCATCGCACAGAAGCCAAGAAAAGCCTCGGCAGGATTCTCAGAAATCTTTATCCTATTCTCGTATACCGTACCAAGGTCCTACAGTTGTTGCTCTCGTTTTCTAACCTCGAAGGCAAAGTGAGCACCGAAGATGGTCCCAGGAAGTCCTCGACTGAAGGTATCGGTGTCGTGGCAGTTCTATGGAATACTTTGTGGCGGTGAACACGTCGTCGAGCGGAGGTGAACAGGTTGTCAATGGGAATTTCTGAACGTTGGACGTCTGTAGGCCTCGGGACCAGGGGTGTATCCTTGGGGACAGATGCGTCACCGCGAACAACGCGAGCGGATGCCCGTGTCGCCGTCGCGTCTGCCGCCGTCGCTGTCTCCTCCTCTTTCATTTTCTTTTTCTCGCCCCCTCTCTGTTCCTCTCGAGTACTTTCGTCTCGTTTCCTTTGCCCAATTAGTATCTATCCGTTTCCTCGCGTATCTACGTATCGCGGTTCCGAGACCCGTCGCTTCGCTCCTTCTTCTTCTCGTCGAGAAATCGTCACGCTCCTTCTCTTCTTATTATTTTTATGCATCACTAGCTCACGATAGCCAGTCCCGATGCTCGTGTCGTTCGTTGGAAACTATAAACGATCGTTGATACGCTGGACCTACTCGTTGGCCATTGACGTTCTTTCAGTAATTTGTTTGAGAAAAGTGATCTGCTATGCTTGTCTCGTCAGGTGTTTTTCTAGCAACGTAATGATATTTCCGAGAAGACTAATGATCCATAAAACGTTTATTCATAATAATGTACAGTTCGTTTATCTGCAGTCTATTTATACCTAGGGAATTTTAGTTAGTATCTGATTACATGGATTTCTACTGACTGAATCTACTTATGTGAACGTGCCTAGCATGTATGGTTGGCAACTAAGTGATTGCGTATTTTAAATAAGAAGGAAAATTACAAATTTCTGCTTAAAAACATAACTTTATTCAATTAGGTATTGTCCGTTTTTGTCGATCATCTTTTGCCATCTTTCAGGCAGTGTCGTAATTCCATGTCCATAAAACTTTTGATTTTTGCCAGCAAACAACTGAATTATGTGGATGTGACAACACATACCAATCTAGTTCCAATAATTTTTGGCGAATGACCAAAGACGTGTGAGACGTTGCATTATCATGATGGAAAACAATACCCTTACGATTTGCCGATTCCGGCCGCTTTTCTCGAACTGCGTCGCTCAGTTTGACGAGTCGTTGAACGTACACGTTTCAATTAATCGTTTGGTTTCTTGATAAAAGTTCAAAGTACAGAATTCCTTTATAATCCCACCAAACTAACAGCATAACCTTTTTTTCGTGAATCTCAACTTTTGGTGTCGTCTGGGCTGGTTCATCTTGCATCAGCCACGATCTTTTCCGATTAACGTTGTCATAAACAATCCACTTTTGGTCGCCAGTAATCAGACGTTTCAGAAACGGATCAATTTCGTTGCGTTTCAGAAGCGAGTCGCCGATGCTAATGCGTTGCGTCAAATATCCTTAAGCTGATGAGGGAACCATAAATCGAGTTTCTTGACATAGCCAAGCTGTTTTAATTTTTTTTCAATGCATGTACGCGATACATTGAGCTTCACTGCAATCTCACGCGTGGCGCTATGACGATCTGAATCTGAATATCTGATAATTTGGCAAACCAACGCTTTCAACGCTTCATTCCCATATACGGCACGTAACTCGTTGTGTGCTTGCGATGCGTTCTTACCTTTTCGGAAATAATACAATAAAATATGTCTGAAATGCTCGTCTTGTTCTTGCATATTTAAATTGGGATAAAAACGAAATCAAACAACTAATCGATACAATTTTTTTGCTAAATTAAAGGTGGCAGTCCAAACATCAAGAAAACAATATAGGTTAGGTGCTTTGAACACGTTTACAAAACAAAAGACTGTGCTAAGACCATCTATTGACAGAATTGACAATCACTTAGCTGTCAACCATAACCAATGCTATATTTTACATGTGAACTCCAGGTATACAAATATACTGTTTCGATCAGTTCAGATAAATGCAGTTCTACTGTCATTGCAATGTGACCAATCGTTGGAATGAAGAAACTCACTTAGCGGTAATGTAGTTTGTATAATATTTGTTCATTTATATTTTTCCTAACCTATTCATACATTTCAATTCACATATATATATTCTCAATGTGTTTCTCAAGAAAATTTGTGTACAAAATGCAAGCGTAACAAGCGTTGTACAGTTTGTGAAACGATATCAACGTCTGTCACACAGGATATTGGTGGTTCTCTTACTTGGACTACAACTTTCACACAGTGTAACGCAAAGGATTTCATGAAAATAGTATCTCAACGAATGTTTTTCGTTAGCTGACCCAGATATTGATCATCAGCAGGATTGCGGTTCGTACGAAACGCAATAACATTTCCAGCTCGTCTTCCTGTTTGTCAGTGCATTTCCTCTCATCGTGAAACGTCGGCGTATCGCTAGACTCGCATATTTCGTTGCGGCGGAGTGCGGGATAGGAGGAAGAGCCGTGGCCGATCCATCAAAACTGTGTGTCAGTAGCCATTAGCACGCTCCCAGCGGCACAGCATCGAGTGCTACCGCCTCTACATCCCCGGGTCCGCTGAATGCTGCCGAGCTTACTGTACTTTGCACCTACTTGCTCGCGGAAAAATTTGTTTCTCAGCGGGAGACCCTCGGGCCAATTTCTCTCCTCTTCAGCTCCATCGTACTGTCATCTTTCTTCTAACTTCTCCGGGATTAAGTTACCAAGCTGATGGTGTACCAAAGCCATCCTCCATAATGGAGAAATTGTGGAGGAAACCGGGGTGCTTTCCAAGATATAAGACGACTTCTCAGAGGCTGGAGATTTTCTTGTGTAGCGTCTGTTGCGATAGAAATATTACCTTCGTTTCAATTGTTTTCTCTGGAATTTCAACTATTTTCCACCAGGTTTCTCACGGACCAGCGACTGCAGATATTATTTAACCCTTTACACTCCTTTATCGAGTCCCTGTCGACATTCTTTCAGTCTCATCTTTTTTTGTGAAACCAGCATTGCATCCTGGAAATTGTTTCAAGATATATCATACGCCTAAAAATTAGAAAAATTGAAATAAAATTCCCAGTGGAAAATTTCGTTTTCGTATAGACAGTTCTCTATGGACAAAGTTTCTTAAGCAATCGTTTAAACTACATTTACTTCTTTATAAAACTGGAAACAACGTCCGAGCGAATTAATTTTCCAAAGATAACTAAGGTTAATTTGTCAAAAGCTAAATAACAATCAGCCACGCGAATGTCATGTATTTTAATACTCAGACCAATGTTTACTACTTTTAATAATAACAAAAGCAAGAATAATCGGATAATCAGCAACAATGTTCACATTATAGGTTAGACCTAGTTAACCTATTTAGCGTAGCGAGATAATTTGTCAAAAGTTAAATAACAATCGCCACGCGAATGTCATGTATTTTAATACTCAGACCAATGTTTATTACTTTTAATAATAATAAAAGCAAGAATAATCGGATAATCAGCAACAATGTTCACATTATAGGTTAGATCTAGTTGACCTATTTAGCGTAGCGAGAAATAACGATGAAATAGCGCGGCATTGGCGACCGAAGAGTTCCGTGGCCATGTGTTTCGTACTTACAGCAACAGAAGCAATAGCAGCAACAGCCATTCCGACGGCGGCCGCGTCAGCAGCAGCAACGGCAGCTTTAGCGGACGGTCGACGATCATCCATCACGAAGGTGTCAGCCTCCCCCCTCGGTCAGAAACAACTAGCTATGACATTCTTCGCGCTGCCACTGCTTCCTTTTGCCTTTACCACTCTGTACGTCTATCCGTTCGTTCCCTCTTTTCCTTTCTTTTTTTTTTTTTTTTTTTTTGCTTTTCTCCGATATTCTACCACGAAGCTTTTCCTTCTTCTGGAAAGCGAGATGGAGAAAGGAGAATGTTGAAATTCTTGTTCGGAGTGGAAGATCAAAAGATTTAATTGAAATTTTCTGACAAGACAGCCAGAGAGCAATGTTTGTGGAAAATTACACACAAAGAGAATTCTTAATTTTTATTTAAAAATTTGTATTTTATTTTCATTAAGAAAATTCTTAATTTTTATTTCTATTTTATTTTAAATTAATAAGCGAAACTAGATTCCTTCCACTTTTATGAAGAAATAAATATAGTTTAAACGATTCGTTAAAAAACTTTCTCCATAACAAATTTTTAGTCGCATAAATTTCGTACGATTTCCATAGAATGGAAACTATCTTATCAAAATTAATCATAACACGTACTGTCGGAGTAATCGAATTGTCCAGCTAACCGAATGACTTTGTTGGACAAAATCTTTGGGATAAAAATGAAAAAAAGATTTTCTCTTGCTATTCCTATTTTTCAGTCTCTCAAAGTCAAGAGACTCAATTTCCTCGTCAATTGACGTTTCGATAACCGAGTTTCTGCTGTAATTAATGTTTCAAATTCGCAAATTCGCTATCGTATAAACGTTTAAATATTGAAATTTTCTTCGTAGCATGCTGTTTCTATCAAACACTTATTTTACAACACCGTTTTATTTAGATTCTTATCTGCTGCTTTTTTTATCTTGTTAACAAGCGAAGACCAAAATGGCTACCACGTGAGGAAAAAAGATGGAAGGTCGCGAGCTACCGGCACGCCAGTAGCGTTTCTTTGCTCGAGGGTTGGTACGGTAATGTTTTAATTAAGACAAACGCGGTCGTTAGTAAATATGGTAACGACTGCTGTCCGACAATGAGAATCAATCATGCCACTTACGCGTGTCGGTTGATCGCCAGGCGATAAAACGCGTGGCTACGACCAGCACGTTGCGCCTGCAACGAAAACTCTTGCTCGTTATTCCTTCACTGGCGTTGGAATTTTCTCGGCCATTACGTTTACCATACGTTTCACGAACACATTTTTATTAAACGTATAACCTATAAATTTATCTCATTGATCTAACATATAGTTATTCATTTCTTCTCTACTTCTCCATTGCGATTAAACTTGGGCAAGTTTGCTATAAAAGGAGAATAAAAGTAAACATTGGTGAAATTATTTTCCCTAATTTTGTATTCATTTCGCACAGCTTCATTTTCTTTCAAAATCTTTGCTACGTTTAACTATTGGGTTGGCAATACTACCTAATGACAAAATCCGCAATCACTTAGTTGCCAACCTAAAAACTGCAAGTACCAAACCAACGACAAATGAATAAATTCGTAATTTTTCATATAAGTTTATCACATAATTTGCAATTCATTGAAATTTTCTTCTGCATTCTAATGGACGTAGTATTCGCGAGGATTTGAATGATTCCTTTGTAAAACAGATATACGTGTAACATCTTATCTTTTTCATTGCATTACACCTACCACTTTTCATTTCGTTCATATGATTTCTACAGGTTAGTTTCAACAGTGGTAATTGTAGCGTTGAGAGATAAAGACGACAAAAATTATAGTTTGTTCAGCGTGAAGGAAGTTGAGAGAATTTTTAAGGGTTACGAGTGGATAGGGGTGAGAGAAGACGAAGGATTTAGGTGTAAGTCGGGAAAGGGGCTGTTGACAAGGAACGGCAGTTGTGAAGTTTTTCGGGGAACGGCTAGGGTAACGTACAATTCTATTTGTTGGATGATTGTACCGCTGCGAAATCAAGTCTGACGAAGATCGATCGGACAGCATTTCGGGCGTCAACACACGGGATCGTCGGTTCCCCTGTTCAATCCCACTAAGGTCGGATCCGACGTCACTCTCTCGCAGATGCTGCCAATCCTGGCTAAAGTTTCTATTAAGAAATTCCATTTAATGAAAACGCGTCCAGGGTTCAGGCGTTAACGCGAGGAGAATGGCACAATGGCACAATGGCGCCTTGATTTCGAGCTTGAAACGAAAAGAAGAAGAAGAAAAAAAAAAAAGAAGAATTTGAGGTCAGTTCGTGTAACTTGTACTTTAATTGACTACAAGTGAAATTTAGATACTTGTTTTATTTCCTCGTTTGAGATCCGCTTCGTTGAGTGGCGAATGCTTTTAGTTGGTGACAACTTTTTACAATTATCGAGATTATGGATATTCCTTATATAATCTGACATATAACTATGTAAGTATTAATTAGGGACATTCGTTGATGACAAAATGATCGGTATAGCAACGGAATTTAGCAATAAAGAAAGTTTATCAATTTTTGAAACAATTAAGTATTACAAGCTTCCAATAGTGAAACAAGCCCATCTGGTGTAACAATTATCGTTTTAAACTTCATAATTTCTATTAGTTAATGTTTGAAGGTAAAAGTTGTTTTATTCTGTGACGGAAACTATGTTATTTTTATGTTTTACCACGGAAAGGTATATGCTTACTAACTGTTGATAAAGAAGCAATCTTCTTACCAACACAGGATATCTGTATTTCTGTGGATAAAGTAGAACTTTCTCACTAGAAGTTGGTAAAATAGAATATTTGACGAATTGATTTACTGTTGGTGAAGTAGGAAAAATGACTGAGAAATCAAAGTTCCTAACTCATTGTACGCGAAGTTTAGTGAGAACTGAATAACGTAGATGGTGTTTGACAAGATTACCTTCACGTTGTGCCGCAGAACGAAACAGCTGTTGTGTCGAGTTTGGGGGTGGTATCTACTGTCAGATGCTCCGCCTATAAATCAACCGAGCTCATGGGAGAGACAGGCCGACGCCATGTTAACATACATAAACAAACCTCGCGCGCCCTAACTGATAAACGGCGAAAGCTACGTGCAACAAGCGATCGTACGCGAACTAAGTATCGTGTACTTTTTTTACGATATTCAATGACGCCATAGTATACGTAAAATAAAAAAAAAAAAGTATTAATTTAAAAAGTACTCGAAAGTGATTCAGATATAAAAATAAATTTCCTGAATAAAATTTTCGGTCTATCGAGTATTTGGTAAAAAAAGAAGAGGACAAGAATATGAAATATAAAGTGTGTATTGGTTCGATGTTGGACGAAGAAAAATTGTACGGGCTGGCAGGAATAATTAATAAATGTCAATCAGTTCCGTGGAATCGAAGGTGTCGGTGGAAAGGTACCAGCTAAAATGATTTTATGCCTGTCTTATGAACAATCTAATGTTACCCGACCGATGGACAAAGATCATAGGACGGCTAATGGTGGAAGACTCGTTCGTCTCGAAGACCCGAGACTAATCAGCGCGAGCATTAATCATCCCCGTGGATCCTCGACCCAATTTTCGTAAGGTCAAGTCGCAATGGAGACGTTGATTGGATTCCACGTCAGACCAGAAGTAAACATCTTTTCCGTTCTTTCGCGTTCTATCGTATCTTCTTTTCTTTTATCGAAACCATCGTTTAGCCAATAATAGAAACAATCTTCTTTATCGTCCCCCGATAACTCACTAATTTCAACTTAATCTAAATGAACCATCGTTACTTCTCAATTTGTCCCACGATTTAAATGCCGTCTAATTCAATTTTCATTTCAAATTAATCAAGATTTATCTTGGGAATAATTGAAATTTCGCTAATTTCAACTTCCCTTGAATGATCTTCGTTTTTAATCAAAATTTCTAGGGCTCCGTTTTTAATAAAAAAATCGCAGCGATCTCATTATCCACGGAGAAATCGTTTCTTTCTGCAGAATCACAGCGTAGTGTTTCGCAGTGCGGATAGAACGGGTCCGTGCAGTTTCTTGCGACAGCGAAATCAACGGACCGTCAGCATTCTTAATGCGGTCCGTGGAAAAAATATTGCCGGGTAATTGTAAACCGCAGCCTCCCGGTGGCGTCGACCGTTTATCATCATCTCTATAGGTTGCTGAGTGAGATTCGGGGGTTCACCGTGCTAAGAGTTAAAACCTCAGCATGACTGGTGGCCTCGGTAGCCGATAGACGTGTCATTTACGCGTCTACGAATCAATAGCCGCTTCACTTTACACCCACCTTACATCATTAGTCATTTTATAGGGCCGTTATACAGTGTGCCCTGTTTACATGCACAGGGGAATCCCCTCGTACGCCCTCCTCTTCCTTTCCTTTATTAGAAACTCACCTACCAACCGCTTTTGTTATCTACCTCATGCTTTTCCCTTCTTTCTTTTGATTTTCTGCAATTTTTTAATTCCGATACCTATGCGTTTCTTAACTGGTTATTTACATATGTTGTAACCAGATATGTAAGAAGGAAAATAATTTCTTTTGCAAAATTTATGGCGACGCTCAAAGATAGTTTTCTTTTATATTCTATTCTAAGCTAACTCCAACCTAACCTCAATTTGAATCGCAGTTTGTGCTTTCCAATAATTTTAGGCTGTAGGAACGAAACTTTTCTGGAGATTTGATATTTAAAGGTATAATATTTCAATTAAAAATTGTTAAATACTCAAGTTTCCAAATTTTCAGACAGCCAAGTATACGAATCTTCAATTATTCAAATCTAAAAATATTTGTTCACTTAATCTTCAAATGTTCCAATTTCCAACGATTTAATTTAAATGCCCACCTTTTCAAATATTTAAATTAAAAATTGTGAAATACTCAAGTTGCCAAATTTTCAGACAGCCAAGTATACGAATCTTCAATTATTCAAATCTAAAAATATTTGTTCACTTAATCTTCAAATATTCAAATTTAAATGCCCACCTTTTCAAATATTTAAATTAAAAATTTTGAAACACTCAAGTTGCCAAATTTTCAGACAGCCAAGTATACGAATCTTCAATTATTCAAATCTAAAAATATTTGTTCACTTAATCTTCAAATATTCAAATTTAAATGCCCACCTTTTCAAATATTTAAATTAAAAATTTTGAAACACTCAAGTTTTCAAATTTTCAGACATCCAAAGATACGAATCTTCAATTATTCAAATCTAAAAATATTTGTTCACTTAATCTTCAAATATTCAAATTTAAATGTCCACCTTTTCAAATATTTCAATTAAAAATTGTGAAATACTCAAGTTTCCAAATTTTCAGACATCCAAAGATACGAATCTTCAATTATTCAAATCTAAAAATATTTGTTCACTTAATCTTCAAATATTCAAATTTAAATGCCCACCTTTTCAAATATTTAAATTAAAAATTGTCAAATACTCAAGTTTCCAAATTTTCAGACAGCCAAGTATACGAATCTTCAATTATTCAAATCTAAAAATATTTGTTCACTTAATCTTCAAATATTCAAATTTAAATGCCCACCTTTCTAAATATTTAAATTAAAAATTGTGAAATACTCAAGTTTCCAAATTTTCAGACATCCAAATATACGAATCTTCAATTATTCAAATCTAAAAATATCATAACGCTTAATCTTCGAATGTCGAAATTTCCAAATTTTCCACATTAACTTTACACAGTTTCTCATTTTCCGATTCTCCGTGTTTTAAATCATTTTCCATTCCACGCAACTCATATGCGTCACATATCGATCGAACTTTCCACTCACCACCATAAGTTTCACGTTCCACAGAAAAATCCTTGAGCAATGAATCGCAATGTAGCGTTACCGCGGCCGACCTACAGATGAAACCAGATGCGCAACAATTAATAAAATGTATCGGGGAGTGTCTAGGCGTAGAAGATGCGGCCCGACTAATATTCGAATTCTGGCGTGACACGGCCCAACTAATCATTATAACGATGCCGTGTATGCACGTATACGTGTTGTTAGAGGGCGGTGTGCGTGGATCGTGGACTCTGGTCCCGGCTGCCTCTCCACGAACAAACGTCGAATGGTTTTGCACGCTTACCGCTCGATTTTCGGATCTATCACCCTCCGGGAAGCTTGGCCTGGCCCGTTCGTTCTTTAGTGCTCTCCAGCCTACCCTATCGAGATTTATGGAACGTGTCAAATCGAACGGCTAACCCTTGAGTTCTTAGTTAAGTCTGTGGACGTTGTACTGCGACAAATGGTTCGAGTCGAGTCTTAAAAGGACGTCGGTACTTCTCGAGTTGCTAGGAAACAGTTGCCAGTGAATTGTGATAACGGAAAGGATAAATAGAAAATATTTCGTTGTAATAGAATTCTGTGATTTTCATTGCAAACACAGGTATCGTCGAGTTAATGAGGTTTGATCGGTGCATTAAGTGACTCTGCACGATCCTTGTGTCGCAAGATAAGATGTATGAAAGGTGTTTGCACGTAGTACTACGTCGACTTTCAACTTCTGTTACCGGCCGTTAATGGTATTCCACTGGTCTGTAAGCCTGGTACTACGTTAATGATTCTATACACTGACATTTCATGAAAGAGATTTTATCGATAGCGCATTTTCTATACGTATCTGTTGAAGAAAACGTTACAACTTACGCTGTTTTGTTCCGTCAACACCACGTAGTACAATGTTAACGACTGCAACTGCTATTATGTACTGCTACTACCTCGATGAAAAAAAGTGTACGCTGCATCATCCTTCCTTAAATTATATCCGTTAAAGGCTACGAAGTACCACTAAAACTTGATACATTGTATTTCTCGCCTATTACATTCGAGCAATTTGAAAATTTAATATATTGTCTTTTCTGTTGATCTCGATTTCAATAGTTTCTCTTTGTCGTCTCTCTCAACGTTTAAGACATGTTAACGACAGTAGCTATGCAGGTTAGTACTAATATCGTTCGTTTCTTCTACTTTATAGGAGTCATCGAAGTATTTGAATTAGTCAATTATTCAGTATACCAGTGAACTACGATATCTAGCGAGACTGCATCTGTAGCACTAATTACTTACCTATTTATATATTTAACATCATTATTCATTACATATATTAACACTTTACCGACCGATATTTATTTATTTATCGCCCACGCTCACCGACCGATAGCCTATTAATCGGCTTTTTGTAGCCCACGCTTATCGACTGATAGCCTATTAATCGGCTTTTTGTCGCCGACAATCTTTCTCATTATTTGAGCAGTAATTTGTTATTTAGTACTAAGATATTTTGCTCAGTTGCGTCAGTTGCGTTGCTTTGTAAGCTGCCACAGTTTTATACCAATCTGAAAAACTTACCGTTCGCGATGAACGAAAAGAATGGTATTGGAGAGTCGAAATCGAAACAGAGCCGGCGCCATGGAGAATCTGGACCTGAGCTGCCGGTCGGACGTGCCTATGCTGTTGAACCGCTATCTGTCAGTAAAGTGATTACGGACTTTGTCAATACCAGCTAATGACAAAATCCCCAATCACTTAGTTACCAACCGAATATATACATCTTCATGAAAGCAATATGATGGCGACAGACGTGTGTCATAACAGTACTAATGAAATGTCGAAATGTATGATATGTGTAACACGCATGATATATATAAAAGCGTCTGATGGTAAGTGTGCAAATCTTTTTGCCAGCTACCGTAACTATATGTCAACCTTTACGACCGTGGCAACCAATAGCCAAGATCTACCGCCCACCATAGAAAACTCGACACAGTTCTGTCGTCTGCTTGCAATGGTGGTTCGCGTGTTCCTCGTGAAAGAAACGGAGTAGAAGCGAGATCCATAATTTTCCATGTGCCAGTGCACGGTCGCGTGGCGTGTAAGATTCTATTTGCGGTGTAACCACGGCGGGAATTAACGAAGGAACGAGAACCAGCTACAGCTAACCTCGAAAGCGGAGAGTCGAATGCGCAAGGTGTTCCCGCGGTGAAAACTTAACACCGTATATATAGGGTGTAGAGGTTGTGTAGAGCGTGGAGGCTGCCGCTTCCTTCATCTATCATGCGAACCATGACAAACCGAGGCTCAAAAGCAGCCGCCAGCGTGGCAGCGACTTCTTGCCTTCTACGCTTAGTCTCAGCTGAGACTCTCTACCTGTCCGCTACGTGGGATCTGCTCTTCTCTCCTGCTCCCTCCACATTTATTAACATTTAAGCGTTAACGACATTTCTCTGGCGTTCACGGGGCATCGAAGAAACCGGAACCGTCCGTTGCTGGCTGCTCGCCCCCAGCCGCCACCTCACCCGGATTCGAGATTCCTTTCGTTTCGGGCGACAGCTTCTCCAACACGAAATTCGACTCGTCTTTGAGCAACTCTGTCACGATGTTTTTGCCTGCGGCGATCTCCCGCCTTTGGAAATAAATCGAATGGCTTTTAATTTAACCTGCACCTTCTCTTTCTCTCGGGGCACCGTTTCAAAATTTACGGGGTTAGAGATCGCGCTGTAATTCGCGAAAGTTCATGAAGTATATAAAATGTAGATGCTGCAACTGTACAGTTTGAAATGTTACTGATATGTATATTGACTTGGCAACTACGTGATTGCGGATTTTGTCATTACGTGGTATTGACAAAATCACTTAGTTGCCAACCCAATAGTTTCAAATCTTGTATCGTTAATTGTAATTGTAGGAAAAAGATCTTGCAATTGTCCTTTTATACTACTTCGTGTACTTTGAAGTACTATAGTAATATCAGTAAAGTAGTTCAATTAATAAATTAACGCGGAATTATGAATGGACTGTTGATCTTTATGCAATCTCATATTTTAACAAATGCAACCTAAATTAACCTAAATTCACTTTAGATATTTCATACGTTTCTTTGCATATCATGCGCAATTCGATATTTTTACAACTTCAAGTTTCTTCGATCAGGAAACACTTGATGTTAGGTTGGCAACTAAGTGATTGCGGGTTTTGCCATTACGTGGTATTGACAAAACCCGCAATCACTTAGTTGCCAACCTCCTATTTGATAAACAGTTTAAATGAAAAATGTCGAATTCTTCATCATCTTTTTCTATGTTCTGTATTTCTTATATAAAGACGTGGAACATGCGTACTTTCAATCCTTTGCAGCAAATAAATAGCAATAATTGCATCATAAAATTCGTAGTAGTCTCTTTAGGGCTGTACCGTTAAAGGGTCTAAGTTCGAAGCTGATTCGTTGATTAGTTTGCTGCAGAAATTAATCTGAATAAAGTATCGTACTATTTACACGAGCAGTGAAAAGGAATAACGCTGCATATTCAAGTTGCTGCATTCGATGTTCCACTTGCTTTCTAATTCCACGTGTTCTGTAGATTCAGCGCTCTGACACTTCCATTTGCTACTACGTAAAATTGAAAAAGTTTCTTGTCGATCGATAATTTTGATCAGACTGCAAACTGCCAGCTAAAATACAATGAACAGTTATTTTATAGAACTCGAAGAAACTGATTTCCTGGATGACATAAAAGCACTTTATGGAGTATCATTGTCATCATCATCATTCGAGTGTCATTGTATGTTAGAATGAAGCGTGTCGAAGTGGAGGGAGGCCATGTTAGATAATAAAGGTAACTACATTATCGGGCGGCAATTTTCCAAATCGTCTTCCTATGTCATTTTTGTCGATAGATTTATTGATTTCGTTTTATTGATTACTATTTCGCTGTTTTCGGATAGTTTGACGTTAAAGGTGGTTTATGATCTGTGCTTTCCAAGTATAGCAATCGCGCGATGCTTCATCATCGAAATATCGAGACTACGGAGCGCGCGATCGAATTGGTCACGAGGCGGTTTTTGCGAGCAGCGAGTTTTTGCAGGGGCCGCATTATGTCTTTTGCAGTTTAACTTTCTACATTACATGAAATCCCCGGCGTTTCATCACCGCGCCACTGCGCCGCGAGATTTCACCTCTCTGTGAAATGAGTTCCTCGTTATTTACGTTTTTGCGCCAGCCTACAATTACGCGACACTAAACGTCGAACCGAGAGCCGGCCGTTTTCTCCCGGCCGACATTTGCTTTTCGTCAATCTCGCTTCTTCGTTCGCGTCGCATTCTCCTCTTCAACGTACCTTAGCTTCTCTCCGATTTAGATTCTCCGAAGTACTAAAAATTTCAGCTAGAACATTTTTGAAATAAAATTTCAAGAGATTTTTTTAGCAACTTTCAGGGTTACTTGCTTTATATTTTATAATTCACCATAAGATTCGATTGATCCATGAAGACTGTCGTGAGTGTTTTTGTTTTACCATCGTTATTATGTTTTATTATCGTTGAAAATGACAACGTGAGTTCGTGCTCGCCATCCATGTGCAGATCCGTTAGTTACAAGAAAAGTAACTAGAAGATAGTCCTAGATACAATCGATAGATTTAATCGATAGGTTTAAGATGTTCTTTTGTTTTTATTCCTAGTCCAGGTTAGAAAGTGCAGTAAAGGTTATTTTGGCTGAGAACGGTGTGATAGATTTATCCATAGAATAAAATAATAGCTATTGTGATCCTACCTCTGAATAAAGACGTAACAACAATTATTATTATTTATTTTGTTTATTATTTTATTAGTGATGTATTATTAATTGTATCATTATCATCTTAATGTCATTATTCATAACCACTACGAGTAATAATTTGTCTACTCTTCAGCTGCTATTGAATAATAACCGTGTGAATAATAACTCTATTATTTTTTAAATTTAGAAAACACCTGCTGCGATGAACTTTTTCATCCACGATGACCTCAAAGGATTAACGAGTGAAATTGTATAGAATATAATTCAGTGTAGGAAACGCATAATATTTTTATTTTTTCGATTGAAAAATTCTGCACTGTAGATAGGGAAAAGAAAAATTGATGAAAAAGTAAGTCGGTTGACAGCTTGTTCGAAGCAAAAGTCGCTGGAATTCAGGAGTTTTCCGGTGTTCAGCTATATCGGTCGGAAAGCAAAGTGGCGTGAATGAGTCGTCCCTTGACGATCGTAAGATTTATGGTCGCGACGGTTGGACAGGGAGGCCAAACATTGCTCGACTTGGGGCTAGTAACCCTTGACTTCTCGTGGCCCACCCCCTGCGATTCCATGCGGTTGTGATAGTAGTCGTATGACTCGTGATAAAAATATGACTACTTTGTACGATAAGATATTTTCTTACCACGAAGCTTTACTTTTAATGTAGTTGAAGGAGACATTGACTGCTTGTATGAGCTATAATCATTTTCTAGAAGATAAACTGTGTTTGTACTTGCATCGTTTACATGGTATTTTTTATTTGTCCATATTTTTTTGCAAACGATATATTTTTTTATTATTTAAATTTATAAATATATACATTAATAATTAATAATTATTAATAATTATATTAATAATTATGTTTTTAAATTTATAAAATGTTTTTTTTTTAATTTATAAAATTTATCAATTTTTTCTAATTTTAAAAAGTTCCATAAACCATTCTAATTATGCACGAACATAATAATAGAAATAACAATGCCAACAAGAAACAAACAATGCAAAAGAGAAATTGTTCATCTATTACCACTTTATGAAACGAAAGCAACTTTCCGGACAAGCTACTTCATCGTGTTATATGATCTTCGTGTAACTCCGATCTTTAAGATAATCGTCTACAAACATAAAAATTCCAATTGGAGAACTTCAACTGTGAAATTCCATTAACTAACACTTGCACAGTATCGCCATCTACAACAGTTCCTCGCTCAATTTCAAGCTCCACCGAAACAATTGCCTCGCAAACTTTTTCCCATCTCATGCAAGATCTCTCCAAAAAAAAAAAAAACAAAAACAAAAGCAAAGAAACACAAAAAGCAAAGGAAGAAGCATGGAAAGAGCAGGAAGGCCAGTATGCTGGCAAAAACCGTGATATCTAAGGATTCGTCGAAAGTGCGATTCCCCGGTTTTCCAGTTTTTTCTAGGACCGGCCAGCCGGCGGAAGGGCGGCGTTTCCATCGCTGAGAAAAAGTTAATAGCGTGGAGAAATTAGCCCGACAGAGAGAGGTGGCAGGGAGCAGGGGAGAGGTGAACCGTAGAGGATCCATGGTTTCAGCGGCAGAGAGTAGGGGGGAGCAAGGGGAGAGCCAAGGGTGATCGTTGATCGGGGGTTGCGTTTCGCTGGGGTGTTCTGCACAGATGCAACGATAGCAACAGTTCGGTCGGCTCGTTCGGACAGGAGGCCACATATGAGCTCGCTGGCATCGTATGGGCTTGACTCACACGCATCACGCGCAGTCATCCATCATTGTCAGTCTCTTCACTGACACAGCCGTTCGTCCGGTCTACGAACGCGCATACGGGACTCTCTCGATTCGAGAGATCCTCTCCTTCCCTCTCGCATCGTCAACCGGCTTCCTCCAGCTCTGATTTCCCGCGAAACTGAACCTCGCTCGAGTGGAGAAGCGTACGCACAACTATCAGCCCGATTTGCTTCAAACGGGATCTCGAAGCTCAGCTTGCTTTAACTGCATCGTTGTTTTCGTTGAATTCCAAGAGGAATTACGAGAGGATCATGTTTGTGTATATTTTTCGAGAGAACAGTTGAATAGGTGAATTATAAAACACGTAAATAATATGTAAATAATATGCGTATGGTTGTAGATATTGTTGATAAATGGTAGATTGATGTGCAGATTGTTGTATAGTCGTATCGTGCATATCGTGTTTCTACGGTAGAAACAATTGGAAGATCGCTTTCCATGTCAATTTGATTTTTATGTTTATTCATTGTGTTTGTTCATCGTCTTTAACGATTGCCTTAGAGATAACTTTTATAGCAGTATCTTGTGAATAGCATGTCAATCTATCAAGTCCATAAGGATCGTCCTCTATACGCCTCTTTCACTTGTGTTTACAATAAGACTGTTCATCCCAGCGAGTAATTATTTTGAGCACTGTACATGTTGTAGAACTACATATTTGTAGATCTTATGTGTATATGTGTATCTACGTGTCTGTTAATTAATGTTTGTAAGTATATGTTTTAGGCTTGTCAAAACTCTCAAACAATTGTTCATAGACACTTTTCCATAAACATTGTAATGTAAACTGTTCAGTCGGTTGACAGTCGGATATGGAAGAAAGTACTGAGACGCGTGCAAGTGTGTATCGATGAATATCTTTGAAATCGCTTATCAACTAAATACATAACTATTCTAATATGAATTCTAAGTGTAAATTGAGTGTTCCTATACCATTATTTCGGCTATTAAGATCCAAAACTTTCAACAAAAATAAAACAAAAATTGTTGCTCATCTATTATTACCTTATGAAAGGAACGAAACTTTCCGGACAACCTATACTATCGAAGCAATGAATATGACATAACACAAGTGAAAATATCGTAAAATGCAAGACACAGAATGAAATTTATACCAATCTTCGTTTCAACGTTCTCTAAAAGTTGATATTACAAACAGAAGACATTGTACCGCTATTGAGATATGTATAATTGTATGTGCTAGACTAGGTTAGCTGCGTAGTAGTAAACTCGTATGTGAATATCAATGTGTGGAAGTATATGTGTGCATCTCCAAAACAAATGAATGTAAACTCGTCAGTCGGAGAACAGTCGGATGTGGAAGAAAGTATTGAGACGATTGTAAGTGTGTATCGATGAATATCTTTGAAATCACTTATCAAATAAATAAATAACTATTCTAATATGAATTCTAAGTGTAAATTGAGTGTTCCTATACCATTATTTCGGCTATTAAGATCCAAAACTCTCAATAAATATAAAACAAAAATTGTTGCTCATCTATTATTACCTTATGAAAGGAACGAAACTTTCCGGATAACCTGATACTATTGAAACAATGAATATGACATAATACAAGTAAAAATATCGTAAAATGCAAGACAGAATGAAATTTATACCAATCTTCGTTTCAACGTTGTCTAAAAGTTGATATTACAAATAGGAGACATTGTACCGCTATTGAGATATGTATAATTGTATGTGCTAGACTAGGTTAGTTGCGTAGTAGTAATACTCGTATGTGAATATCAGTGTGTGGAAGTATGTGTGTGCATCTCCAAAACAAATGAATGTAAACTCTTCAGTCGGTTAGCAGTCGGATATGGAAGAAAGTACTGAGATGATTGTAAGTGTGTATCGATGAATATCTTTGAAATCGCTTATTAAATTAATATATAACTATTCTAATATGAATTCTAAGTGTAAATTGAGTGTTCCTATACCATTATTTCGGCTATTAAGATCCAAAGCTCTCAACAAATATAAAACAAAAATTGTTGCTCATCTATTATCGCCTTATGAAAGGAACGAAACTTTCCGGATAACCTAATACTATCGAAACAATGAATATGACATAATACAAGTAAAAATATCGTAAAATGCAAGACAGAGAATGAAATGTATACCAATCTTTGTTTCAACGTTCTCTAAAAGTTGACATTACAAACAGAAAACATTGTATGACAAATGTAAGGAAACAGAAAACTTACAACACAGAAAATGAAAATTATATTAATTTTTATTTCAATATTCTCGACAAGCTTCAATTTCAAACACAAGACATTATATCGAATGAATGATTACTTTTGACCATACCCCCTTCAATTATCACTGATACGATGATCACAAGATTGCGCATAGGATGCCTGGAGGAACGTCTGAATTTCGAGGATCCCTTAGCTGTGCTGGCGGAAGGAGGAGCAGGCCGAAATGTATGTATTCGGATCGGCGTTTCCTGCGAGCTCCGTGTCAGCGAAGGGAGCGACGATGATGGATGACTCGAAATATCAGAGCAATCGAACTGAAATATTATTTTTAGCGCGGTTCTCTGGAGCGGCGTGCACGATCCATATTTTACCAAGGCGATGCGCCGCATTTATCACCCTATTAAAATTGATTCGCGCGCGCAAATTGCGCGCTGTCTTCGTATATCGTGTTCTTTGGCCAATCGTCTGTAGTTTCCTGACGCGAGACTCGTCTGTTTCCTCGATACGAAAACGTCGGACCAGTGTATACTCTTCGAACATGTGTATTAAAAGTAAATTCCTGTAACGTAGGCTAAAACGAAGGTACAAGTAATTATTTTCTCATAAGAGGAATCGAGCGTGGAATTTTTCTCCTGATCATAACCTATTCGTAACTGCTGCGTTGAGTAGTAAGCGAAATGTATTTACTTTCGAAGCAGTCGCTCTTGTAAGTAATTAATCACTGACATAATATTCTATAGATGGTAATAAAGCATTCGCTTTATTTATATTATCGACAGGATTAAACAAAGACAAGGTGGAAGAAGGAGGGGAGGAATAAAGGAAACGAAAACGAATCCTGTTTAATTTTATAATGATATTTTTTATTATCATCCATTTCCATGTCCACTTATCATCTGCTTTAGTGCTTAATCCGTCGAAAGGGGTTAAACGAAATCGCGAGCGCTCGGAATAGGATGAAACAATTCTCTCTGTTTTATAAGTTTGTATGAACGAATGTACACAATGATCGCCTCCCATTTACAGTTATCTCTTTTTTTTTGTCGCTTTTCCGTTTTTTTTTCTCCATTTCACGTTTAGAAGATGGAATCTTCGGATCGCGTGGTTAGTCATACATTCAGAATCGAATAAACAATGTGTATTTCTCATGTATCTATGTATATGCGTGTACGTGTCCGTGTGTACATGTGTCCGTGTGTACGATTATCGTAAGCGCGCTATATACAAAGAAGTCCTCGTGTAAACGATCGTGGCTCCTTAAATGCCATTTGTTATTTACTTTTTCGTTTTTTTTTCTTTTTATACAAACCAGATACGACGACTGGCGCACTATTAAATATATTCCACTGTCGAGTCGAGGTGAAAATCAAGGTTTCACGCGTCGCTAGCTACGTGATCTAATCTCGTAACCGTTTTATGCTATTGTTTCTCCGATAACGACGCGAGCCCCTTTATTTGGTTCGCTTACATCTGTAGAGTCTAGTAGAAATTACGACGAAATAGATGGATGATCCTGGCGAACAAACGATCAAGTTCTCATCGTAGCGTTCACATCTCGCATAGTCTAAGACCAGAAGCAACGAAAAATCTGTCTTTCCTTGTACAATTGAAAATAAACGTCGAGAGAGTATAACTGCGTGCAATGTGTACGAACTGAAACTTCGTCGACGTTCGACGGTTCGTTCAAACTCTTTCGTGACGTTTAATGTGAAAAAAAAAAAATTCTTGAAAGATGTGTGAACGAACTTTCCATAAAGTTCCGTCATTTTTTTCACGAAACGTTCTCAACCTGCTTGAAAAACTACGAGTACACCTTTCATCATCCTCTAAAGCGTTTACGCTTCCGCGATTACTGTCTTCTGTCCTTAGCTTGTGTTACGACCCACACTATCGATCTTCTCTTTCTTATTTCATTTTCTGCAAATCTTCTGGTTAACTAGCTTCCTATATGTACACGCGTTATTTCACTAAGAATTATTGCTCGTGAATTGCTAATTCACTTTGCCAAATATTGTATAGTATTTGAAATATTTTTCGTGTTTTCCTTTTAACCGTTAGGCGAACAGGTTAGGTCGATTTAGAAGGAAATGGCGTCATCGATACGGTTGCTGCTTCGTTTACGCAACAATATGGCGTCGCGTGAAGCACACGCGAACTCGAACGATTGGAGACCGGTGCGATCATCATGCAATTATCTATTACACGATAGAAATCGTGTTTGTTTTAAGTTAGAAAGATTGCACTTGCACCTGGTCATTTTTTCTATTTTTCTAAATTTCTAATTTATTTACACACACACACACACTCTGTCACATGAACGTGAAATCGCACTGTTTGAAAATCACTCGTCGGTCTTCTCCACGCGTTTTCAACTTCTTCCAGTCGATGGTCGGTACAGGTGAAGCAATCATTGATACGGACGGAAATGATTAAAGTGCCCGGTACGAAGATCATTGAAAGCGCTCCATTTCCTCTCTATTGAAATTCATTATCGAATTATCCAGTCAAATGCTCTCTCCACATTTCTATTTGCATCTGTTTAAATCGAGTCCTGTGTTAGAAACTCTGGATCCTTCGTATCTACCAAATATTATTTACATTTTCAAATAATCATGGGTTCATTTATATCTAGAAAGTCCATCACACGTAAACTTCGATTCGAGTCGAAGAAACAAAAGCCCATCTCGCGGCTGCAACAAATTGTTTCCGATCCTGAAACCCTATTTACACGATCATAGCCTATCGACTCTATTTAGGGAAATATTTATAACGAATTAGTCGCTCGGTTTATTCGAGAAAATCTCAGCTTTTAATCAATACCATTCTTAAAATTTCTTTCAACAAAACAAAAAGGAAGAAACAATCTTCATTGCTACTTCTTCAACTATGATAACTTCTAACTCGCAGAAATTCACATCCACCACCCACACGACATTCACATATTCCGCGGCTGCTTTCGTTTCACGTCACTCTAATCCATCTAAATTGAAATCCGAATCTTCCTCAGCAACCACTGCCTACTAATCCAACACTTGCAACGGTCACAACGATCACAAGGAGCGCCATCAGTACAACGCGTTCAGGAGACACTGTTCGTCGCTCCAGTCCAGCTGACAAGGGTTCTCGGTCTCGTGAACTCAGCTGAGTTGATAGTATTCCGGCGCAAAATCGTTGGCCAGGTTCGTCAGGAAGTTGAAGTCTGACGAACTGTTGCTATTGTCCGCGGATTGTGGCGGGGCAGACGTGTGCACTGGTTCCGCGTAGAAGTTGCCGTAATTGTAAGAATCGGCGTTGCCCTCCGCTTGGCTGGCGCTTCCTGGCGGAGTGATGACAGCGGCAGTGGCTGCGGCGATCGCGGTTGCCGTAGTGGTCATCCCTGGCGCTGGAAACGGATCTGGCGAAGACACGTAACTGTTGGGAATGTTGGACGCTTCGCCGCCCTGATGGACGTGCAGTTGACTGGTTTGCTCGTAGTAAGCGTTTGGGTGGCACTTGGTGCCTGCTCGATAGTCTGCGGAACTTGGATGCATGGGAGGCTGATGCGTGACGTAACCTTCTGCCGTGTGTTGCTGTTGATGTTGTTGCTGCTGTTGGATGTCGTTGTAATAATGTTGCGCAGTTTGAACAGACACAGCAGCGTGGCCGTGAGAGGCAAGGTTTTCATTAGTTGCGTGATAATTCCCGCTGTTAGGATAGCCGTAATTACCCGGTGTCATGTAGTTTTCTGTTGCCTGGTCGTGTTGAGCAGAATAACCTTGGCTGGTGTTGTAGGCGTTGCTACCTTGCATGGTTCGATGATAAGGCGCATGATAGGGTGGGCCTGCTTGTGTATAGCCGTTGTACTCCCCTGCAGCGTTGGCGTATTGGTTTTGTTGTTGATGAAACTGCATGCTAGAATTGTACATCGTTCTGGAGGCGGCGCCCGTAGTCGCACGGACGTGATGACCCACTCGGGATCCCAGGACTTGGTTTTGCCTGGCGTATAGGGGATGGACGTCACCTGGGTAGGAGATTCGAGGTTGTTGATAGGTATCCCTGGAGCAATAATTGTTCTGCGACTGAGTTTGTTGCGCGGCTGCTGGAACAGCTTGTCTACTAGGTACTCCGTTTCTGTATTCGATGGCAGATGTCGATTGGTACACGCTTTGTTGCGGGAAATGCGTTTGTTGATTGTTGCTGATATTCCTGCCGCCGTGAGGAGACATCGTGCCCGCGTTCGTCGACCCATGCATCATGGGAGTAGCCACGGAGCTGGTAGACGAAGGAGAACTTCTTGGTCTCTGCATGTATGCTGCGTGTGTAGCTTGAATCCCCAGAGGACTTCCCTGCTGCAACTGAACGGATACTGGCGTCCCAGGTGTTGAAGATGGTGTGAGACTTCTGGTAGAATTTTGACCAGGCAGTACAGGCGTACTGACAGTCGAATCGGGCATTGCCAATAAGACACCATTGCTGTTTACCGAGCAGAGTTCCTTGGTATTCGCCGATGGAGACTTCTTGCTGACGGAAATTTGCTGCTTGCCCGGATTCGGACTCTTGTGGCCGCTCTCCACTTTTACTCTGACATCGCTGGACAATTTCTTGGTAGCCACGCTCGGGGATGTCACTTCACTACCGTCTTGTGATCTCGAGTCATCGTCTGCTATCATCTTTTCAAATGAACTGGACACGCTGTTCGTGCTACCAACGCTGCTGGCTCCATTGCTGTTCGCGTTGAAAGCTGGATTACTGTTGTTATTATTCGTTGCTGTGGGCGTGTTATTATTGTTACTGCTGTTTCGCCGACCCGACGAGCTCAGTTCGGTCACGTCACCAGACAGTGTGCTGCCCACGTCGCTCACGCCAGATATATCACAGTTGTGGCAGCTCTTCTTCTCGTCGCTGTCTATCGCCAGCATTTTTTCGCCCTTCGACTTCTCTATTCCGTCGGATGTCGAGCCATCCTTCTCGTCGCCGTCTTCTTTACTTAGTGTTTGACGTTTGTGTTTCATTCTTCTGTTTTGAAACCAAACCTTTACCTGCAATCAGTGGAACGAACGATTTGCTTACGCTAGAAGCCAGTTGATACAGAAAGGCTGTACATCGAGGATTTCTTTTTAATCATTCTTACCTGCCTTTCCGTCAGGTCCAAGGATGCGGCAATCTCGATTCTTCGCGGTCTACACAGGTACTTGTTAAAATGGAATTCTTTTTCTAGCTCGAGCAGCTGTGTGTTCGTGTACGCCGTCCGTAATCTTCTTGGCAGGCCATTTTCTGCAACGTAACAAAATTGTCCCTTTTATTTCTTTTATTCTTCCACAATATTTTTGTGATCGAGAACATTAAATGGGAGAGTACTTAACAGAGCGTAAATATACCGCTGAGTATAAAGCCTGTTATCGAATTGTAAATCTTAGATCGCTTGACAGGTGTACGTCGCGTCGGATAAGTTACGAACATTCGGATTCGCTAATTAATCACCTAATCGCTATGTTAATGGGAATTGCTTAGAAATTGTAATTGCGTTTCATGCTCATCGCGCGTTAACAAATCTATGCGGACCTTTCGGGGAAAATACGATTCTTTCATTGTCATCGTTGATAGGGTTGAGCTTTACATTTCTCGACAATCTGTCATTATCTAATCATTCCTTTTGTCTATGATCAACAGATTTCAATTAGTTAACATCACTTACTTTTAGAAGATTGATATGTATCTTCAAATCTATCAGATTATATTCTTCTTCCCTAACTAATTGTTTGTAGTCGCGTGAATATTTTCTTCAATTTCTTTCTCTTCTTTTATAATCGACTGACATAAAAATGAGAAACTCAACAAAAATGGACTTGGTATTATTGAGATATGTATAACTGTATGTGCTAGACTAGGTTAGCTGCGTAGTAGTAATACTCGTATGTGAATATCAGTGTGTGGAAGTATGTGTGTGCATCTCCAAAACAAATGAATGTAAACTCTTCAGTCGGTTAGCAGTCGGATATGGAAGAAAGTACTGAGATGATTGTAAGTGTGTATCGATGAATATCTTTGGAATCGCTTATCAAATAAATATATAACTATTCTAATATGAATTCTAAGTGTAAATTTAGTGTTCCTATACCATTATTTCGACTATTAAGATCCAAAACTTTCAACAAATATAAAACAAAAATTGTTGCTCATCTATTACCACCTTATGAAAGGAACGAAACTTTCTGGATAACTTAATACTATCGAAACAGTGAATATAACATAATACAAGTGAGAATGTCGTAAAATGCAAGACACAGAATGAAATTTATACCAATCTTTGTTTCAACATTCTCTAGAAGTTCATATTACAAACAGAAGACATTGTACCACTATTGAGATATGTATAATTTTATGTGCTAGACTAGGTTAGCTGCGTAGTAGTAATACTCGTATGTGAATATCAGTCTGTGGAAGTATATATGTGCATCTCCAAAACAAATGAATGTAAACTCTTCAGTCGGTTAACAGTCGAATATGGAAGAAAGTACTGAGACGCGTGCAAGTGTGTATCGATGAATATCTTTGAAATCGCTTATCAAATAAATACATAATTATTCTAATATGAATTCTAAGTGTAAATTGAGTGTTCCTATACCATTATTTCGGTTATTAAGATTCAAAACTCTCAACAGTTATATTCTTCCTATGTATTCTTCATTTAACTATATTTACAAGATAATAAATACGGTTAATTTCAAATATTTCAACACATCCCGATTTGATGAAAGAATGTCAGGTACAATATCTAAAGAAGAAAAGAATTAAAGTAAAGCAAAAAAACACTGTCCTTGTCCCTGTGCTATCTCACACTACTTCTTTCCATCTCCGCGTAGTAGAGTCAAAGGATGAAGCTGCAAACGAGCTTCGTAAACATCGTCACCCCTGAACACCCATTGAACGTTAACATAGCATCGAGTAAAAGCGAACATTCGCTTTTTGCTCGATTACGACACACTCAAACGGCAGCTTAATTAATGATTATTTAGGCGTGCGAGCGAGGGGCGACGTCGGAAACCGATGGCGCGAACAATGCCCCATGTAGTTGAAGATGCCCCATGTAGACGTCGCCACTGTTTCGCTCGACGTTCCATCCAGTTTCATCGTTCCTTGGCAACTTTCGGCTAAGTTCTCAGCCGGCGGTATTCCGTGTCGATGCGAAACATCTCTGGTAATTATTATCTGGTAAGAAACTTGTCGTGAGATAACGAGGGAAGCTTCGCGACGAAGGAAGAGGAAGTCACGTACGGTTGGCGATCATCTGAAAAGGGTTTCAAAGTAAGAAGCAACGTTTATTACGGTTCTGTGTTGCTCTTCCTGGTTAAGGGCGTATAGTAATTTACGTGCTGCAACGATGTAAACAATCATTAATAGTCCGCTATCGTAATTACAGGATTTTACCAGGCGGCTGACACGCGGGTAATATTTCAATCAAAGTCTATATGCTTGCACATTCGCGCGTTCATACAGCCAACCTGGGGAACCTCGCAAAGGAGGGAATATTTAAATGGCCGACGCACGGCTTAATGCAAAATTCAGCTGGGAAAGCGTGTGGCCGATAAAGCAACGGCAATTAACTGAACGCGTTCGCTGAAATCGATTTTTCCACCTCCATCAACGTGATCCACATGATCCACGTTGTAACAGCAACAGGACGATTTTTCTCGCTGTTTTTTTTTTCTCTTCCTGCTTGCGCGGCTCTTTTTCCGTCCTTTTCGTCTGGAATTCCTTTTTCTCTGACGATGACGAAATAGCACTCGCGTAACAGTCGCCGGTACGCTTTGTATGAAAATCGAGCTGGCTAGAAGCGGCTCGCCTTGGACACGACGTTTAGAGCGTTTACGATTGTTCACTGTCGCCACAGTAATTGAATCGTTCCTTTCTCAGAACGCTATTTTTCCCCTTCCTTTTTTCGTCATATCGTGTCCCAGAAGCGACAGGATCTTTGATTGCTACGCCGGATAATTCAAAGGATACGAGATTTTGCGGTATCTCTGACACGATATTGTACACGATAGGTATCTAACGTTCGAGCATTTTACATTCTTCTTCTAAGAATTCCATTCTGAAATGATTATACCTGTCGAAAGGATTCGCGCTAACAAATGGCGCAAGCCAAGATTCTGAGAGTTCGAATTTCCTCAGCTACTTCGAAGTATCATTCCCTTGGTTTCATGATCGATTAAATTATTATACAATTTCATTCTCTGCTACAACCGGAGGAAACGCGACCGTACAGTCTTTTATGAAAACTAATTTCTTCCGATTCTCGTTCTTCCAAACGTCTTATCGGTCATCCTTCGATAGCATTGCTCTTCACCGAGCAACCAAAACCATCATCCTCGTACGATACAAACGAACAGTTCGATCACAGAACGAATTCTCCACCCAGTCGACGTTTCTGTACAAGACATAACCGATCACCTGAACGTCCTAACATCTGGCTGCCACAATCCCGGTATTTCGCAATTATTACGCGAGTTTGTTTTCTCAAAAACGACGCACGTATAATAAAAACAGAATAAAAAAGCAGTAGAAGGAAAAAGGGACGAGGAACTAGCGTTCTAGGACGTGACGCTGTAGCAGGGTGCACGGGGGGGGGGGGTGTGTTCCGTTTCGCAGGGCTGAGATGCTAAACTACCCCATGGCGTGCAAGTGGATCGGCGGGCGAAGGGTGGTTCCGCGCCGCGATGAGTCGTCAGGGGTCGAAGGAGAGACCGAGAAAGGGACGAGGCAGATAAAAAAGAAGAGCTTGCGGAGGGTGAAGGATGGACGCGGCGAAGGGGTGGGGGCAGCTAAGTCTGCACGTGGAGTTTTCATAGAGTAACCGAGAGTAGGGGTGGGAGCGTCGCGTGAGTGACACGGCCCTTATCGATATTTCCATCTTGGGATTTGCCGTGGCGAACCGTCGATACTTCTATCTGATCGCTTTCAAGACACTGTTTGTGTTTGCCTTGTATGCACACCTTTTGTGTACGTTTCCAACAGATGGTAATTTTCTAGTTTATTGTATTAGGTTGTCCGAAAAGTGTCTTTCGTTTTACCAGGAAACAATGGACGCACAATGTTTTTTCTTTTATATTATTTTGTCGAATTTTCGTAAGATAACCTAACCGGATAACCTAAAAATTTGTACATGACTTTATCTCATATCATATCTTTGTATATGATTTCTGAACAGTCTATCTATAATGTACAATTTGTTAATTCGTTAATAATATTAGTTAGCAAATTATCGCTTGTGCGCGTCTGGACAATTTATAAAACATTTTATAAAATTGTACAATAGAAGTGCACAAATTAATTGCGAATTTTTATGAACGTAACCAAAGAAATGGAAACTAAATTAATGTTTGTTTCACAGTTTAGATATTGCACCAGGCAATTGTTACTTCGTGAAGGCACTAATTATACGATATTAGTACTTAACCTCTTAGATTTTAGGTTGTCCGGAAAGTTTCTTTCGTTTTACCAGGAAACAATGGACGCACAATGTTTTTTCTTTTATATTATTTTGTCGAATTTTCGTAAGATAACCTAACCGGATAACCTAAAAATTTGTACATGACTTTATCTCATATCATATCTTTGTATATGATTTCTGAACAGTCTATCTATAACGTACAATTTGTTAATTTGTTAATAATATTATTTAGCAAATTATCGTTTGTGCGTTTCTAGACAATTTATAAAACATTTTATAAAATTGTACAATAGAAGTGCACAAATTAATTGCGAATTTTTATGAACGTAACTGAAGAAATGGAAACTAAATTAATGTTTGTTTCACAGTGTAGATATTATACCAGGCAATTGTTACTTCGTGAAGGCACTAATTATACGATATTAGTACTTAACCTCTTAGATTTTAGGTTGTCCGGAAAGTTTCTTTCGTTTTACCAGGAAACAATGGACGCACAATGTTT
Source organism: Bombus vosnesenskii (assembly GCF_011952255.1). Taxonomy (NCBI): domain Eukaryota; kingdom Metazoa; phylum Arthropoda; class Insecta; order Hymenoptera; family Apidae; genus Bombus; species Bombus vosnesenskii. The sequence goes on from NW_022884347.1 coordinate 340,291, forward strand.
TTTCTTTTATATTATTTTGTCGAATTTTCGTAAGATAACCTAACCGGATAACCTAAAAATTTGTACATGACTTTATCTCATATCATATCTTTGTATATGATTTCTGAACAGTCTATCTATAACGTACAATTTGTTAATTCGTTAATAATATTAGTTAGCAAATTATCGTTTGTGCGCGTCTGGACAATTTATAAAACATTTTATAAAATTGTACAATAGAAGTGCACAAATTAATTGCGAATTTTTATGAACGTAACTGAAGAAATGGAAACTAAATTAATGTTTGTTTCACAGTTTAGATATTGCACCAGGCAATTGTTACTTCGTGAAGGCACTAATTATACGATATTGGTACTTAACCTCTTAGATTTTAGGTTGTCCGGAAGGTTTCTTTCGTTTTACCAGGAAACAATGGACGCACAATGTTTTTTCTTTTATATTATTTTGTCGAATTTTCGTAAGATAACCTAACCGGATAACCTAAAAATTTGTACATGACTTTATCTCATATCATATCTTTGTATATGATTTCTGAACAGTCTATCTATAATGTACAATTTGTTAATTCGTTAATAATATTAGTTAGCAAATTATCGCTTGTGCGTTTCTAGACCATTTATAAAACATTTTATAAGATTGTACAATAGAAGTGCGCAAATTAATTGCGAATTTTTATGAACGTAACTGAAGAAATGGAAACTAAATTAATGTTTGTTTCGCAGTGTAGATATTATACCAGGCAATTGTTACTTCGTGAAGGCACTAATTATACGATATTAGTACTTAACCTCTTAGATTTTAGGTTGTCCGGAAAGTTTCTTTCGTTTTACCAGGAAACAATGGACGCACAATGTTTTCTGTTTTATATTATTTTGTCAAATTTCGTACGATTCATTTCGTTATGTCGAGATAAACACCGTGACATTTCATAAACTTGGTTTCACGTTTGTACGAAGGTGCACTGTCGTAAACAACACGTTCGCGGAAGAAAGACACTTTCCGGATAACCTAAAAATTTGTGTATCTTTGTATATGGCGTGATTTCTGAACAGTAATATATTACTAGAATTTTAGGAAGCTAAAAAAGTTATATAAAAGTTAAAACTGAGATAATATACAAATTTATTTGTAAATTCACAAATTTTTCCACGTGTTTACGTAATTCAGAAATTTACTAAATCTGTACGATCCGATCCCTAAAAAATTTTTACACATATTTACGTAATTCGGAAATTGCGAAGGAAAGATACTTTCCGGACAACCTAATACCAGATTCTGAAGAAACTAACGTTCCAACGAACAATCAAACGTACAGATTTCTACGAAGGGTAGCTGTGTCATTCTTCAAACGTTCCATTCGTCAGAACACGCATCAATTGTAATACGGTGCATGCCATGGTCTAACGATATCCAAGTTGTTATACGAGTAGGTATTTCTCAGTGATATATTACTATCCTGAAGGATGAATTTGTGGGGATGAAGTATAGTGTGTAATGGTTATAAAGGGTATCCATTACCTTCCTCAATTGTGGTTTTAAGGGGTGAATTCAATGTAAGTAGGATTACCTTGTCAGTGTCTCTTTTCCAGCGTATCCATTGTCATCAGCATTTTTTGCTTGCTTTCTATCTTACACTAGGCAACTTGCATCAATAAGAAGTTTCTCGTCGCCTGTATAAACTGGCCGAAATAATTACACCATCGCGTATTACATTCGTTATTTCTACATTTTCTTAATATCATAATAATCTTGGTAGCTACAATGTTGGTAGTTTGTAAGGCTTTCTCGTTTCTGCTGTCTTGGTTGATGCAATAAAATCCTTCATAATACTGTCTCATTTTTCAAATCTGTAATTACCCATTCTAATTATTACTTTTAGCAATATATATATTATCAAATCTGCTAGAAATCATAAATCCTAACTTATGAACGAAAGTACACGTTCGGCTGTTACATGAAAATTCTAATATAGCTAATCACGTGGCAAAATACACAGGCCAGTAAATTAGCAACGAATCGGAGATCCCATCGAGCAACGTGATCCTTCCTCTTCTTTCACAGCGTGTCGCGGATTCGTTAATTACGCTGCTTAAAAGTCAAGGTCGAGCTGCCTATTAACGCGTCACCAGCCGACATTTACGTTCAGCGCCGGAGACGTATCCTTGTTCCATCGGGCCGGTGCAATAACGGAACGCTGCAGCCGACCATAAATCATCCGGGCTCCTATGAAATTAGCAGCACTGTTTTCGTGCGAATTCACTGGCGCAGCCTACGCGCCGCGCGGCCAGAATTTATAGAACTGCGATAAAACGAGCTTTAGGTGAAGTCTGACTTAACGCGGCACGCTTCACTGATTTCTCTGTGCTCTCCATTTCGCTCTTCTCTCTTTTTTCTTCTTTCTATCTTTACCTCCTTCTTCCTTTTCTCGCTTTTCGATGTTCCACAGTCGTGAATCGATCGCGTTTTCTCGTCCCATTAAGTATCACGCGGCATCGTTATCGCGACTCGCATCGGAACGCGGTTCGATATTGCTCGAACGACGATAACGCGCCAGAGATTCCGGGAAACGATCCGTAATAGCGTGGAAATTTTTGTATTCATTGCTAAGTATTAAAGGCGTGGATCGTGGTCACGAAGTAGAATTTGTTTAAAAAACGGGTTTACTTTTTATCGACTCAATGTCATTTATCAACCGGCCGATTCGTAACTAAAGCTTCTGCGATTTCAGAATTAACAACAGTCGATAAAGAACGATTAACTCGAGGTGGGCTGATGTTAGTTTCTGCGACATACGATTGTGATAGAATTTTTTCTTCGCAGATATGATACGAAGGAAAATAAAGAATTATTTTTCGGTCAAATGAGCTTGAATTTTGTTTTTGATATTTTTCATAGTACTTCGATTTTGCTTTCTAAATACAATGTACGAATTAAGTCTTTGATTATCGTTGACAGGTTTCTGAAAGGTTATGGACAGTGCTGAGTAAAGAAATATAATACAAAGGAAAATAAAGAAATACTTTTCGGTCAAATAAGCTTGAATTTTGTTTCTGATATTTCTCAGAGTAATTGATTTTGGTGTCTAAATACAATGTACGAATTAAGTCTTTGATTATTGTTGACAGGTTTCTGAAAGGTTATGGACAGTGCTGAGTAAAGAAATATAACCGATTTCTGGAAGGTTATGGTCAGTGCTGAGTAAAGAAATATAACCGATTTCTGAAAGGTTATGGCCAGTGCTAAGTAAAGAAATATAATACAAAGGAAAATAAAGAAATATTTTTCGGTCAAATGAGCTTGAATTTTGTTTCTGATATTTCTCAGAGTAGTTGATTTTACTTTCTAAATACAATGTACGAATTAAGTCTTTGATTATTGTTGACAGGCTTCTGAAAGGTTATGGCCAGTGCTAAGTAAAGAAATATAATACAAAGGAAAATAAAGAAATATTTTTCGGTCAAATAAGATTGAATTTTGTTTCTGATATTTCTTAGAGTAGTTGATTTTACTTTCTAAATACAATGTACGAATTAAGTCTTTGATTATTGTTGACAGGCTTCTGAAAGGTTATGGACAGTGCTGAGTAAACAAATATAACCGATTTCTGGAAGGTTATGGACAGTGCTGAGTAAAGAAACATAACCGATTTCTGGAAGGTTATGGCCAGTGCTGAGTAAAGAAATATAATACAAAGGAAAATAAAGAAATATTTTTCGGTTAAATAAGCTTGAATTTTGTTTCTGATATTTCTCAGAGTAGTTGATTTTACTTTCTAAATACAATGTACAAATTAAGTCCTTGATTATTGTTGACAGGTTTCTGAAAGGTTATGGCCAGTGCTAAGTAAAGAAATATAATACAAAGGAAAATAAAGAAATATTTTTCGGTCAAATAAGATTGAATTTTGTTTCTGATATTTCTTAGAGTAGTTGATTTTACTTTCTAAATACAATGTACGAATTAAGTCTTTGATTATTGTTGACAGGCTTCTGGAAGGTTATGGACAGTGCTGAGTAAAGAAATATAACCGATTTCTGAAAGGTTATGGCCAGTGCTAAGTAAAGAAATATAATACAAAGGAAAATAAAGAAATATTTTTCGGTCAAATGGGCTTGAATTTTGTTTTTGATATTTTTCATAGTACTTCGATTTTGCTTTCTAAATACAATGTACGAATTATGTCTTTGATTATTGTTGACAGGTTTCTGAAAGGTTATGGACAGTGCCGAGTAAAATAAAATTAGGTAGCTTGCAATAATTCTTTTGTAAGCATGATAGGCGTATCTGGGTTAATCGTTGATGATCAGGCGTGAAGGATACCTTTTTTTGGTTAAACACGTTCTTTGTGATATTTTTTTCGAGCAACCTTTTCACGACGAGAAGTGCGGTGGCGTAGTAAATTAACAAGTGCACTGACTTCTTACGGTAAAAAATACCGCTGTATAATTACACTCCTGCCATTACTGGTATAATATTCTTTCTGACAATTGATATTATCAGTGTATCTCGTAATCGTCCTACCGCATGGTTCTCAGAGAACATGAAACTGATAATAATCATTAAACCGTACTACCAGCTCTATAATGTCTTCATTTCCTGTATAAATAATTACAATCTCAATTAACTTGCCCCTACCATCCACTTTAACGCGTTTGTGGCGGATCTGATTTTTATTACCAACACATCTATTTATTCCATTTGTTAGAAAATTTTTACCAATTTTATTTTATTGAAAGTAACATGTTGCAGATTTATAATAAATCCAATATGAATATTAAATAAATATTAGCAGTCGTCATAATATCCATGACCAGCGTTCTATGTGTTAATACTACTAATTAAAATTTCTCAGCAATAGAAAAATAACACGATCGAGAGTTCAGAATGATCTATAAAACACAGCAGAGCTAAATTCACCTATTCGATCTTCGCTACTGCCTACGTCCAATTCTGTACTTTCGAAGTATTAGGTTGGCAGCTAAGTGATGGCGGATTTTATCATTAAATGGTAAACTTTTCTCACAATTTTGTTTTTCACAATTATGAAAGGAGAATTCACTTTTAAGATCGTGTTATTGGGTTGGTAACTAAGTGATTGCAGATTTTGTCATTAGGTGGCATTGACAATCACTTTGTTGCCAACCTAATATGAGACCGCAAAAATGCAAAACATGCAAACAATATGAAATGGTATATTAAATATCTGATATATGTATAGTATTCACTATGGTATTTAGTGGATGCAGAAAATCTCTGCTTATTCACAGTCCAATTACTCGGATTCCATAATGTTTTCAAATTCACCCATAACTGATAAGGTAAAATCTATGAAAACCTAGGAATTTTTATTTTCACAATTAATTTGGAAGATATTATTCATAAGATATTTTATCGTCAATCAATGTATAATTTACCGACTACCAGTGTATGTAAAACTCACAATGTCAACTTTCGTTAATTTCTACACATATCTGTCTAGTTGCCAACCCAATAGTTCCATTTGGCTTCGCTTAGTTTTCTTTTACATTTTCGTAGAAGGAATTTTGTAGAATAATTATAGTATTTGGAAATGGTTTACGCAGCTTTTTACTGCAATTCAGTTTCATTGGTTTCCTTTCTTCGTTTTATCCGCAGTTGAGTTTTCTACGGCGAGTTTAGTATCTGGGTATTTATTGCTCGTTGAAAATTAAGTTAAGGGGAAGAAACAAGATATGAGATGCTGATGGCTGACAGATTTTTAGATACACAGTGTGTGATAAGAATGGTTTGCAACCAATAACATTGTTTTAAGTGTTCCTTATTGTAATTATTAGGTTGGTAATTAGGTTACCATTAGGTGGTAATGACAAAATCCCCAATCATTTAGTTGGCAACCCAATTCCTCCATCCTCCACTTTATTCTACAAAAGTTCGTCGATAGTAAAGAACAATCTTCGGTCGACATTTTGAACGCGAAATCGCAGCTTGTCTTGGTTGGAACCGCACGAACCATAATTATTGAAACCGAATGGCTGTGGCCGAGGGGTAGAGGGGCGATGGTGGAAGAACGAGAGCGTGCAGAAAAGAGAGGGTGGCGTGCTCGAAACTCGGCAAATCCCGCGCGTGGGCTTTTCAGAGGATAAGGGTGGTTAGAGGGGTGCGTGCCGGGCGAGATGGAAGTATCGCGTGATTGACGTGGGCCTCATCAGCATTTCGGTCTCGCGATTGGCTGGACGAACCTGTCAATCAGCCGATATTCCACGCCTATTGGTTGTGTC